>NC_136361.1:24086547-24434047 GCF_037039965.1 Doryrhamphus excisus
TTGCATGGTTGTCAGAGGAGTGAAAGCCAGTTTAAAGGTACATCCTTTATATGCCGGAGAAAGGATTAAGGCCAGCCCCACAAAGAGGCTTTGATTTCCTTGCAAATGTAGAAGTTTCACTGGGAAAAAGTGAGTTTTCAAAACTGCATCTTCAACACATTTCTATATATTCTTTGTGCTTAACAGTGCCGAATAGCAATATATTAAAAGCTAAATATATACATTTTAACAATATCAATATTGTACCCTCACCTAGGAGAAAAAGCACAGTTGTTTTATACTAAAGGTCATAGGTTCCCAACCTGGTCCGCCCTCTTTCTTCCGTCGTTTCCACACAGTCCGGTGACCAATGTCCTGATCCCACATACCCACACGGAACCACTAGGGTAGCGTGCAACCCTCATTAGCATGTATAAACTCCCCGAGTCGAGAGGTCACCTTTGACCTCAACACACAAAACATGCTTGACATAAAGTGTAGTCGTGTGGGTGAGGGACGGTCTCTGTCGGCTTCGGCTCATCTTTAGGGAAGATCAGAAGGAAAAACAACCAGGGTTCATCTTTTTCCTATAAATAGGCTACTTTAACACAACTACCTCTTTAGATCTGCTTTTAATGTCTAAACTTTTTATACCTGACTGCTGTGCCCCGCCCCGCTTTTCTCATGTTTTAATTGTGTATTGACCAATGAATGTTGTATTTTAATGTATCTTTTACTCTGTTTATTTGCTTTTATTCAACTCCATTCTTCTGTAAAGTGCCTGAGTATTTTGAAAAGCACTATACAAATAAAATGTATTATTATTATTATTAGTGATTTGTGTGTGATGTGTTGAGCAACTTATATTTCTCCTGACCTTCATCTTCTTTGCCTTACGAAAGTGGATGACAGGCTGAAGTTGTTTCATGGATTCACGTCTGCATGCTAGCAGTAGCAGCGCTTCCTGCAACTTTGACAAGATGGAGCTTCCTCACAACAAGTGAGAAAAAAATACATAAAAAATAAAATAAAAAAACACCCAGCTTCATGCTTGAAAAAAATATCACCACGAGGCGATGTCCCCTCGGTGGCAGCCCAACACAATGTGTTCCAGTTCACTTTCATCATGTTGTACCAGCTGAACATGGTGTAGCTTTCAGCCCTGCCCTGTGGGAAACCAGACTGTCTTTCTTTTGCTGGGTGTGCATGTGTGTGTGTGTGTGTGTGTGCGTGTGTGTGTTACTTCTGTCGTGCTATGTTGTCCCAAGCTTTCAACGGCCCAAACTCAGTGGGCCTCCAGCACGGATTGGCCACAGAGGCTCCGTGTGGCATGCTCCAGTGAACGCTACTCTGATTCTCCAGCAGAATGCCACCAATGTGAGCCTTAAAGCGTGTCTCTTGGACCGGGCTTGGCTGCCAACAGGAGGCCACTTTCTCTGCTACTTCGTTTGCATACTTTTTCTTCCTTCTCCTTGTTTGCATTCTTTCTCTTTGTCCTCGTCTTTGCCCCATTTTCTTCACCGGGATGTTCTGATTCTTCCTTCTTCCTTTCCTTTTGTCCTTTCCTTCATTCTGAAAACAAAGCATTATGTCTTTTATTTATTACGGAGTATAAGAACAAAAGTCATGCCAGTCGAAATAGTCACATGTTATGTCGGCGTGTCGTCAAAGCTTGCTTCTCGTCACGTGGCGGCGACACGGCGGCAACAAGTCGGTGATGTCATCCAGTTTCCCATTTCAAATAATACTATGTCCCCCTGTATGCCGTTTCCGTGTGGCTCAAACAATAAAATACTTTGCTGTATATCTATATCTATATACAGTATATATATTATTGCATGTCTTTATTTGAAACCAGCTTTTCTAAACGCATGTGAACACCTTCTTTAGATCAGGCATGAAGATCCGTTGAACTTATCCAGATCCCTCCTGCACCAATACTCTACCATGAGTCAATCATCGGAACCTGTGTCAGGATATAACCTGGCACCCCCCCCCCACCACCACCCCCACCAGTCTACAAATATTAAAGCGTACGGTACGTACGACGTGGGCTGAGCTGTCAATTTTTTTCATCCATCCATTTTCAATGGCACTTATCGTCACTAGGGTCGTGGGTATGATGGAGCCTATCCCAGCGGTGTTTGGACGAGGGACAGGGTTTACCAATTAGAAACAAAATCAAATTAGAAATAGTGCATAGTGGAATAGTGGAAGAGACCAATTTATTTGAGGAATCCGACTAATTCAGTGCATGTAAACGTGTGAGTATTAAGAAGTTTGCTTTTGTTCGGTAGAATCTGCAACGGTAAGACCAATGCCATTTTTAATGCTCGTTTGCAGCAGTCGGCTGCCCTGTTTTTATGTGCATAACATCGTATAGGAGTAGCATTGATCAACTAACTGACCTGCTGATGATGTTCATAGTTCTGGGATCGACCAATGGCACGCCCAACCAATTTCCACATAACTTATTAAAGAGCGGTTCATGGGACAGCAAACAAAGTGATCCTTTTTAATGAAACACATGCTTTTTTACATTTCATCTTTTTTATTTTCCCTGCAGTCCAAGTCGAAGCTGCAGTTAATAAGGTTCTCGGTTACTTGTATCAACAGGTTTGTCAAAATAACAATGTTCTCATAGTTTGCATAGGCTGTTGTTCCAGACAGTGTGAATTTTTCAGTTGTTGATATCCATGGACGCTCGATGATATTACTTCTCTCCTCTAATAAGATTTAACATGACCGAATTACACGTGCCTCCCATTTATGTAAATATACGCGACATATTCTTATGCTTGACCTCGTTCTCCACACACTCTTTACCTCATAATCACACATTAAGAAATATGAATAGGGCTGAATAATAATAGAAAACATCATTCCCGTCCATTTTCGAGTGTAATCTAATGATATTGTTTAATTCAAGTATGAGGCTGCGAGGATTGTAATTCCACCAATGACACAGTCGGTTGTGTCCCGTCTGCATCTGAAATCGTTCTTGATATCGAGTAGCGCGGGAACATTTGATTTGACCAAATCCATTGTGTCATACTGTATAGACGGCGCTCTTATTGGGTCACATCTTTAACCTTCAACAGCTGGGACACTCGACTAGACAGCAATTAAACACTCGGTGACCAAATGTTACCAATCCCTGGGGACACAAACCTAAACAAACACCAGGTTTCCATTTTCAAACAGCGTTACAAACAGACAGACGAGGCGAAAGTTTGAATCCAATATCTTCTTTCACATGTCTGGAATGTTTACATTTTGTTTGCTCTTGTATTCCTGCAGGGAAGTTTGGAAATGGCAATAATGTCAAGACAGGCGATGTATTTAATGATTCAGGAAAGGAGGAACTTGCCTCCAAATGTCCAAACCAAGAGTGTTCCGTGGGTGCTCGGAAGAAGACCCTAATCAATTCTGAAGCTGATACGTAAGTAAAATAAATGAGACTTCAAACAAAGTAAGGTGCTTGTCAAGGGACAGAAGAAAGGCACAAAGGGAGGCGCATATACCCAAGGTGACATATGCAATGTTTTATCTGTGAAAAAGCCCCCGAGAGCCACGTCCTGTTTAACGTAAACCCACGGAGGTTGGATATGTTTGCTGTCAAATCAGTAAATAATTAGCTGATACGGAGCAATGTGGACTTCTTCAGAAAAAATGTAAACACCTGGACCTTTTTTTCTCTAACAAGTTGCTTGAAACCTTTTCAACCAGGGCCAGCACACAGAACTGGCGCAAACAGATAAAACATACATTTTGGTTCCTCTCTCTCTATTTGTGCACCGGAAATAGACAACTGCTGACCTCATTTTATTTCTTTTGTTTACTGCCAACAAGATTCCAAATTCGTAATCGTACTTGAAGTAAGCCACTTCTCTTCCTCTTGTCTTGCACTTGTATTCGAAGAACAAACAACAACAAACAGATGCAGTCATGTGTCCATATGCCATATGGACTGCTGTGTTGACACAAATGTTACAATTTCTATTTAGTTCTGCCCCATCAGGGAATTTTGGGATACATTCCTTTCATAAGAGCGTAAATGGCGTATTTATTCTTACTTTGTTTACTATATTTGGTATTACTAGTGTAAAGGTGACTATGGGGTGTTATTTCACGTCGAGATGACACCAATAATGCATCCAACTAGGAAAACATTCCGTTAATAAATAGGGAATCTTACATCGCACATATTCACTTATCACAATTCAATCTGGGACCAATTAACCACGCTAAACGAGGGATTTCTAGTTTCTAGTTTAGTGTATACAGTAGTATAAAGTCATTATAATTTCTCCAAAGTCAACACACCTCAAATTTCGGACATTAGGCTAAAAATGGTGTGTTGAGGAATTGTCAGTGAATAAAAAAAAGTTGCAACTGGACAACTCCGAAGCAGCAGTATTTTTTCTTGAGAAGATATACTGCAATACAATGGTGAGAATGCATTCACTTTTGGGAAATACTTTCATAGTCAGGAAAAGTCATGATCAGAGGTCACCACACACTTCATCCACTTACAGAAATAAACCCAGGCCAGTGGGAGGTATGACACCGTTGCTGTTTACATGGCAATGTTTCATTCTTCTAACCTGGTGTGTATTTGTCAAGCCAACTGAAACACGTTGAATGGGTGGACGAATCGAAGCGCGCTTCAATAAAATGTACTCCAGTTCATCTCAAGTTAACGACATGATGTACCGCGCGTATGTTTAACCCTTTCATTCTTCACTTTTGTGTATGCAATTTGAATTGTGTTCTGCATGTACAACTGCAATTGTAAAACTTTAAAAATACTTAAGAACTTTATTTATTCGTTCGGAAGTTCATTTGTGCAGAGCATCAAAGCGTGTGCAGTTCATGTAACCAACAATACAACAAATATAAACAACCAACCATCAAACTAGCAACACAAAATGTGTTTTGTGTTTCCATTTGGACGTTCTGGAACAAATTAATCAGATTTACATTATTTTTATGGGAACAAATGTGTTCGGTTAGCGTGCGTTTTGGTTAAAGTTGCCTCCTCTGGAACAAATGAATGATGCTAACCAAGGTTATACTGTACATGTTTTGGATAAGGCATCATTGTAGCTGTAAACCTTTGAACTCACATTTCCACACATAACTAAATTGTTTTGGTTTGTGTAAAGCATCTAACTAATCCAATCAGATGTCATGAACCCTTTCTGGACCAACACAAGTTTAATTGTTTCCGTCAACCGCAATAGCTACGGAAAGTTGCTGTCAGCTCAAGTCAAGCCACAAGCATGAAAAAAAATGTGACATTTAGCGTCAGGATTGAATTTGTAACCATTTGCCAAGGTTCATCTAAAAGTTCTTCAGCGATCAGTAGTGGAGTCAGTTCTTGGAAATCTCTGTGCTAACCAAACATTATCTGCTGGTGATTATCTCGCACCAGCAGGGGTAGTGTGATCCAGAAATGGCCCCGGGAAGCCTCCCTTTTCTTCAGAATTAATGTTTACAATCATTTAGGGGCGTCTGTGGACGGCAGACAGCAGATAGAGGCGTATATTTTGTCTCAGTGTGGAGGATTGTGGTTAAGCTGAAGCTCATCTGGCAACCTTATGGGCGGCTCATCCACTGGAAAGCTCCTGTCACTCTTTTTTTTTTCTTGCCTCTTCCTTCCGTCACACACTTCCTTGTCTCTGCATTATTTTATCATTTTTTTCTTTTGATTTGACTTATTTGCTTATTTACGCCTAGAATTCACAGCTTTTGTTTCAAGTCCAGATTGAATGCTCTCATCACATTTTTTTCCCTCAGTATTTGAGAATCACACCGTTACCACATACTGTATGTCATCCACGGGTATGTGCTGATAGCCCACTTTTAGCAGGACTTTCATGTGTGCATCATGTGTTGCAATGGCTGGAAGTGGTTGTTGCTTGTGTAAATCAATTTGTCATATGAGCACCATATCTGCTGAGCGCATAGGTTCACCAGCTGGATTTGTGGCTCAAGTCACTCCCGATACTAGGCAGAAAAAAACCATAAGCATCACCATTGTGACGTTATTATTTATTTAGACTACAATGAGACCCAGTAGAGCAAAAACCTCCACCAAGGTCAATCAATCCCAGTTTGGATCGACACTTAATTCTTTACTTTGTCAATAGTCCACTCCTGCATACGTCTGAAATTAGTCATTCGGAGGCACTGAGGCTTCTATAACGATGAGATACAACCATTTTTGCCGTTTGTGCATAGAACTCCACAAAACAATGGTCAGATCGTTGGAAAAAAGACGAGGCTAGTGTGCATATTGAATTTTGCCCATCATTGCCAATCCTTATGTTAAACACATATTTCTTTCCCTGGAGAAAATGAGTTAATATAAGCTAGCTAAAATGAGGGTCATGGAAAATACCTATTTTGAAGCTGAAGAGCTCACGCACAAAAAAAGTGTTCCATTTACACATCTGAGCTGTATGTTAAATCAGACTACCGCTGTATTGTTATTGTCGCAGCTAACAGGAAAAACTATTGACTATCAGTAATCGCGAGTGTCGCTAGTGTTGTCGCTGTTGTTATTGAAGGAACTCGCATAAGTATTTGTATCAATGCTGAGAAAAGAAGTTTGGGTGTTTTAAATCAAATAGGCCAAGATACTGCAACTATGACATGATATCATCAGTGTATGTGTTAATGTATGATCACAGCATGGATACCAAAGCACGAAACGTATTTATTTTCATAGTCGGGCTTCATCGTCGAAATCGGTGCATCCCGATGACGTTCGTTGTTATCTCGCTCATATTAACTAGTTTTCTCACGCTAGAATGCACAGATAAAGGGAAAGAAATATGCGTTCATGTTTCACATAGGGATTGTGAATGATGGGTAAAATTCCCAAAAAGTGCAAAGTTCCCTTTTAATGTTATTTGATAAATAATTGTAAAAATGATTTGATTTTTTTTTTCCAATTGAGCCAAAGCACCTTTTACATGAGAAAAATCTCACCGCACAGCAAAAAGTGACTTCACCCGAAATGTTTTATTTTTTAATTCTTCTGACTCACTACGCCGCTGGAAATACACAAATGGTATTAAAAGTGTAGGACTAAATGAAATGTTAAATAGACTATGTATGGTTTATGATTAATCATGATGAAAAATTGCCGTTGACAGTTACACAACAGTCATTTCTGTAATATTTGGTCTCTAAGTCTGCGGGCAAAAATATTTGCATTGTATTCCAAAGCCACAGTAAAAAACACATTTATCTCAATCTGCTGACTTGTACGCCGGGTTACTTGTTGCATATTCCTTCATAAGGTACTGTAGGGCTTATAAAACCTAAAACTTCATGTCAGAAGAGTTTTATATGCTAGGAAGTATAACAAATGAAAACAAATCTTGAATAGTAATTACTATCACTCCAGTAGTGTTTGATCTCATCTCACTGCAGGGCTGGGTAAACATCATTAATGCCATACAATTCCAATTAAAGCGTCTCAAAACTAACACACACATGCGCACACGCGCACACACGCACACACACACACACACACAAGAAAGAGATGGGGAGGAAATGGTTTCCTGGGGTTTTCAACTGGACCCGTGTGTTTGTTTTTCTTCCCATGGTGCACCAGGGCCAAGCTGCTCGACATCAGGCTCTGTATACTTTATAACTGTTTGCAGGTGTGAATGTGTGATGAAGTGGCCGCTATCGTTGTTGCTACCTTACTGGGCAATATCTGTTATGATTATACACTTTGTTATAATTAGCCATGCAGGTAACAATGTGTTTTGTTCTGGCTGTCAGAAAGTGATTATAATTCTTCAATATTTATTTATACATCATGGACTAAATATTAGAAACACTTCTCAGTATGATGCAATGCCACTTAAATGTGTCAAACAAAATGATCTTTGTAAAAGCACAATGTTTAATTTAGCTTTTATGGGATCTCATAAAATGTGCAGGTGGACGGAAAGAACTGATATTGGATAAATGCAAGCGTAGTTATTTACACATGTACTTTCTCAATAGATTACTGTCCCACAATAGATGATATGCAGTAGTTGATGATCCAAATTGCACGTGAATATGAGGATGTAAACAAACGGAGCAGTGGAGGCGGCAAGCGATGAGCCCGAGCCCCAAGTGTTGGATCAACATTTGGTTTTCCCCTCTGCCTCCGCCTGTGTCTGAAATGATGAAGGGCAGATATACAGCACTACAGTGTGCCAATTAACCGCCCCAGCAGCGGCCCCCACACAGGAGGGCCCCTCATAAAGACCCACCCGACGGCGTTGGCCCTGCCGCTTCCAAGCGCTTTATCCGGGGCCCGGCCCAAACACAGCTGTTCCACTGGCAGCTTTTTCAGCAGTCCCAGCGTAGCCGACAGGCGCGGGAGTTCAGAAAGATTTTCTCAGCAAGCGCTTTGACGACTAAAGCGAGGCAGTTGAGAGGTGAACGAGCAGGAGGGAAGGTGAGTTGGGCGGCCGTCTCTTTTCTTAACGGCAGACTTCACCCAGAAGCTGTGATTGCAACAGTGGGCGAGCCAAAATGGTGCACGGGATGGCCTGCTGAGAACTTGGATGTTGCGATAAGTCCGCTTGTCCGTGAGCCCGCCACCCCTGCCTGCCCCGTACCAACAGTTGGCATTCAAATAACTTTGATGAATATTTCAAAGACTGAGGGGCATTCAAATGATAATAATGTCAGTTAAAAGAGGAGCGACCATGTCGCCTTCGCTACATTCGCTACCACAAAAGAAACTCTTGTGGCAAATTGCCAGTTGACTGTTTTCAATAAGTAAGTATTCATAAAGGCGAAAGTTGCAAGTTATATTCTGGCCTTCCTTGAATCAAACTACTGTCAGGTTTTTCCTGGCAGTTGCTGTTGGAAACCAAACATCTGCTTGAAACTCAATGAAATGAATTTTAATTTGATGTTCGATAGAATTTCTGAGCAATTAAGTCTCAGCAGTGGCGAACATTCTTGTGGAATAGCAAAATTTCCCTAATTTTCCCTTATTTTTCCAGAACATTTCCTTTATTTGAATATGCAGACGTCTTTGCACACCAAAGTAAAGTCTTGCATCTTGTGTGGTACAAGTATTACCTCTCTGGAAGACACGCGTGTCCTTAGTCCTGTGTCAATTCCCTTTGTGTAAAGTATTGTCAAGGGTCTGCTGGCATCGTTCCTGTCCAAGAAGTTGACCACATGTTTGACAATATTGGCCACAGATGCGTTCAGACGGCTCACAGACGGAATGCCATGGCATCCACTCAAGATGTGGAAGTGTATTTTTAAACTTTAATGTGAACGTGATTTGCCATGAAAAAAGCCCTTTGTTCCTGTAATTCACGTGGTCTTAATAACACACTTCATACATACTTGAAATCTTTTTATAACTTCTGTGGCAACAGATTGTGGAGTTCGTGGATAGCCACTGATCCTTTCTGACGACTCCTGTTGGAATATATTAGCAAAGTAGTTTGGACGTGGCGTGGTGTTACACACTTTGATCAAACCACCGCTAATGCTAAAGGCTGCCATCCACATGCAATCTGTCATGGCTGTGCAAATGACATTTTTGTCAACACCGCCAATATTTATGTTTTTCCACAGAAATGCATGCTGGTTTTATATGACATATTAACATATTAATTATATTACTATTTGCTTTAAAAAAAGATTGTCTGTTAAAAAAAAATATAAGTAATTATAATAACTATGTGTAAAATTGACCTACAAGGCCATGAATATTTTTATACCACCAATAAATCTCTTACAACGTTCTTAAACCAATGCATACTTTTCTAAAAATGATTTACTCAGAGGATCACATTCTGGAACCTTGGGGGGGGCAATAAAAGGTGGCCCTCCCCAACCAAATTTGCATGACATATTTTAACACCACCGAACCACTTGTTCTGGTGCATAGCTCCCCTGTTAATATCTGACATCACCGGCTTCTGTTGAAACTCTGCGTTTTGCACCATGTGACAGCTAAAATTACAGGATACTGTACAGAGGAACCGCAGGCGTGAAGAAAGAGCGTCCGGTTCAAGCAGAAGGCAAACGGCATCACTGCGAGGTAGTCTGGCCTGTGTGAAGTGATATCGCCAACACATTGTGCTCTTGTCCTGCTCTTCTTCTGTTTCAGCACTGGCAGGTGACCCGGCATTACTGTAGATGTTCTGGCTACAGGACACCAGCATTACTGTAGATGTTCTGGCTACAGGACACCAGCATTACTGTAGATGTTCTGGCTACAGGACACCAGCGTTACTGTAGATGTTCTGGCTACAGGACACCAGCATTACTGTAGATGTTCTGGCTACAGGACACCAGCATTACTGTAGATGTTCTGGCTACAGGACACCAGCATTACTGTAGATGTTCTGGCTACAGGACACCAGCGTTACTGTAGATGTTCTGGCTACAGGACACCAGCGTTACTGTAGATGTTCTGGCTACAGGACACCAGCGTTACTGTAGATGTTCTGGCTACAGGACACCAGCGTTACTGTAGATGTTCTGGCTACAGGACACCGGCGTTACTGTAGATGTTCTGGCTACAGGACACCAGCATTACTGTAGATGTTCTGGCTACCGGACACCAGCATTACTGTAGATGTTCTGGCTACAGGACACCAGCATTACTGTAGATGTTCTGGCTACAGGACACCAGCGTTACTGTAGATGTTCTGGCTACAGGACACCGGCGTTACTGTAGATGTTCTGGCTACAGGACACCAGCGTTACTGTAGATGTTCTGGCTACAGGACACCGGCGTTACTGTAGATGTTCTGGCTACAGGACACCGGCGTTACTGTAGATGTTCTGGCTACAGGACACCAGCGTTACTGTAGATGTTCTGGCTACAGGACACCGGCTGACAGCGTCTGACATTGTAATCGTCTGCTCAGGGCAAGGGCATGGTTGGTGTGATGCATATTAAGTTTCCTTTCAATAGAAAGTATTGATAACTGGCATTGAGAGGTGGGTGGTATGGGCAGTCAGGTGAAGATCCCAAAATGTGGAGCCAGACACAGTCCGGGTCAAAGACACGGTCTTTAATGAAGGTGGAACAGGAACTAAGAGGCAACATAAAGCCACTGGTGTAGCATTGCCAGATTTGGCGATGATAAAACACAACAGTCTGTTCCGTGTTATTGTTTATGTTTCTTTTTTCCATCACAAAGAGAGTCATACGAAATCTGGGGCATCCGAAAACCGAGATATTTTAAGCAATTTATGTAATTGATTGGAAAAAACTGCAAACATGACAAATATATTTAAAACGTGGTAAACATCAGCGTTAGACGGTGTAGGGAGAGAAAACATTTGATTTCCTATAGACAAACACGCTGCTCTGCATTTGATGTCGCCTTCTGCATCGCACATGTGCGGCAGGCGTTCTGTTTGAGAGCCGCATCCTCTGCTAAATGGAAATTCCTGTGCCTCAGCCACATCTGCGGTATGATAATTCATATGGCCCCACTCCACTTTGTATAGCCCCCAGGAATTAGCCCAAACCACAATGGCATCACATCAGAAAAGAAGGCAGGACAAATCTGACTATACTATCTGTCAGTGAAGACATATTTGTGCAGGGTGGAAAAGGGGGCAAGGGGCGCATCAATTCCTTGTCTTGGACTAATCACACCCACACGCGTTACCAGTGAACGTAGTATATGTGTAAATATTACTAGTTGGTTCGACTTATTGATTTGCCAAAGTTACGGCGTGAAAAGCTCGATTGCAGTCGCAGTGATCCATCATTTATGACATGTCGGGATTGTTCATTAAATGACTACGGCTATATTACCGATGTCAGCCTGCATCAGTAATCCGTCCAAGCTGGAAGTAACATTGTTTCAGCGAAACAAACCCGTGCTAACAAAGACAAGTGTGATCACAGAGAATAAAAGTTTCTGTCAAATTGTATTTGGGGAGGGGAACACTTCAAAGCCACGGCAACAACAATGCTGTCTGTCTAATTGATGTTTTTAAGCACATGCCAAGTGTAAAAACTTCACTTGGGATGAGTGTATAATTACTGGGAGACAATGAATACCTAAAAATATCTCCATCATTTCTAACCCCTCTGAAGAACAGTATCCATACTGATGGGTAATTAAGGCAAAAATAATCCCGATGCTCCAAAACAACGTAGCACCCATGCTTTTGTCGGCGTGTGAGGTAATCACAATACGCCCTCCCGCCCTAAATATAGTCCTCGTGCCAGGGAGCTGTTGTCTACGGATCCTGCAGGAGAACTCGCAGCAGACCTGCTTTAATTGGTTGGTGGAGTCGTTAATGGAACAGGCGCTCAACCCGAATTGTGTGTGTCGGAACACGAGGGCTCTCGTGTGCACGTTGGACCCTGTCAGTTTTTAAACAACAACAGACACCAGGATAGAACTTTGATCAACAAACATGTAGCAAACAAGGCGATAATAATGAAGCTCCATGTTCAACTGAGGTCTCCCAAAATAGATTTCAACTCGGATACATCAGATTTGAGAATAATATTTTGGATATTAGGCCAGCTAATTAATGCCCCGGTATCTGGCGCCGCGTGTTGCCTGAGCGCCAAACAAGCATATTGTCCTCATCAGTGAAAAGTCGGAAAAGCTTTGTTGTCTTCTTCATTCGGACTCACAAAGCAAACTTTTGTCTTTAGTACGTCTTTCTTGTTCGATCAAACTGCAAGAATGTCACTTGGAGTGGCCGAACACGCGACGACCACACGGCGACAACAGGAGCTCCAGACTGTTTATTTCAAGGATATCAAGACCCAGGCCAGGTTTTTGTGTCAGCGGGGGTCTGCACGGGTTGCTGAGTTGTCATTGAGTTGTTGAACGAGCGGCCAGTCAGTTGTCGGGCAAGTACCAGCGCCGTGTTTCTATTTGTGTTAGAGTGTCGCCGTGCCGAGAGCCCCCCGCTCGCACACGCACTCCCCTTTTTCCAGCCTCCTCCGTTGGCCAGACTCTGTGTCTTAGAGCAAGGAAAAGCCCGGGAGCAAGGCATCCGCTCCTTTCACCGCCATTGTGTCCCTGGGACAAGGAAACATAGACAGGGGCTCCGTAGTGGGGCTCCATAGTTGGGCTCCGTAGCGGGGCTCCATAGCGGGGCCCACAGCTATGGGGCCCTGCTGCTAACTTTTTCTTGCTTGTTGTTGTTGTCGTGTTTCCCTCTGCTGAGACGGCTTTTGTGTCGGCCTTCAACCAACACCGCACTCATGAAAGCAGATAAATGGATTAGAGGGGCAAAGATATGGGCGGCCATCCTTGAGGAAAGACAAACGAGATGTTTAAGCGAAGGAGAGAGAAGCGCGGTGGGGGGGTTGCAAGAGGAGGGCAAGGGAGAGGAAGCGAGAAAGACATTTGTGTTGTTGGACAACAAGAGGTCGAGTCTGTTGTGCTGCCAAAAAAGACAAGACAGTGATAAACTTTCCTCCCATGCAGTCACCTTTCCCCCTTCGGTCTCGCTCTCGCACACACACACACACACACACTCACACACACACACTCTGTCACAATACACAATTCAGCAGTAAAATGAATGGATTGCCACACTGTGACGTGTCTCACTTGCAGGGGGAGATGGTCCTTGTTCCCCAACAAAGGACGTGGTTTGATGGGGGGGCCACGGCCTGTGACAGAATGCTAAATTGTTTTAGGGTCAACAACTTATTGTCTTTGCACGGGCCATGACTTACATATCTCCTCGGTATGATTTAGCAGTAAGAGCTCTTTAAGAGTAAAAGCCGAGCCTTCGAGTTTATTCCCTCTTTTACTTTCTTAATGGTTGCTAACTTGACTTCAAATAGAAAACTAATCACGCTAAAATGGCTTGTACGAAAACAATAAAAATTCACTTATGCCACAACAACACACTGCTGAGAGAATAAAGAGTGTGTTAAAAGTAGATCGTGTTATGCATATCCACACTCCATAATCCCAAAGTGTTTTAAATCTATATTTACTTGAATTCATATCTCCACCCCCCCCCCCTTTTTTTCATGCTGGCCCAGGGCATGTAGGCAAGCAATGGCTGAAAGTGACAGCCTAATTATCAGCTCCAACCCTGCTCATTACGCATTAGACAATCCTCGTACATCCACTTACTAAATGAATAATTTTGTATATATTATGGAAACACAATATTATGGCCCGCAGCTAACGCCTTTGCTCAAACCCGAGGCTGGTTGGCTACAAAGGAAATAAATGGGACACTGAGAGGTTATTTAATTTTCACCCCTAAAAGCTGGCTGATGAGTGGATGTTGTGCAAATTAAAGGGTGGGGGAGGGGGGGGGGATGTACACACCTGCCTTTTTTCCACCACCCCACCAAGGTTGGTGTGGTCTAATCCGGAATGAGAGGAACAAGGTGGACCCCCTTTGATTCCCTCCCAAAAGCACAAGTATTCCTCTCGGTGTTTCCTATTCTGTCTGCACAAAAACAAATAGTTGGCAAACTAGAAGATCGTTTTAAAGCACCAACAATGGCCGAATGACCCCCCCTCTGTTCCACAAAACCTTCAGTGACCTTTGGCCAATTTTTCATCCTGCCAAAAAGCCAATGGCCGCCTAAGTGACACAGATTTATGCACACTGACGTCCTCCTTTTTACCTCACAGCCGGTCTGCTCCTTTACGGAGCAGCCCAGGAGGAAAAGTCACCGCTTTCGTCCTCCGGCCTGATGAGGTCACGTTTTGGACGCTTTAGTTGTTTGAAGGAAGCAAAGCACTACTCCTTTTTAGAAATGATATCATAATACATGCCCCCCCCCCCCCCCCCCCCCCCCCATGATTGGACTTATTAGACTGACCTGAATAATTACTCAACGTTTTCTGAAATGGCTTTTACAGGGAATAAAATTTAAAAAAATACTGAAACCTATTTCGTTTTCTGCTCATGTTATTTTTGATAACATTCTAATATTTGGGATTCTCCTAAATTTAATCAAAGTCACACCTTGAAATTTTTAAGAGTTTCAGACTGTAATCAATAACATTTGTTTGTTAATGAGAAGGTGAGGATTTATTGAGTCCTTGCAGAGTCCGGCCTATAGAGGTCGCTGTGATATAGCAAAACAGATGGGATGCTAAGCAACTACAAATCATTCATACACTGAAAGTGTTTTCTTTGCAGCTTACTTCTTAAAAATATTATATATATATATATATAATATTATATAATAATATATAATATATAATATAACACAACATGATATAAAAAAATATATATCCTGGCTGAGGAGGTTAGATTCAAAATATACTTTCACTTGGTCTGGATGCAAAAGATTGGAGTAACATGCTTTCTACTTTTTAAGCTCCAAAAGTAAGAATCATTAACAAATAAATAGATAAATTACAAAAATAATAATTCCATCCATATCACTGCAATAACTAACCAGGTTGTTATAATTAATCAATACCGAGACAAAGCTGATTGATACTCAAATGATCACCGAAACACTCAGCCCGCCCCTCCCCCAGAGAAAATATAAAATATATGTACATTAATAATTTATATTCGCATCGACTTCTCTCTCTGACAGATTAGATTTTAACCATTTGATTTTGTTTGGACGGGGCGTTCCCATATTATTACTTAATGACCTTCCCAGCTGCTCTTGTCCATTTTCTGTCACCAGCAACCATCTGGACACTTATTAGCACCTCAATGCATCCACGCCTGCACCCACTATTGCACCCACTATTGGATCCACTATTGGATCCACTATTGGACC
Source organism: Doryrhamphus excisus (assembly GCF_037039965.1). NCBI lineage: Eukaryota > Metazoa > Chordata > Actinopteri > Syngnathiformes > Syngnathidae > Doryrhamphus > Doryrhamphus excisus. The sequence goes on from NC_136361.1 coordinate 24,102,284, forward strand.
CACTATTGGATCCACTATTGCATCCACGCTTCCTCCCAAACCCGGATCCCATTAAGCAGGCCTGCAGTGGGTGCACACTGCCAATATTTCAATTTTCGTTATAACTTTCGTTATTCAATGAAGTCACTGCAGTTGTAAGGCGGCATTAATAAGGATAATAACAATAATAACTCCTCGCTTTAATTCCAATATTTAGTTTATTAGGCAAAATATAGGATCTGGACAAATTCCTTCAACGTTTCCTATTTACAAATTTAAATCACATGATATTTACATTAAAGAAAGGACACCCAAAACACAAGATATAATATAATAATAATATTAATAATACCAAAGTAAAAAGCCTACCAAGTGTCCCAATTGTCCGGGTAAAGTGTAGGAGATAGATGAACATTATAGGCGCGATTATAGGCTACACAACAATAGAGGAAGTCTCGCATCCATCCACAGGATTTACCAAATGCTGCGTCACAATTTATCTTTTGTCCTTTTTGGGGTGGAAAGTCTTTTTTTTCTCAATCAAAAATAAAGATAAAAATAAAATCAAGCCGAAGAGAGAGCAGTGAGGACCCGTTGCGTGGCGTCTTGTGGACTCCTTGCACTGGAAGGCAGCGAGGATCTAAATAAGGAATAAATCACATAAAAACATAAGAACCGGAAGCCAGCTCGTTATGATAATAATGCATTGTTATTATAAATCAAGCTTCCAGTCCAAACATTATTTATCCAGCACGTCGGGGGGCGATGGGGGCTATTTTGTACTTGAAACAGAGGTAAAGCTTTCTCTTCCCTCCTTCCGAGCGAGCGCTCCCCTGGGCTCCGGGACTCCCAGGGGTCTTTAGCGAAAGCCCGGCCCAGACAGAGCCCGTTTTACTCGGTGACTTGATAAGTAGCCACGCTATCCCCGCAGGGGGGGGATTAAAGGGGGTGTGGGATGAGAGTCAAGACCCCTGTCACTCGCTAAGCAAACTGAGCTTTATTTATTTCACTTTGTCGTCTTGCTCTTTCTATTCAGCTTAACAATTTGAATCACGCAGCTTTTCAACTTTAATAATAATCATGCTAATATAATCACTGGCCATCTTGAGTTCTATTGCCACGTTTTAAAACGTTGTTTGCGGTGTAAAAATGTTTATTTTGCTGACATAATTAAATCATAAACGTCATAAAAAAATCTCACCTGTCGTGGAGTGGTCGAAAAGAAGGCTTCAGGGTGGGTGTTGGGGGGGAATCGGACCTTAGACCATTTTCGTGTTCTGGAAGGAGATAATACAAATATTGGTGTTGTCTTTACAATCTGCACCTCATTGTAGTTGAATATTAATATTGCTATGAATATTATGGGTGGAGGCTGAGCGCCACCTCACCTATGTGCTTGGGGCTGCCCAGGGGGGTCTTGCTGTCGGTGCTGAGGGCCGCCGTGGCCGCGACCGGGGACACCACCACCGACGTCTGCGTCTGGTGCTGCTGCTGGGCCGCCAGCTGGTTGTGGTGGTTCTGGTGGTTCTGGTGCTGATGGTGGTGATGGTGGTTCCCCAGGAAGGATCTGACGTTGAGGAGGGAGTTCTGCCCCAGAAAGGCCCCGTTTGTCCAGTTGTGGAACTTTCCAATCTGGCAAGTGTACAGTCCGTGACTGGGGAGGAAGGCGGGGTGGGCCTGGATCTGAGGGTGGGAGGGGGCCACCGGACCGTTCGGGGACGTGGCTTTCTGGGAGGAAGAGTCAGGGGCCGTGGCGGTTTCCGCCAGCGACCATATTTTGGGCTTATTGTTCGAGGGCAGGGGGAAGCCTCCGGGTCTGTCCGGGGACAGGACTCTGGTGGTGGCGGTGGTCCCGTCCGGGTTGTCTTTGCAACCCGCGTGGACCGAAACGGCGCCCTTGGATTTGTCCAAGGCCTCGTGGGCCTGCAGGGTGAAGGCCCGCCTTTTCTCCAGGCTGTCCAGCTCCCCCCCGGCGTCCCCGCCGCCCCTGTGGTCCCCGGTGCCCCCCTCTGTGGATTTGTCGTCGTCGTCCTCGTTGCTCTGATCCCCGTCGTTGTCGTCGATTTTGTCGATATCTATGCTCTCCAGATCGATCTCCTCCTCGTCGTCGTTCTTCTCCGCCTCGTCCCCGCTGCCGAATAAGTTGACGTCCTCCCCGTCCTCCTTGCTCCTGCTCCCCCATGTCACCTTGTTCTCCTTCTTCAGCCTCCTCCTGGCGTTGGCGAACCAGGTGGAGACCTGGGTCAGGGTCATCTTGGTGATGATGGCCAGCATGATCTTCTCCCCCTTGGTCGGGTAGGGGTTCTTCCGGTGCTCGTTGAGCCAGGCTTTCAGGGTGCTGGTGCTCTCCCTGGTGGCGTTCTTGGGCCTGGCCGGGTCCCCGTACTGGAACTGGCCGTACGGGTAGAAGGCGGGAGAGGTGTGGGCCGCGAAGCTGGCCGGGTGGACGCCGGGACTGTCCTTCAGGTCGTATTGGGATCCCTTGAAAAGCAACGAGAAGACGTCACGTTTCCTCGTGGACGCCGGAAACACCGGAGCACGTGATCACCCGCAATAAACACGCGTGTGTTTGCACATAATTGTCTGCAACCGTCTATAATTATTCTATAATATTTACCCGTCGTTGACGTACTTGGAATAATACTTGGAAAAATACTGTGAATATTCCAAAACTTCCAAGTGTACAAAAACACACTCTCATATTATCATTTATTTTACTTTGTATTAAAAAAATCCAAGTTGGAGCATTTTATTGATGAACATAAATTTGTGCAATTTACGCACCAATCTGACACGTTTTAATTAACACAGCAACTGGCTTTTATTTCTTATTTTTCCACTGGTGATTATGAAATATGGCTGACAAAAGGAAGAATAAACAAGATATAAATCTCCAAGCAATTGCATAATAATGTGTTTTGTCAAGCTGCATAAATAAAACATTTGCACAGCGAACTGTATTTATTTATAAACACTCGAAATACTGACTGACACATGTTCTTCGATTATTATTATTATTATTATTAATATTATTATTTTCATGATGAAACAACACCACGTGCAGGTAGTATATGATTTTATTTGTCTTTTAAAAAGCTTTATGCAGCCCAACACACAAGTCTGCACACCAGAAACCAGCCAGCAGAGTTTTAAACACGCGTGGCGTGGATTTGCATTGAAATTAAAGTCACATTTAAAGCGAATTATTTGACATCACGCAGCAAAAACAACGCAAGGACGGAGTAACTCACCATTTGCGAGAAAAGAGCCAGGTCCGCGCTGGTGTAAGGTAAGAAGGCGCTGTAGTTGTGCGCGTACGGGTTGGCGTACATGCCCAACACCGAGGTGACCGCCGCCGCCGTGGCCGTGGGACTGCCCCCGATTTCGGTGCTCCCTCCGCGGGAAGAAGGCGTCAGCACTCCCGGCCTCTCGCTCCCGTACACCGCCTGGGAGGCACTTAAGTACTGCGGGTAGCCTAGCTGCGGGAAAGACATGTTCCACCGCCGGGTTGACGCTCGGCTGGCCGGGAGCGTCCACAAACTCGGGGTTAAAAAAAGTGCGTGCGAAGGTTAAAAAAAAGAATAAAAAACGAAGCAAGAGGAGAGAAGTGAGAGCTGCTACTGACGTGCAGTGGCGGCCGGTGGAAACAAGACTCTCTTAAATCTCGGCTTCCTCTCTCTTTTGGTTGCGCAAAGTCCGCTTGGATGTGATGTGATCACCAATTGCGCACAGACTGACGCGCCTGGCCCTGAGGTCTCCAGGCTGATCTCTCAGATACAATTTGAAGTTGAAGCTTTGATTGGCATCCCCTACTTGAGCCGACAAGCTCCTCCTCGTTTGGAGCAATGTGGGATAATGGGAAGATGGAGTGAGCGCACATTGGATGAGGCCTCTCTCTCTCTCTCTCTCTTTCTCTCTCTCTCTCTCTCCTCTCCTCCGCTCCATCCTTCTCTCTCTCCAACCGTGTTTGGACTTATTGTATGTTAAATGTTCGAGCTTTAGAGTCCATTCAACGAAGGCTTTGATTGTTGTATGACAACCTGTCGACGCGATTTTACAGCTGTCCGACACCAGGGGAAGTCGACCGTCAGAGGAAGGAAGTTGCTTGAATAGATTTAAATTGGAATCCAAGGCGCCTGCTTGCAGGAATTAGTTGTTTGCTTAACGCGGCTTTATCATTTCGTTGCTGACGTCTAACTTAAAAGTGTCATTTTTCCCAGGAAGATTCATTTCTGTCTTATCGAATGCATTTAACTTGGATATTTTAGCACCTTGTAACTTTTTTTTTGTTCCGTCCACATGTAAGAAAAACATATACATATAAACATGTATATTTTATTTTATTATTTTATATTTTATTTTTTTAATTATTATACATTTCTGATGTCGGTTTCTTTTGATTTCTTAATGGTTTAATCTGCCCCCCCTTCACCCCCCTGCTTTCACTCTCCCTCCATCTGTGTGTGTTTTGTGGACTTAAACCAGATTGTTGTTGTCCTTTGTAACAGCAGAGCCACTTCACCCCCCCCCCCCCCCCCCTTTGAAAAGGAATGAGGAAAAAGCTGCAGGGACAAACTCAAACAGAGACACCCGGCGGGAAAGTCCATCCAAGCCCATCAATGAGTCCCGCAACACAAAAATAAAATCTCATTTTTTTTACATTTAATTTTGTTAACCAAAGTTTCCACTTTTTAAATGCATACTTTATGAACTTTATGGGCTTTTAGCAAATATGATATATTTTCTTATCCAATTACCAGCAAAGTGCAGACCCCAACCTCCCCCCACCCCCCACAACCAGCCTCTCCTGACACGGCCCCGGCTTTGCAGGACCAGGGTGTTCATGTTTGAACACCTCTATTTTTATTGCATTTGATTCTTATAGCAGCCCCCTCCCAAGTCAAAGAGGGGCTATTCTGCAGATCTAGATTTAATACCTTTAACGACTGAAGCCCAAGAAGTCAGTAGATTCTCATCTGCACCAGATGGCTCCGAGTGGATATTGCCGAGCGCCGAGGATCTGTTAAAAAATATCTGAGGGGCACTGATGGTAATCTGGGTAACACATCAGAAAGAAGGGGAGGAATGGCAATTGCGATAACCCACTGGAAATGTGCGGGGGGGCGGGGGGTATGCTGGGTGGACGAAGACAGTTCCCACTTGGCTTTATAAGAAAATAACAGAAAATTATATATTGAGCACAATAATAATAATAATAATAATAATAATAATAATAATAATAATAATAATAATAATAATAATAATAATAATAATAATAATAATAATAATAATAATAATAATAATGTACATATTCTTTCTCAAGCACACATGCAAAGACTTAGCAAACCCATGGGTGCACACTTTGTCATATCTGGTCTTTTTATCATGTAAATCTACAGGAGGCTTTCATTAGCTGTTATTAGCTGTTATGCCTTAATGGCCACATCCAGCTACTGCACAGATATTACGGGTACTCAGCACGAAATAGTTCTTATCAGCGTCACCCCCCCCCCCCCCCTTAAAACCAATCTTAACACAATCCCAGATCTTGATCTGCCAAAGCTGACTTGTATAATTTAAAAGAAAGAAGGGAATAAAGTGTGTGTTACTGTGGCGGCCAATAGATAACGCCTTTTTGACATAACTATTACTCTTCTTTGGCATTGCTCATGTGTAATTATCAATAAAAAGCCAGTGGCATTTACCCATCATGTCAGTGAACACTGGAGTTTATCAATAAATGACAAAGGCTAAAATACGATAGCTCATATATGAATAAATCCATATCCATAAAAAACATATCTGAGTATTTTATGTGGTGAAAATGTGTAGATTTTATGTATATGCAGTACATAATTATTGGAAAATCTAAACAAATGATGCACACTGAAAATATGATTATTGGTTATTTTTGTGTACCAGTCGGCCAAATGTTTTAAAAATATACGCCAATATTTTTCTTACGCGGTCATGATATTTTCCCTCAATGCATCTCATAATAATAATGAACCCAGGCCACAAGATATGACCTGCAAGTAAAAACACAGCCTTGAATGAGTCCAATTGAAGTCGCTGTGAACCTGTATTACAATAACAGCAGTTATGTTGACGGCTGGCTACCACCGCAGAGGTCAAGGGTGCCTCTGTGAACTAATAACTGTGGTGAAAGATACTCTTTTCCTGCCTCTGGGAGTGCCAAAGTTGAGGAAAGGTTAAGAATCTGCAGAATGTCCCTTTTGTGCCTTTTGCGTAGATTATCAAATTAAGCGCTGAAACCAAAACTCCTTCCCCCCGGGAGGAGAGGGGATTAGAAGAAAATGAATTGAACATCACGACTCGTTAGCACATATGTGTACAGGCATACCCGGACTTACAACAAACTCCCCAAACTGCGTCACAACATCCAAGCCGTTTAGCTGTGGGTGTCCGTCCGGGAGGTTCTGGTCTTACAGTCAGATATTTGATACTCAAACAAGCGCACCACACCTATAGGTAAGGAAACTAGGAATTTCCTGGCTCATAAAAGAGGCCTATTCTGGGTCTCCTAAGGTCACCACAACGTTCACTTGACAGCAAAACACTTGAATGGCTGTTGTTGCCCGCCGGGATCTGATCGTTGCCAATTTTCAAGATGCTCTGCGGTATTAGGAAGGGCCGTGTGGCCCTGCAACAAGCACTTTTTAATTGTGACAGTTTGAATTCCCTATGCAATTTAACATACGGTGGTACCTCGGTTTTTGTTATTAATTATTGTAACAACAAAAAATAAATAAATGTATGAAATCCAAGACACAATTTTCCCAACAGAAAATTCCAGACACCAAACAATAGGAACCAAAAATGCTTTTTATTGCAAATAATTCTAGTTTTACGTGCAGAAAATAATTATACATGACAAATGAAAGTGATAAGTGGATAAGTGAGGACCGGAGAAGAGGGATGGGAAAGGATAAAAGAGGAGGAAACGGAGAAAAAGTGCTACATAACGGTTTTAATGTTTGCCGTGTGGGAAATCAGAACGCCTCTGTACCAAACCCAAGGTCCAAGGTTTGACTTTAAAATCCCAAGAATACCATACCATATGTATATATGTATATATATGTAAATATCCACGTGGCTAAGTATCGGATGGAGCCGACAACAGCACTTCATTATTGTTGACGAGTGTCTTTTAAACTCATTCTGGCTCCTTAGTGCATACCATCCAAAAGACAACAGCCAAGATCTGACTTTTTCCTCCCCAGGGGCATTCTCATGGGTGGGTAATGAACGGGTGCGCCCAGGTTTTGATGTGGTTAGGGGCCAAGGGGAGAGAAATGTGAGAAGGGGTGTTAATTGTTTTGGCGCTTTGCTGGGGAAACATATCAACATTAGATCTAATGGAGGTTAAAGACTCTCATTGCCATAGGGGCCGATGCTAATGAATAGCTATGGCTGGCCAAGGAGGGGAAAAAGATGGAGTGAGAGCTACCGAGAGGGCAAGAGCAATGCAGTGATTATGTGCAGTGCGCATTTGCTGGCCTTTTAAACGTTCTAGCTGTGCGGAGTTTTATTGCCGTGTCAGCCTAAGTGGATAAACATCAAACACCCATGAAGGTATTTCAATGGCCTCTTGTTGTTTTGTACCTTTGCAGCACAACACTTCAAGGACAAAGTCAACTATTAAGATAAAACACAGTTTGCTTATTAAATATACGCGATATAAGCACATTACTTTTAAACCTGTTGCAAAAACACTTAGCGTGCATGTGATCCCCGCAACAAAGACCAGAAGCTAATTAACAAATTTGGCAATTCAAAAGGTAATTCCATTACATGGTGTTTAACGTTTCTATGAACAATCAGCTGAATTCTCGGCAGCCACGAGGCAGTAAAGCTAATTCTCCCAATGTGTAGTGTATATTCTCATCTGCACAATTCAACTGCAGATGTATGCAAAGTACAGTCAATGAGTGAGATGTACAGAAAAGAAAAAAGCAAGCCTTCCTTTTGTCTCTCCATAATGCGATGCTAAATCGGAATAAGGACTCCGATAAATGTTGGGCTGAAACGCTTGGAAGTAGAAATATTCACAACATTTCGTCTCTCATTTCAGATGTGTATTTGCCTCCTTGGACATGCGCAGAGAAAAAAAACAGAGCAAGAAAATCCATATTAAGATGATAGAATTCCCACGTTTATTTCTAAAGAGTGTTAATTGAATTTTAAGGACCCGGCCTTCCGGGGGGAAAGATTTGTGTACACTGAAAGTATTCTTTTGAAATTACACCCTTTGATAGCGGTGTAAAGGATATAGATAAAATGATCAACAGACAGCATGACAAATGGAATTTTAATGAGCTTTCTTTTTTCATCTGTTATCATGTTGTGCTGCTTTTCGCTTTGCTGTGTTTTTGTACAAACTATTGCTAGTTGAAACCTGCTGTTTTCATGTTGCCGGACACGCTCGGTGGGATGCTGCAACCTCTCACTCCCAACAACGCTGCGTCTCCCTTCATCACTGATCAGGCTGACTCGGTGTTGGGCGCCTTGAGGTTTGACTTCCTGGAGTATCCGACTTCTCTTAAGCACAATAAACACACAATCCTGAAACGGTAGAATCAAACGAACCACTGAGTCTGGGCTTTGAATGTTCCTGTGAGCTGAAGTTGTTACCATGTCGGAACTACTTGGGCGGAGTATTGCGCCTCCATGGGTATGATCCAGTTGAAACATTGGAGGTTTTATAAGTTGAAGGTGCTGTAAGTCTTTGGCTCTAAGTTACATTTTTCTGCAACCAAAAAATATAAGAACACTATCACATCTTACCAATACTGGTTTAGAAGAACAGATTAATGAGTTAATACAAATTGGCATATAGTTTGATACTCATTTTACTTTTCTTTTCTATGTCAAATGTTCTCGTTCCTATTAGGGATGTTCATCAGGGTACTGATCCCGATACTCCATGCGTGAACTCAGTCTATACCAATACCCGTCACATACATACAGTGTAAATGTTTAAATGATAATATTATTATTTTTCCTTAGGAGAGATATATTTACAAAATTATTTCAAGCCAAAGAAAGTCAATATGCTTGTTTGACCAGAACGTGGTAAATGCTGGTATCCACAACTTAATAACTCACCAAAATTAGTTCCAAGTTATTGTTTGTGACGTCTTTGTGGCCAAATTGACCTGATAAGAGCTCACATGATCAATGTCATCAGGGCTTTTGGGTGTGCCATGAATGGGTGCCATCCTCATTACCCGAGCGAGGGTGTTATTGGGTCACACATGAAAACAGCAGTCTGTCAAATTCACTTATTGGGTATAATGAGAATAGGCAGAGGTCTGGGGAGATTGCCAAAACAGGCTTCTAAAGGGCTTCTCTGTTATTGATGTATTAGATTGGCATCAATGGAACTGTCCACCCCCAAGTATCATAATGACACTGCCCATCTGCTCGTCATCCTCCGTGAACCAAAAGTCGTCTGCTAACTCTGGCTTGGAAATGATTGCAGATACATAAAATCATCATGGCATCACTACAACAAATCAAATGGCGGCTTATGGTTTTAGCACTTCTGCTTTTGTAATTCCTCTAAGCAAGGTCCTGATTCTGTTCATAGTTTTTAGGGGCAGTTAGGGAGTGTGAAACTTCTCAGCACCTCCAAATATGAGACCGGGGTTCTCAGACAACTCTTTGGGTTAGGAATGAGGTCTTCCCCAGGTGGAGGACTCCAAGTATTTCGGGGTCTTGTACACGAGTGAGGTCTGGAGGGCCAACCGGACCATGAGATGGACAGGCGGATCAACCAAAAGAAGGAGATTGTGGCTACAAAGCGGCACAAAATGACTTTCCCTTGTTGGGTGGCTGGACTCACCCTAAGAGATCAGGTTGGGGCGAGGAACTCGGTAGTAGCCATTCCCAGTTGAGATGGCTCAGGTGTCTAGTCCAGATGCCTACTGGAGACCACATCCCCGGCGAGGTGTTCTGGGCATGCCCAGCTGGGAAGGGATCCCGAGCTACACCGAGGACATACTTTAGGAACTGCTAGGTCTCAAAACTGCCCTAATCCAGACACGGATGAGGGGAAGAAAATGGAATGGGGAAAAAAGTCAACGTCTGCAAAATGTCTATTATCCGCATCAATCATCCTGATTTGATATTTGTGATCAATATCTGCCTTTGGTACGATACAATGCAAACTGTAATGGCAAATGATACACAGTAGGAACTGAACGTGCTCTGATAATGAACATCTTGAATCTAATGTGAGCAGTGACTCCAGAGAAGAGTTATCATAGAAAATAGATAGATAGATAGATAGATAGATAGATAGATAGATAGATAGATAGATAGATAGATAGATAGATAGATAGATAGATAGATAGATAGATAGATAGATAGATAGACTCCCTTTATTGTCATTGCACCATGTTGTTTTTCTATCTCAAGCTAATATTTTCTTGTCTAAATTCCATTTATTTTATTAGAAAGTGTTCAATTTCTAAATTCAAAATTCATTGTATTTATGGTCTATTTTCCACAAGTTTTGTCATTGGCTCTATGTCTTTGGTTCAGTTTTTAAGTCGCGTTTGAGGGCGCTAACTGCTGACGTAGCGTTTCATCCGCATCCAAGTCCTCCCATACCTTCCATTGTTCCAATCGCCGTGACTGGACACAGGAAGGGTGGCAGCTTGCAGCGCGGCGCTGTACGTCATGCCCACGTTGAAGCATCATTGACCCCAGCTGAGAGGCATCCCAACCTTGGACAATGTAGTTCGATTCCGACTCCCACCCAAATGGGGGGCAGCTGATCCGGCAAAGAGCAGAGCTCTCGCATTAGCAGCACTCAGCTGTTTCAGCCAAACATTTGGCCACACCATGAAATCCGTTGTTAAGAAGAGAAAAATAGTCTTTGGATTATAATTGAACCCCTTCGCACCCCCCCTCACTCTCACTACGCCTTACTTCCTCCTGCCCCATCCTATCTGTCCCCATTTGTTTTCTACTCAGTGTCTGAATGGTCCATCCCCCCCCCACCCTTTCTATGAGCGGCAGCTCCCATCAAATTCCGGATCGATCCCCGGGTGTCATTGTGTGTAGAGGTTATTTAGGTGGGCATCCAATCTGCACCCGCTGTTGTGTTTGAGCAAGGGGGGAACATGGCCAGAGTTTGTTAACACCGAAACGGGAAACATCAAAGCTGAGACAGAGAGAGGTGGGCCGGGGAGAAGGATGGAAGGGGGGGGGGGGTGAGGAAGAGCCGCCACCTCAGAACCCCGTGAGTACCCGTCAGCTCGCTGCCTCGTCTCTCGTGAAATGAGCACTTTCACAGTCAGTTAGTCTTTAAGTAATAGATATATTGAGTTCATCCCTTGTAACGTTAGACAACTAATTTATTATTTTTCCCCCTGTCTTCCCCTCACCCTTTGCAAGCCTTCCCCCGTCTCCCTTCCCCTTCCCCTTGCACCTCTTTCTTCTCTCACCCGCCGAGTCCATTTTCCTCCGTTCCCCATCAGCACGGGATTATGAAGGTTAAATAAACTTTGAAAATGAATGAATATTGCCGCTAACCTCGTCCCCTGTTACCACGGCTGCAATCAAGCCTGCGGTGTCCCCCCGCCCGCCACCCTCCACCCTCATCGCCTGGAGAAAAGAGACGGTCCAGTCCGGGCTATCTGGCAGCAGAATGAATGATCCTATTTATGTTAATGCAAACATGAACGTTACACAGGTTTTTCCCCTGATAAGGCGATAGGTTAATGAAATGCTCATTTCATTTTACCAGTTGTTTTCTCTGTGAAGTTCCGATAAGTAGCAAACCAATGAAGCTTGTAATTACAATCTTACAGAAACCCGGCCAATCTGTGTATAAATCTCACCATCCAATTACAAGATGTAATAATTTTGCAGTCAAGCTGGTAATGAGGTCTAATACTCATGCATGTGATAATCCCCCCTGGATGCTGACTCTATCAGATGTTAGCTTTGTAATTATATGAGCTTGAGAAAAAAAAAATCATTATTTCATGTTCAAGTAGAAAATGAGGTTGGTGGGAAGTTAATTTTCTCTATGCTCTGTGAAGCGTAGACAAGAATTTAATGATTTAATTACAGTTGTTAGGCCTTTTTTGCGAGCCGCTTAAATTGAGCTAAGCGTTTTTCATAGCCCCCGACATCAGGAGTCGGAGAACATCAAAGATTTTGACAGCAGGCAAAGTGATGAGCAGAATGGCCCTTTTTTCAACTTTGTCGCATTTGCCTTTTCGAGTTATTCTTTTTTTTTTTTATAGTCAAGGTACCCGCGCTGTCGGGGCAGCCGGGGCTTGCTGGATGAAAGCAACATCAACAAATATTAACCGCTCTGGCTTTCACAACCGGCAGCTAATCCACTGTATGTGAATTTGTCATATCAGATTACGATGACAGTCATGGTGCAGCCCAGAAAGGAAGGCATACTCCTACCTCCTTAGAAGGACAATATTGATTTTTTTAACACCCCCCTCACCCCCGCACACACACACAGTTTTTACAATTTGAAAACATTCTATGTGTGTGTGTGTGTGTGTATGCTTGTTTGACTCAAACATAAACTTGTAATTCTTGATATTTTGCGACTTTTTATGACGTTTCATCTGTGCTCCAAATTGCATATTTTTCAGTTTACCTCAAAAAATTATTTTTGTGGTTTACAGTCACAACAGAGATTATTGGGCCTGTTGTGAGATAACTCAAGCCTGCAATAAATGCCTGTTGTTCCAGCAATAAAGATTATTACAGTAACAGTACTCACACCTAGTGACCAGTGTCGAATACCGAATGTCATTTATCTTCTGAAAACCTTATATTTGGAAGTTAGTCCATTTAGCCATTTTAATGCTTGAAAGTGCTATATTTGGCCAAAGGATATGTACAATTTGCTTATGTACATACGTATGTACAATGCTTGTGTTTTGACCAATAATAATCCGTATTCAACCATGAAACAACATTTTAATTTATATATGGTTAGCCTGCACCCGGTTATTGTATTTTTGGTTTACATCAAAAATAGAAATGGTGCCTTGGTTTGCATATATTTCCTGTTTAGCGCACAATAAAGCACCTCTAAACATCATAACTAGGAATGTTCTGATTAGGGTTTCATGGTGCGGATACCGATCCTGATCATCCATGAGTGAAATCAGCCCATACCGACACAGATCACATAGAAGTGTAAATGTTTAAATGTACTACTGGTTATATTTCCACAGCCCAGAACTACTGTATCATACATTCCAATAACATCTCCTGATCTTACCCCCCCCCCCACCCACACACCCAGTGTAAGAAAGGTCTTTTGACCTGCCTAATCTGGCCATCCCTCTCCATGCTTTCTGCGTGCTTGACCAAGTCCTGTTAAACAAGGAAGGTGTTGCGGTGTTGTGACCCACAATTGCGGCTAGCTTCACGGCAGCTTTAGCTGGCCTTTTTTCTGCTCCGGTGTCCAGTCTGCCTCCATCTGCCACTGCCTCGCCACGGTCCCACAGGGGGAGATGGGGCTAATTCTGCAGTCAATTAGCAGAAGGGCCACTTTTGTTCTCTCGCCGGCTCCCATGGGTCCTATCTGCTTCACTGCTCCCTCTCTCTCCATTTTAATGCTTCACACTTTTGGTTGACTATTTGTTCATGGGTTTCTATCTCACCTGTGATGATTTCTTTGTCATTCCCTGTCTGGGCTCGCTCTTTGCATCCATACTTTGTCCATCATGCCGTCATTATCATCCTCCTGTTTTTACTTCGAGTATTGAGTGTCTGCTTGTCAAATTTAGTCTCCCCCAGCCCGTTTTTGCTCAATGACCTTTGTGACATTGTTGGCCAAACGTTGTCTCTGGCAATCAAGAGCCATAAAAAGAGATGGAATGATGGGTTGATTATCGCCCAGCAGATTTATATGAGGTCATTTGCTAAAATATTAGGCTCAAGTCCTTATGCCTTTGGAAGCATACAGTAGTGTATTATTATTTTATTTATTATGAAGAGGACCAAGTATTGTTGGTCAAGCTGTGTAATAAAAATTATTATTTTCATAGTCATATTCAATTCCGCATATTCATGTTTGTAACAAAAGCTTATTATTAAAACAATAAAAAAACATTGGTATCGGATCGAATGTGGATTGGGACATCTTTAGTTTTAACGAGGCGCTCACAATCAAGTTGAAGAGAGTATATTCATAAAACAATCGACCAAATATTAAACACGAGGATTATCCCTTGATCGACATTACACCCAGCGGGTCTTACCCTGCTGTTTCCACCGGGTTTCTACTTTGCCCTGCTGAGCTGCGCCTGTCTCAAGTTAATAAATCATTTTGGCATTATAAAATATTCAAAGAGGAAGATATCAGGCAAGGCCAGGTTAAAGAATTCCCTACATTTTCATGGCATGACAGTCTGTTCCACATACATCCCCTTCTTGAGCTGCTCCGTGTTCTGGTTAGCGAGTGGCTGTGCGTGAGCATGTGTGTGTGTGTGTGTGTGTGTGTGTGTGTGTGTGTGTGTGTGTGGCCGGGGTTCGGGAGGATCGCCCGTGTCACTCTAATAGTCTAGAATTACACTTGTATCAGTGTCACTAGCATATGGGGTCTATGTATACCCTTAGGCCCATCACATCCCCTTCCACCTTCCACTGTCATGGTATTTAAAATGCTTCCATTTCAGCCAAGCTCGGCTTGACAGAAAAAGTGAGAAGCTGTGTGTTTCTCCCCTTTAGCTCAATGACAGAGCTGCAGCCGCTAGAGGCGCCTGCCACTGAGCAGCCAATCAAATGATATTTTACGGGATAATGATGGGAAAAGGTTTGCTGCCTTGGTGAAGGATTTCCAGCCCTTTTTCTCTTTGTCTCTATCTTTAACCCCATCTTTCTTTCTGCCTTCCCCTCCTGTCGGTTATGCTGTTGGGGGGGAAAGGTACACTTGGTGTCCTTTAGCGTTGCACAAAATGTATCTGTTTTTGGAATGATATAGATTCTTTAATTGGATCTTTTTTCAATCGAAAACGCTGTTCAGAGGGGATTCCATAGTTCCTCTGTCAATCCGCCGCAGTACCCTGAGGTATATTAGGCTACCAAAGGTTAAACGGAGTATGAAATAGTGATAAATTACAGTATCCTGCACCTCGCTTCCAAATCCCCTTCCCCACCCAATTGATTCCCATCCCACATATCCTCTCACTGGCTCAACATCACAGTTTTTCCTGTCTCTCATCCTCTCTTGTGATACCTTTCACCATCCCTTGATCCTGCCTTCAACCACACCCACACCTTCCTAATTCTGCTTTTCCTCATAACCCCTTCTCACATCACATTTATCTATCTATCCTTACATCCTCCAAAAGACGCTTTGGCTGTCTGTGTCGCTCTGTGATGGAGTCCCTCTGGATAGAAACTTCACAGTTGGTAATGTGGGAACCTGGGTAGATGAAAGGGCTCGGCAACATGAAGTCTTGACAAAAGTTTGGAATAGGTTAAGTATGTGCCATTTGAAGCTATGACAAGAGGCCATTGTGCTAAAATGACACCAGAAGTCCTCATTAGCGTCTTTGCATGTGCTTGATGCCAGGGTGTATAGAATACCAAAGACTAATAAATGCAATTGATCTTTTGTTCATGAAAATTGGCTGCTTCGTAGACAAATGGATTCAACTGTAGTTAATCATGCCGACCAGTTTCACTATCATCGTATAATCGTACGGCCATCAGCTGAGGTCTCTGTGCTGTAATGACATTTCCTGTAAAGACGTTTACATTACATGTTTACATGATGTGTTATGGTTGGACTTATCATACATTTTGGTGTAAAAGCCGCTACTTTTTCTTTACTACTTTGAACCCAGTGGCGTATACTTTGGTGTGTCTAATCTATGGCTCATGACATATAACATTATAACAATATGTCTTAGTCACGGTGTCATCTCACCGACACTAAACCAAACACTAAACTCATCACGCAGCAACTTAACGCTCAAAACATATATCTGAGAAATACACAAACATGTACCAATATGAGTTTAAAATAGTTTTCCCATAAGGCATTGCATCTGAGCAATAATGAATCAGCCTCACTCTAGGCCAGGGGTGGTCAACCTTTTGGCTTGCGGGCCACATTGGGTTAACTAAAAGGGAGTACCTTGAGAAAACTCACGCTAACATTGGCAGAACATGCAAACTCCATGCAGAGTCTGAGACGAAAATTTAACACCAACACACACACACACAATGTGTCATTTTCTTTCTGTCACTTGCTGTCTCCCACACACACACACACACACACACACACACACATAAAGATGACATCCCACCTTCCTGATAGGGTGTTACTCACGTATTTTGATGATATGAAAGTTGACCACATTTACATGCAAATCGAAGTTCCAGATTAATAAGGTCCACATATGAGGACGAAGGATGACTGCATGGTAATATGCTATTATAGCTTTTAAATACATTGACCAATGTTTTGACTGTGAATTAGCATGGTTCCAGCACAGGGAATCATGTCACTACGATAGCAACTTGCTTTTCCAATTGGAATACAATTTTATCAAGTTCAACTGTCATTTCTAATAATGACTCGGGTTGTGCATACAAAATTGAAAAATCATTTCTTTGCTATTTTACACCTCAACCTTGGAGGATGAAGGAGTAAACAAAGTGTTTACATGGACTGTTTTAGTTCCGGAATTGCTGGACCTGATATCATTTACCGGACTGTCATTGGCAGTGTAACGAAAAGGAATTAACTTAAGTGTGTATTTTCACGCTGCATGGAAATTGTGATATTTTTGCAATGCAAATCATAGTATTTTTAGAAGGGCTATTTTTTCCATGTTGGAGGAGATGTGGAAAGGTGTGTGACTGGACAACAAAGAATATGTGAAATTACTCTTTGGTTCCACAGCGGGTACTTCGTTTTTCCGATGGGAAAAATGCCTGTAGCGTACATTTGCATATACATATTTTGGTAAAAGTATGATCTTGCCAAGGGATGGGGCAAATGTGGTTTTTCAAATCACTGCTTGTCAACCAAATCAATCATCCGGCAACCAAAATGATCCAGACAGTGAAATATAAAACTGTTGTTCAACCGAAAATAATGAATGACTTCACGTAAATTGCTAGTAAAGTACACTGTCGTTTCTTCCTCCCAGTGTAATTTGCACAATTTGATGACAAAGAATGTTGCTAAGTTACATTTCTAGTGTTTGAGCTATGAGCTAACCTCAAAGGACGGGCCGGGGATGCGCTCCAGCATTGCATGTCTTGTTTATCAGCGACTGTATGTGTTTAATTAATGTACTCCACTGTATCATGGTTTGATTTCCCTTTGAGCACCAGAGACACAAATCAAGGGGATGCAGAAAGAAAGTGGAAAAAAACATCCCCGGGTGTTAGACTTGCTTTATTTCTTCAACATTTTTTGTAACTCCAGAAAAACAAATAATTTACGACCCCGTGGGACATAGCACACAAATAGAATAATGTATTTATGCCCGTCACATGCCTTTCCATTGCTGAGCAAGAAAACATTGGGAATGGATATGGAAAATATAGCCCAGACGCAATTACCAAAGCTGCTGTATGTCACTGGATTACAGATTACACTTTTTTCAACCAACAATGTACGAACAACACCACTGGCTAGTGTGTGTTATCAACGGTGGTTTAAGGGAACTAATTATACGAAACTAATTCTAGATTTTTAATCATTCCACATTAAATAACACCAACATTTTTATGAATTGTTGTTGGGCCTGATTAAGGTCGGTATAGTAGCTGTTGGTATTGAAGGAACATGTCTGTTGCTACTTTGGAAGTTAACGCCACGACATACACAGCAGCTTGTCAATTTATGTAAACAACCAAACAACCAATTCTTGGGGTGGGTGATTAATAAATGGATTATTAACAAATGTCACTGCCCATGAAGGCTCAGTCAATTGCAACCCGAGTTACAGTATTGACAACACTCAATCGGCAAAAGGTTCTCCGATTTCTCAGTTGATCAAGGGTTCAAGTTAGCGGTGGATGACCCCTGACTGAATTGGCGAGAGAAGTTAGGCGTTTGACGTCAAGTATCAATTCCACTCTGAGTGCATCGAGAGAGGGATGAGTATGGTGGAGGAATGGCTTTTTATTAGCTTAGGAAGTTTCCCACCAGAAAACGAAACTAGTCTCGGCTATCACTGATTATGACACAGGGATGGAGCAGACAGACATAGCAATGATATACCAAATAAACATCTTCAATTAATACATTTGTGTGCACCCGGGAGGACGTGCACAAATAAAACACAGGGCTCCACGTCTTTTGGGGGGGCACGGCAGGGGGGGCACACAACAGCGTTTTGCTAAATAAGATAGCACTCTTCAGTTAATTAATCTCCCACACCTCGTCAAACTACAAGGTAGCTAGGAAACGTTAGTTGACAAATAGGCTGCTCAAGCGAGGCTGAGATAAAGGCTTCGATAATGAGGTACTAATCACCCGTATCAGTTAAGTCCATCAGGCCTAATTTCCCTAAAATCAAAATAGCACGCACGTGAAGATAATCTGCTCGTTTCTTTTTAGAAATTAATTTCCCAAACCAGAGGTTCAGCACCACACTAATAAGGCATATTCACGCACCCATGTAAGCACCCAGTCGAGGGCCCCTCCTTTCACTCGCCGAGAGATTAAAAGGTGTTATGAGCCATGGACTGTGGAACAAAGAGAAACAGATAAGTAGATAAGGAAGTATACTCATAAGGAAGCACATCTCCTCGGATAATGAGGCTGCCAAAGCTTCGCTGAATGAGCTTCTACTTCCCTTCCTGTGCTTCCCAATGCATTCGTCTTGTTTTGACTTTCCCGTGCTGGCTACCTTTTTGTTCTGAGTTGACAAAAAAAGTGTAGCTTGCATATTACGCATACCGCATTGGATCAGGCGTATTCGGTTGTTGCTTGTTTTTGAGTCTTAATGATGTTGAACGACAGGCTCTAAACATTCTTTGGCCAAACATAACAATCAGTGTTGTACTTGCATTCCCGATGCAGGTGGAAAGCAGCTCTGCTTGACTTGTCGCTGACTGACATTTGAAGTTCTTTACCCTTCCACTGTGGAGTGTGACCGAGCTGCAAATTAGACAAATTCTCAAACATGCTTAAATACATCAAATCTGTCCTCGGTACTCGACTGCTGTATGAACAACCAATTAGCTGCACCGCTTGTAGCATAGCTACAGACCCCACTTATAAAGGAAAGTAGCATTTGGTTGTCTCGAGTGCTCTAATTGGCTCAGATGTTGCTCTTAAAGATCTGCTTGGTCTTTGTTAAACTGACAAATTTAAAGAATAAGAACAAGTCGGGAGAGAGCGCATTAGCCCTTTAATGGAATGAGATGCCAAGTCTACCTCAAATCCTTTCGCTTTTCCTTGAACAACTTTCATGGCCTTTCCTTGGCCTTAGCGCTAGCTGTGTCGTAGATTGCTTTTTTTCCTGCACTAATGACATATATTTGCTTAAACTCCTTGCACACTTAGTGTAAGAGGAAATATGATAAGATATTGAAAACGTGGGAGCTCTTCAGTGAAAACGTAAAGCATATGTCTCATGCAAGTCGAAGTTGAAACAGAGAACTTGCCTGGCGTTTTCATCGACAAGAGCTGATGTACATATAAACAACGCGTAATTGATTCTGTTACATGGTAATGAGGGATTGAACCAACTTTAAGGTCGATAAAAAATCATAACTTGGAGTAACTCAACTTGCAACCTTCATTCATTCATTGTCGGCCGGCAGTGCAAAGGAAGACAATATTAAATGGATGAGAAGAGAAGCCTTAAAAAGCTGCATGGACCGCCAAAAGCCCAGAGAGAGCACGGTTAATATGACACCCCGAGGTCTAATCTTCTTAGTGGAGTGGGATAAAATGAGTATCCATTACAGAATCAACCTTCATCCCAACCCGGTCTCTCCCACACCAATGCTGGTATTCCAGCCCTCCTGCTATCCACCCACTGGCCTCCCTTTAGAAGCAATGCAAGCATTGATAACCAGCATTGAGACAATTGGCTGAACCAAAGCCCTAATCAGGTATTAGCCACAAAAGCTGTAAGGGAAGGCGGCTAATCTCCACACCCGCTTCAACTGGAGAGACCAGACCCAGCGGTTGGAATTCCACTGGCCTAGGCCGGGAAAAAGATGCCAGTTAAAAACCAGTTTAGACTAAAAATCTTTTGTCTATGAACACGATTGGCTGCCCGTGTGTGCACTGAGGAGATTTTGCTGATATTGTTTAGTGGGGTAGCTCGTTTTGTCTTGATCTACCACCTCATCGTTATCGTTACAACATCTGGGTAGACGTTAGACCATGTTGTTTATCCTTAGCGATGGTCGTGATGAGAGTAATGAGAGAGCTTCACATGGCGTATTCTTCCGTTCTAACAGGTTCTTGAGCCAATCAAGTTTACAGACAGTATTACTTCTTATTACACATTTCGTGCACACAATGTGCTGAAATCACACCCCATGTTGGACAGCACTCAAAAAATGCTATTGTTATTTTTCACTAACAAAGGATTAGCAAATTGTTACTAATGGACAATTGATTGGGATGGGATTTCATCAAAAATCTTTACTCTTGTTGGAAATATGATCGCTTTGCAGGGTTGGTTAACCATGAAAACCAAAGCAAAAATGCAACGAAAAAGGTGACTGTGGCATATGTGGTCGGCTTCACAGCCAGGCTGTTCTGGGTTTGAGTCTTGGCTCAGGATTCTTGCATTTGCATGTTCTCTCTATGTTTGTGTGGGTTTATACTGGTCCTCCGGTTTCTACCCACTACCCGTCCTAAAATGTGTTAATTTGAAATTGTACGTATCCCCAAGTCTAAAATAAAAGTTCTGTTTTAGCCCTGTCCAACAATGTACTCAATGTATGCATGTGCCTGTATTAGTACTTAATACTATTAGTGCAGTATGTACTGTGTACTGTACATTTCACGTTACCAGTTATCGCTTCACCCAACTTTAAGTTAGAGTAAGTTTTCAAGTTGTTTTATTTTATTCTCACACATTTGCTGTTGCTATTGACAGGCTTCACACCTTTTATGAAGCATTCAGAGGTGGTTGTCCTTTAAATATGAAGAAAGATGGCAGCCAGTAGCTGAGGGTGTCAGGGGACTTCTGCTTGTGAGTGTGGTCAAGGGGAAGCTGTCATCAGAGCCACCACGTTCAGACACGCACACACACACACACACACGCACACACACACACACACGCACACACACACACACAAGCATACTGTATATACATTTGATTTATTCAAACCTGAAAACCGCAAGTTTGAGTACTGTAACTGTAACAAAAGGACGTCTTGCATCAAATACTGCAGCATGCATATTGAGATAATGTATTTCAGGTGTTCATTTGAATTGACACAAATTTACAAATAACCATTTCACAACGTACATAAAATAGATAACACTAGCAGTGTAGTCGGATCTTAGCACAGCAGCGAAAATCCTGACTAAAACAGACTTAAACTCTCCAATCTGTGCACATATCTTATGTTCTCCAGGGGGGAACAGCCTGTCCTTAGCAAAGCAGACAAATGTTAATTCCCTTCAGTGAGCACAGGTCTGACCTCTAGACTTCTTGAGCAGAACACACACACACACACACACACACACACGCACACACACACACGGTGTCTTCTCAGAAGGTCATAGAGCAGATGACACCAGCCTGTTCCCTGTTTCACTTCGATTGGCCCATCTTTTCTCCTTCATTACCGCACACAGCTGTGAATAAGTGTGTGTGTGTGTGTGTGTGTGCATGTGTGTGAGTGTGTACCGATGTCTGTTTACTCGCTCTGCGAAATGGCTAAGTGCTGTTAGTGCAGTTTTTATCAGTGAGGCCACTGGTGAGACTCAAGGGAACAGACCACTGCTATCTCTCCCTCTCTCCTTGCGCCGCCGCTGAAAATTGATATTGAACATGTAGGAGGAGAAGGGGAGGAATCTCTCATGCTGGTAGCAATTAGCCAAAAAGGGATTTGCAACACCGTGATTCATCACATCAGAGATCGAAGTTACTTTCTTGCTTTGTTTTTCTTCCTCCTTTTATTCACTTCTTCTTGTTTACTTCATCTCAAGGGTAACCCATGCAGCAGACATGGTTCTTCACTTCCACACACATTGGTCAATCATGAAGCCAGAAATGTCACCCTGCTTCAAATTTATACAGCTTCACTCTATCACCATTTTTCAAAATATGAATATTCTTGTATTATCATATTAAACAAAAACGATGCCAAAGTTTCAAATCATGGGTTTGCTCGTTTAGAAGTGAGCAATGAAAGAAGTTTTGGGTTTGGGCTCACTGTGACATCACAAGGAGCCAGGCTTCCTTATATGGGCATGTGCTGTCGGCCAGATACGCTCTTGGATTGCCCTCCCCACAGCTCTGCTTCAGTTTTGTTAGCTATCGCTCCCAGGAAATCTGGCTACCCATGAAACATTATCATGCTGGCAATGACAACATGCTAACATTAGCATGCTAACACCATCATAATAATGTTCATGTCAAACTGTAAAATCATGCTGTTTTGTGGTTGAACATGGTCTTTTGTTAGTGAGAACATATCCGCTCATGTTATATATTTTCGTCAAAAAGCATAAAAATGGCTAAATCAAGTAAAATACAACTGTCATGCATTAAAAAGACGTATTTGAGACATGAACGTAGAATTCAACACTGGCCACTGTGAAAGTAATGTTCGCCGGACAACATGATTTCATTGCAGGTTTGAATCTCACAACAACGGTCACTTCCTGTCTGCCTCTCACTTTGCCCTCCAATGAAACACACGAGTCTTAGTTGCTTTATAAGGCTTATTTACTCTTATTAAGTCCACTGTATTGGTGCTACAAGTGTAAATGTGACCGCCGGGGTGTTAGTTCATGTCTAGAGGGCTCTAATAATGTTAAAAAATGGATTTAGAAGTTCATAAACAGGTTTTCTATGTTTTAACTACAAAAAATATATATTTATAAATAAAGAATCCTACTTCATGTTCATTCACTTATCATGTTTGGTTCTTGAACTAGTTCATCGTGTTAAGCGAGGGATTACTGCAATGACTTTTTATGATGGCTGAACTCAGACAACACAAAGACTTACACAAAAAGGATGAAGATGGTAGCACGATGCATCCAAGATTAGCTAGACTGGAAAGCAAGACTTTAGCTTAATTTTCCTGCGCTGGCATCTGTGCATTGTGAAACAATACATCAAAACCTCCAAGCATATGAAGAAGCAAAGCAAAGTTCATGTTACAGTGAGAACGTTTCGTTATCTTAACTCAATGTTGTGAGTGATGGAGAAAGTCCATTTTGCCGACTCAAACCCCAACTTAATGAAACTCACACTGAGAAAATGTGTGCAATGTCAGGCTTGTTTGGGCTCGGGGTTGATGCAAGCGGTGGGATGAGGTCAAAACGGCCTCGGGGTAAGAGCAGCCCCTCGTTGGGCAGCGGGTATGTGGCGCTTCATTGGCAAGACAATCATCATGTTGTTTCAGTCCAAATCTCTTTATCCATATTTTATCTTTACATGCTGTCATGTGTAATTGGATAGGAAAATTAATATTTTAAAATAAATAAAAAGTCAGGCAATTCCTGATTATTGCGTGTATTTATACAACACAGTTGCACCCAGGTATATAGGAACTAAATGCATCAATCGTTTCATACAAAGTACGTTACACAATAACAACTGGGTCAACAGGCACAGGTTAGAGTAATGCGTGTGCCCCCCCCCCCCCGCCCCCGCCAACAGGTGCTGATAGAAAATGCCTTTGATGAGGAAACACTTGTGGCAAGAGTGCAAGAGTACAAATGGTAGTACGTCTAATAAGCCACAGAAATACAATATGGAGACTGAAAATCTGTTATTGCGACAAAATAAGAATGATATATTCAAACTTAGACAAGAAATAGAATACATAAGGAAATATTTGCAACACAAACTGTTGCCAGAGCTGTATTTCATGGATGGACCTGAAGAAGGTGAATCCCATCTGCATATTCTGCAGCAATTACTGTCCTCCAGGAAACTATACTTTTGTTGCTAATCGCGTGACAAAAGGATGTTCCAATATCTTGTGGTGTCCGTAGTTAATTCCTCCAGACTGTAGAACAGATGTAGCGCAGGGGCCTCAGTGGACAATGGATGCGGTACGCTTAATGTGATCTCCAGATGTGACTCCCGATGTCCAAGTGCAATAGAAAATAACCTTGAATGGTCAAACACCTGTTACTGAAAATTAACGTTTACTCTCCTGCACTCGCAGCCTGTTACGTGAGGACACAGTTTTAGCATAGCTGGTTTAATAATTCAATCATTTCATATTCGAGGCCGGACAAACAAATCAGCGGCAAACATTCATTCAAAGAAAGATCAATACCAGGGCAGGATTAATATATGTATTAAATACTCCAAATCAACTGAATATGTCAATCAAGCTCACAGATACCACAAACGTCTAAATATCTATTTGTCTAACATTAGTTTCTTTACTAGGAGCAGAATCACACTTTCTAATGACCATTGAGGTGTTGCATTCAATGACGTCACGTTATTTTTAAGTAAATTTACATATTTTCAGTTTATTTTCCAGCTTACCTAAATGTAGCAAATTGACTTAAGAGTTACAAAGTAGGTGATACTGTGTGGCTGTCTGGGCACACTCCACTGTGGGGACGCTCCACTGTGGGGACGCTCCACTGTGGGGACGCTCCACTGTGGGGACACTCCACTGTGGGGACACTCCACTGTGGGGACACTCCACTGTGGGGACGCTCCGTTGTGGGGACGCTCCGACACAATGACACAAAAAATTACGTAATTAAATAAATTAGTGCCCACTGTTAACGCCAGTCAATCGAAAGACGCAATTTAGAGTCTTTAGATGACCTGAAATACTGTACATGTTTTTTTACTGGGGAAAGAAGTCAGAATGCATGATAATTGAATTTCTGCAAAATAGCATTGCTTATAAAAACTACGTAGTTTTTCTTTACATTATTAGAGTTTTCTAGACATGAAACAGCGCACCCATAGTCACCATTACACACATATTACCCAACATAGTAGACATAATAATCGAAAATAAAACCTAATATAGACTAAAACATGTTAGTTCTTTGTTCCTTTCAAGCAAGGGAGAACTGTCGCAACATAATTCTTGTGTAGTTGGCTACAGGCTTAAGGTTCTTAAGGTCGACTGCCGTATTTACCATGTGTACCTGCGGCAAGTCTGTGTAGATATGCAATTAAAAAAATAAACAAACCAAAAAACTCCACAGGCAACATACGGCAGCACGGTATCTCTGCCCCAGTCACAGCCTTGACGATTTAAAACCCGAGCCGGAGCCATTAATAGATCAGGAGATGACGGATGAGTTCATATGCCATGCACGCAGCCCGAGACAATGGCTTCAGCCTGATGACAGATTGCCGGACCATAACCCAGTTAATGTTAAACTCATTCTCACTCCTGGATTTCACAAGTGTAATTCTATTCAGCTGTGCTGCAGTGTCCTCGCCTGTGGGTGAGGTGTTGGGCTGTGCTCTGGAACTCCCAATCGCATCCTCCGGTAATGATCCCCTTGCTCTGCTCTATTGTATTGTTTTCTGCATAATCAGGTTGGTAGTGGAGGCTTTGGGTGACACAGCCATCTGTCAAGTTCATTTGCTCTGCAAAATGCAAAGGAATAACGGCCGATCCTACGGGAGACTATCTCTTATCAAATAGGTGAGAGTTGTTTATGGACAGTACAGAAAAAATGAGCTTGTGTTAGCATGCTGCCACACATGATTGCTAGCACACAGATGTACAGTATATGAACTTATGGTGGTTTTGTGCAGTGTCCACATAGCGCCAATGTGTCTACTTTGCATGCACAGTACGCTCACCATGTAGCAGTGTAGTTGCATAGGTGTTATGAGATCTATAATTAACACCGGGAGCTCATGTCCATCTGGAGCATTGAGCCAGCTGTTTGGAGAAGACAACTTGTGCTACTGACATGTAGATTTGTTTGCATCGTGTTCCGCATGCTTGAAGTTGGAGAGCGGCGTGTGTTTGTTGGTGTTCGGACTCATGTAATAATCATTGGCGGTTGTGTGTTGGTCTTGTCTGCTTGCATGCAGCCTGCTTTAGTAGTCACGGCCCCCGCCACCTTAACCACCTTGATTACTGTGGAAACCATGCATCTAGTATTGCACTCTCAAGCCATGCACATTGTTCTCAACGCAGCTTCTAATGTAAAATAGATGATTTAAAACTTTAATGAGCACTGGGAGAACAATTAGGCAGGTTTATAATGAATACAGGACACAATGAAAACAATCGCAATTGAAAACCAGTGGAACAGGGGAGTCATACAAACATGCACGGCCAACAAATATAGGCCCGTTAGTAGTGTAGAGCATCATCTCTTGTGTAATATGTTTGCAGATTTCCAGACTCAAGTAACCGCGGTGCAAACATATGCCAAAGGCACAGTTTTTACAGAGTTATTGAAACTGTAGATACATAAATATGACTGTTGTTAAGGTGAAGAAAGAAAAGAATAACATGCTAAATGTGTCAAGTTGGCCAACCTTTTGGTATGAATTGTTGGACACCAGTGTGTTGTCCCTGCACAATGACTGGATTGAACTTGGATTCTACAGTTTATGTACCGTTACCTTGTTAATTTTAATTCGTTCATTGGCATATATAATAATCCTTTAAAGTTTCAATTATGTTTATTATGCTTGACTTTTTGTGTATGAACTGAAAGAGTAACGTGAGTTTGCGTTTACTGAGTGTTCATGTTCACGTGAAACATGAAATTCAGTTGACAGATGAAAACACATTTTTCTTGCTGGGAATCACAAACTCCAACCACGTCTGCCTGAGCTTGCCTAATAGAAAGATTTCCTGGGAGCCATAGCTAACATTCGTAAACAGAGCGAAGCAGAGCTGTGGGGAGAGCCGTTCTGTTGCATATCTGGCCTACGGTGCATGTCCAAATAAGGAAGCCTGGCTCCTTATGATGTCACAGGGAACCAGTGTTAGAAAAGAACTCTGATTTCAAGCGTTCAGAGCCATCCCAAATGTATTTCATGGATTATGACATAATAGGTGCCCTTTAAAAGCAACAGTAGTCCGTGGGCGTCGAGTCCCAGGTGATTTGAGGTTGCCATGGTCGTGACCACCTTGCCTTTTACAGGCCAGTTTGCGATCAGACTGATTTGAAGTCATTATATGGTAAAATGACACCATTGTGTTGCTTTAGCCCAGTATCAGCAAATAAACGGTGTTTTAAATTGTAAGACAAGCTAAGAGATTAAAGGGGAGTCTCTAGGTTTTCAGATCACATGAGTGATGTTCACATGAAATGAACAAGCAACCTCAGAGGAACAAAATCTCAAAGAAGCACAAAAACTGCACAGTGTGAACTCCGATCGGAGGGCAGGCTCTCGTCAGCACCTCGGCGCTGTTTGCTTTCTTTGGCCAAGTATTGATTTAACTCGGCTCTCTGGTGTTTTACTGATCATCAGCCACAAGCAACTTCAGTGCAATAAAATAACTTACTCTTTGTAACCGGAAAATATGAGATAAATGATAGAATATAATCAGAGGGCACACCCATATGAACTTCTTTGTATTTTAACACTGCTCACGTGACTTTAGAGACGATTCGTCTTCCTGTCACAGAATAGACTACTGTTATACTTCCATCTGTACAGGTACACAGCAGTAGTGGTACACTGTGTGTTGGGCAAGCTTTTTATTTTGAAAACAAATTTTGGGGGGGAAAAAGTGCAAAGTCTAAGAAATGAAATCAGAAGTTTACAAGATAAATACTGTGAAGCAAACAAATAGTTTTGTTTGACATTGTTCAAACCAGACCAATTTAATAAACTGTAATATTTCAAACAAAGCAGTACAAACACTGATTTGATTTGATTGACCAAGAGTTTATCTGCACTGCGGTCCCTCATGTCTTGTCATGTTTTATTTTCTCCTTTGTATCATCGTAAAAGGCAGGATTTAGTTTTCCAGGGTTCTTCTCCCCATGACTTTTCTTAACCCCCTACCGTCCCTTGACTTGTGCTCGTATCATTCAGGCATCTATCTATTTGAGGCACAAGGGAGACATGGCACAACCATCATCACAAGCAGTCGCTAATGGTTCTCTCCGGATCCAGGAGAATTGCTGTGCAGCTCGACCCAGCGCAGCACAGTGCATCCGGGCCAAATGCTGTGGGCACGGCAGCGCTGCAGCCCGGGCCAAATTTCACCCTAATGAATTTGGACCTTGCCAGGTTGTTGCAAAAGGCGGCCTCGGCTATCCAATACCCTCCTAGATGATCTAAAGCAACTCCCGTGACCAGAATCCATGCCAGGGAGCACGGTGCCATTTGGAAATGTTGGGGTGTATGTTGGTTGGGGTAGTGGCGGTTTTTGTCTTTGGCACACGTTCTCTCAGTTCATTCTCACATATACGTACATTCACACATTGAAAAGGAAGTGCAGGCAAACACATATCCTAACTTATTGACGCATATGCACAATACGCATATTGCTTCCTCACACACACCAACAAGCTGAGAGGCTCTTCAGTACGCACACTTTCAAGCGCTAGCCGTAACGAAGCCTGGAGAGAATGCCACTCTTAGTCCTGTGTTCACATTTGTGCACATTGTTGTTTTGTTCGCAAATGTACAATTAGCATATTGATTTTTTTCTCCCTCTAAATTGCTGGAAATCTCTTACAAATTGCATATTGAGCTCCGGTCCACTTAGATTGAAATATGCTGGTATATGACTTTTGGGAGCAATTACTATAACAGTATGAGAGAGGCTGCAAATCCCTTTGTTGGGTGTAATTTCAGGATGCTTGTTAAAAACAGCGTTGAGGCTGTTGCATATTCAGTAAATACATCAGTCCAAGCACTGCAGGCCTTACGTGAAAGAATGTTGGTTATGCTTCATTAGTGGACATTACACACATTGTAATGGTACTGTACCTCTTCCTCGTCACCTGCATTTCTCCTTATTAAACGCCTTTGCTGTGTCCCACCTCCCTCCTGCTACCACTGAAACTTGGACTTTTCTTTTCTCCCTGACCGCGTTCCTGCGTCCAATATGCTGAAAGCCCCCCCAGCTGTGTTACAGGTATCGAAAGTCTCCTTCAATTAGTCATAATCATCACTCACGGCCAATGATTGTGCTAAAGGGTAACTTCCAGCGTATGAGGGGGCCTTCGCATCTAATGCACTGATTCAGCTTGTCTCGGCCAACTTCTCTGTCTGCTGAAACCAAAGCAATTTATTCGTCGCCCAAGGCTCTTTTGGCATGAGCCAGTTGAGCGAGCTAACAGAGAGGCAAATAGAGAGACGTATGGGGATGGGAGGGGGTGGGGGCGACTGGGAGGAAGGGAGGGGGGAGCTGTAAGGAGGACTCTTTTTCTCTCTCCGAGATTTAATCAGAGACATCTGTGCAAAGGCAGGCAGCTTTTCCTCGGAGGAGACTTAAGCGGCCTCTTAGTTAGGGGGTGCTATGTTTGAAGTGCGAGGGAATTATCACTTTCTTCCAATAACAGTGCCAAGGATGGAGAGAAAGAATGAGAGACTGAGCATAGAAAAACAGAAAATCTCGTTAATCTGCTTCATCCTGGTGTACCGGGGCGTGCCCCGGACACATGAGAACTCAAATCCAATCATCAGACAGGAAAGGTACACAGCTGACCAATCAAGTCGCCACCTTGCCGGCCAAATAAGCCATGCTGGAGGAAATTAAAGGCTGTAGTCTTTAAATAAAGAAGGTTGGGCAAATAAATGATTACATACTGTATGTGCTATACGTAGTACATACAACAATATTGGGACACGTGACCACTAAGACAACGGAAATGGAAAATAATATGCAGTGATTCTACTATGTTGGCTTTCTGAAAGGCTCAGGGTTCAGTATGTTCTTATCCAGTCATCTGAAGAACCAGTCGAACGTAGACCCTTGGTTTTCATCATTGATCTGTTCCAAAAGCACCGACTATAACTGAAACGTATGATAGTCGAATCGATCACTCCCATAAGAAATCAGGCAAATCCAAAGCAACACAAACCATTTTACAGAGAATAATCCTAGTTTTTCAGGTAGAAAATAAAGCAACATACATATAAATGAGGAATGAAATGGAACAATGGACATTGAACATCACCTTTACCGTCACTGAAGACTTGTTGATGAACGCGGTGATGAGTGGCGGGATTAAGGGAAGACACGGACATGTTTCACTCTCATAATAATAGTCATGGAGGGCATTATTCATTCACTCGTCTGTCACACACCAGCGGTAATATTCTATATCCGTAGCCACAGCTGCCCAGGGGTAGTCTGATGGAAATATGGCTGCCAATTCCCGCCTGCGGACTCTCCGACCAGCGGCAAAGACTCGTTCACAGTCACACATCGGTGTGGGCAGCACTGGTTACCTTACGCTTTGTCAGGATATGTGGAATTGTTTTTTTCAAAATAAAAATCATCGGTGTCTTTCCCACAGACAGAACAGCAGTGACTGGGTGGAGGGAGTGAGGGTCCAGGAGGGTCGGACCTGCTCTACGTCCTGACCCCTGCCGCTCTAGTCCATCACAAACTTAACTTTAAAGATTGGGCGGCTAGAGCTGTATACTTGCTCGCTTGAAATTTGTAAACGTCAGCAGCAAGTATAGTCATGGTCCGGCTCGCTATCTGCAATGTGTCTCCCATAACCCATCACTGGGTCCACAGTGGTCTGACTCTAAAATGCCCACTACACTTCACAGGGAGTCAGAGAGTCGCCAATACAAGGTTGCTTTAAATGGCCACTCGATTGCCGTGGATGAAATATTTTGGCAATGATTTTTACCAGAGTGTCTGTAAACCGTTTCACATTTGAAATCTTAAGGAAAAAACTGTAGGTCCAAAAAGTTTAGAATTATAAAGTGTTGGGTCTGCCAAAAATATAGTTATTATATTTATCCACACTTTAACACTTTTGGTTTGAACTTTAAGCGAATTCTTTACTGCTGTTATTTAATCGGCTGCACTATTCAATGGTTTCAATGGTGCTCGCCGCTTCCCATTTACAGATCCAGTTTTTCATAGCGTCACCACTTCAGCATGGACAAAGTCGAGCAGTTCAAATGACCCTGAAGAATACAAATCAATTTCATTATCATTAGTAAGACTTTTCAACACATTTGATCTCCTCAACACGTCTAAGTTGAGCCTGCAACGTGAACTGCCGTGAGTCAGAACTCCCAAATAAAACATGACGTCTCCTGTTAGTCCATTTCATGCTGACATCCGCTTCTGAGTGGCCAAGCTGCGAAAAGACGTAATCTGGGTGAAGTCTGACAGTGGAGCGATAGCCACATAAGAGCAGGGCAAGCGGGGTTAAAAGGAAAAAGATTTCTCCTCATCCTGCGCTTTGCTAAAGGGCAAGAGATAGTATGGAAGCGTATGTCAGGAGGAAGTACAGCACCACTTGTGTGTTTGCAATTGTTCCGTGTGCGGGTGCGTGTGAGCGCCCACGTCCTCGTCGCTACTTGGTATCTTAAAATAGTCAAGTGATAGACGCTTTACAGAGATGGAATCATTGAGCGGTTTGGAGTCACAGTTCAACACGGTGAAGCGTTTCCAGACGCCTCCGTCAGCGCTGTCACATCAAAGTCGTGGAGGGTTGGTTTTTTGTACTCTCTCTCCTCTGACATCGCCTACGTTAAAGCTCATATCGCCATTTTAACGAGCCACAAAGGAATACATAATCAGTACCTTCAGGACGCATCCAGGTACATGACCTCAGTCCATTGTAGTGGCTGGACTCCTAAACAAATACTTTTAAAAAACTTCAATTGCCGCTGACATTTGGACAACTTCTTAATAAGTAACTTGTTGGCTGACGCGAGACAGAAAATGAAAGGCAGAGATGAGTTACAAAGTGAGTGATAAATCAATCAGGGAGGTTGGAACATTCAGCAGATTCATAACAGACACATGCCAAGCGATGGCGAGGTTCTTTGTGTCGCTATCACACACACCCGCACATTCACACACACACTCAAAGCCTGTTATTACAGCTTGGGAAAGTAGTCATTTAGTCCGTGATTACAATCTATCAAGCAGCCCGGGGCCAGATTCTGAGAAGTGTCTGTCTAAATGACACTTTAATAAGACGCCGTCAAACACACAAAGGGTGGAAGCGCACATGCGGGCACATGCTCGTTGCGGTACACTCGTAGCCGCGTTTTACACAAACACACACACGTAGATGCGCACACCCCGTTCATGCAAACTCATAGGTAACTTTATTGACTTAGCACGTCATGCATGCATGGGAGCACGCACACCAACACACACACACACACACACAGCAACACACCAAAGATGATATCAAGAGTGATTACTTTTATCACTCACTATGTGTCAGCAATGCATCATTTCAGATGAACGTCTCTTTCTCTGCCTGACGCTGGATAATGCAAATGAGCCTCTGTGCAACAGATCACGTGAAGCAAACTGAATAATATCTTTGTCTTATCTTTTTTTCTCTTTTTTAGATGCTAAGAATTACAACTGTGAAATATTAAATCATCTTAATTCCCAGTAAGCTGATTTCTCATTGCAGGCCACAGGTGCTTTACAGCTTCTCATCTTTTTTTCTTTATAAGTGAAAAAGAAATGTTGATGTAATGGGACAAAAACGTCTCACAGGTCAAAGTGTGTCATCATGTTAAAATTTTATAAGGTATATACCGTATTTTCTGGACTATAAGTCGCTCCGGAGTATACTAAGTAGTACAAGGCCAAAAATGCATAATTAGGTAGAAAAAAACATACATAAGTCGCACTGGAGTATAAGTCGCATTTTTTGTGGGTAATTTATTTTACTTGACCAAAACTGACATTATGTCCTCTTGGAAGGCAGGTTCTAACAATAAAAGAATAGAGAACAGGCTGAATAGGTGTAAGATATGCTAACACAATGCTTATTCAGCTACACAAAAAATAAACATGAACAGAAAAGGTGTCCAGTGTTTATGGAACATAAAAACTTTTTTTCATTTATTAGTCGCTCTGGAGTATAAGTCGCAGGAACAGCCAACCTATGAAAAAAAGTGTGACTTATAGTCTGGAAAATACGGTATTTTCAATAATACAGTGATTTTCAGAAAGTCACAAAACAATCTCTTCTGGGTTTGCATATTAAGATTACCCAAAACGCCCAGCAAATGAGGAAACAAACCCACGCGCAGGGAGAACATGCAAACTCCACACGGAAAAATGCCCAAACAGGGAATCGCCAACCACTTGTCCATCATGCAGCTACTTGTCTTTCAATATTTTTAGACTAATATTAGACTAATAATGGGCGATATAATGAGGTGAGACTGCAAATGAAACGTGTTTTTTTTCCTCCTGCGTCGCAAGAATGTGAGGATGCGTACGCAATCTCTCTTTGGTCCGCTGCCTCTCGACCACTCAGATATTCTTGGCCACATCTGGGACATTTAAATGAGTTAATGCCAGATAATTACTCAACGTGATGTCGCTGACCAACCAAACTCAAAGCGTCGTCTCGCCCTCTGTCTCTCTCTAACGCACTCGTTCACAGTTGATTAATAGCAGAGAGACAATGAGAGGGAAGGAAGGAGGCCTATTCAGCATCTCCTGCCATCATCAGCGTTGCTGGTGTCTGCCTCCATTAAAGCTCCAGGAGACGAAAGGCTGCTGAGCATGTGTGAAGATGTTTTGTGCTGCCTGGATTGGAGACAGTCGGGCCACTAATTGAACTGAGATGATTTCATTATCAAGCAGTTTGTCTGAGCGAGGAAACCAGTTAGCAAGGAAAAGATGGAGGAGCCAGGAGAAAAGATAAGAGGGTAGGGTAGGAGGGATGGCAAGGACAGAGAGAAGGAAAGGAAAGTGGCTAGAAGACAATCATCTCAATTGCATGCGTTGCATTGCAGTGTAGACCAGGGGTCGTTTGAAATGGCTTTATTTACAGAACAAAAAAGAACATGTCCGAGTCAAACCTACAGTATATGATTCAACAATTCTCCCAAAATCGCTTGTGTGTTTAGCTCAAGAAAAAAATCATACATCAATTATGTTTTCATATTTTCCTGCCTTAAAATTTGCCTACGGATCCTAGACCCAACAATATATCACCTTTGGTTTCACCCAAGTGACCTCTTGCACGCAGCAGCGGCCCATTTGTCAATTCTTGTGTGTGTCTTCTAATTTGTTGCACTAGTGTGTGTGTGTGTGTGTGTGTGTGCATGTGTGTGTAAAAGTGTTTGTTGTGCAAGTTGCGTGCAAACTCCTCAGGGCAAAGGCTTCTTTCGCTTTTAGCACTGAAAGGTCAGCGGCTATGTAAGACGGATGGCCCGGGGTCAGGATCGTGCACTCGGAGAATCTCCATACGCGCGTGTGCATGTGTGTGCGCATGCAAGAGACAGTGATTGAATGCGACAAATTTATTTCCATATACGCCGCACATCAGATATACGTCTTGAAACGAGGAATCCGAGTGAAACAAACGTCTTTCCATATGAATTTATTGCTAAGAATCAGCAATACTGCTGTTGCTATAAGCATCGGCAATATTAAAATATGAAAATATGAAAATACGAAGACACAGATGCCGTGACCATAGTGGGATGTGATTTGGATTATGTTATTTATGGTCTGTTGGCTTGTGTGTCGTGCGTATGTGTGGCCCCAGTGAGTGATTTGCACCCAGTCATGTTTGTTTGTTGTTGTGGAGGTTGCTACTCTCAGTTTACTTGGCACTGGAGCGTATATGGTTAAAACCTCAAGCTGAGGCTCTCATTTTACCATTGAGGAACAATTTTGGAAAACTTGAGTGAAGAAGGAAGGGAAGGGTGGAGGCTTGAAGGCACATGAACATTTCATATGCCACACTCGGTTGGATATTTTTATTCACTCATTTAAGAGAACTTTTGACATGCTTAACAGAGTGGATTGACATTCAAATTGTTGGCAAGTGGGTGATTTTTTTTTATTATAATTATTCTGCTGCAGGAACAAACCAAAGCAAAAAACGAAAATGTTGCAATGCAATGACGTCATTACATTACTTACTTACTAAGTTTCCAATTGCTGTGATGTAATCCATATGCTACTATATGCTCTATATGCTACTCATAACCCTGTATAATTATGATTCAGCATTCATGGACCCACAATTTTGCAGGTTTTTAGCTCATCCAAAAGGTCAGAAAAGACCCCCCACCAAAAAAAAAAAACCACAAAAAACTGTAGGCATCACCGCAGTTGGTCCCATGCATGATTTTGTAAACATACGTACGTTTGGGGGAAGCACAGAGCTCAAATGTATACATCGTTTTAATCACACACTTGATGGTCCTGCAATAAATCAATTAAAAGTAGGCCCGCCAAATATGAATTATTCAAAAAGTTTATTAAAACATTTATCAGCTGGGCTTATTATAAATGAATGACTCCAGCGGAAGATTGGCAGCAAAGATTGGCTTCTCCTCCGTCTCCCTTCTTCAACTTGCTTGTTTACCACTTTGCATGTAGATCCTTGATAATGCAATCTGGATATTTGCTGTTTTTGTTCACCCGGCGTGGACGCGGCGGCGCTTCCTGACAACCGCAGTCACGGATGTCTAAAGTCATTCCGTCCTTCATCGTCAGTTTTGATCTTGATTTCCCCCGTTGACTTATCAGTAACAGACAAATCCCTGTTTGGCGGGAGCAGACTGGCTTGCTGCCGTCCCGAGGGCATGGAGGGTGTCAGCCAACACGCCTGTGTCGCCCTGAGAGTAAACCCGCAGAAAAAGATCCAACTTTAAGAAAGATTTGGTGAAAGTTATGCAATCGGGAGATGACGACATTGACAATATCAAACGAATTATACAAAACATATTGAAGATTTTTGAGGGTGCACAAGGGTTTTAATTATATATAACATAGCGGAGGCATTTGGCTAAATAGTGCAACCATTTATGTGTAGGACTTTACTGAAGGATGTTGTTCTACATAAATCCATACTGCAGGCACAGCGGGGTTGGGGGGGGGGTGCTGTTTCTGCTGTTACCTCATTAGAAGGTTCAAGTGAAGACGAACAAATACAAGGGACAAAGCAGAAGGACAATTATTCGGTAAGTGCGTTTTCCCTCTGCCTCTCTGTTGATGTGATTCTTCTGGGCATTTTGGAACCTGTTGACACAGATTATTCAGGTGGAGGCCCGAGGGGCTGGCTGAGGGCGCTAAGCTGGGCCAGTGTGCACATCTCAGCGCTTCTCTGGAATGGCTGCCAGCTCCGTCTGCTCGGCTGTGATAATGGAGCCTCCATTCCCCTCTCTGTGTTGTGTGGAAATGTTTCCATTAGCCTTTGACAAGAAAAGTCCTCGCTGCAATTTAGTCCATCTTTTATGTCCATCTTGTTTCTTCCAGCATGCAGATTTTCCCTCTTCCTCCCCGTGTGTCTTGCTTGTTAAGTTTCCTCTCTGCTGCACCCCTCCAGCGCTGCTGGAATGCTGGGGTGAGATAAAGAAAAGGCCTCGCTCTGAGCAGGTTCGAGTGTTTTGCTTTTTATATCAATGACCTCTTTTTGAGGCTTGTAAACACAAGGCATAAACTACAATGTGACAGAAGCTTTTCCAGAAGGTCTATCTCCTCAGCCATTTGAAGGCACGCGCTTTGATGGAAGGGTTTACTGTGATAGAATCCCAATGCATCTGCCGTTTTACTGCTCCACGTATATTATTGTAAATTCTCATCTAACTACTCTATGCATTCCCAGGTACACTCAAATGTGGACAACGACTCAGTTCAAACTTCAAATATACGAGCTGCTGTTAGTATAATAGATGGGCGGTGTAGGGTTCTACTAAACAGGTTGGCGATGTCCGAGAAGACATAATAATAACTCACCGTGGAGTGGTAAACACTCGGAGCGCGGTGGAAGGAAGCCGGGCGCTGAGTGGAAAACAAAGACATCAAATCAAATGAAGCCTTTTGGCTTCGTACAGGAAGCTGGACTCTCTCGCCGATGTCGACTCGGTGTGACTCCGTGAAATGAATTGCTTACAGTGAGCAGTTTCCGTAATGTCCTTAACTGGGGGGGCCTTGGAAATGCTGACATTTTTCAAGTCTAATAACGCAACGAGGTGTTTTATATATGGTTTCTGGGAACGGATGCTGGGGGTTATGGATTGGCTACGTTCTAATGGAGCGTGGCAATTATCGGAAAGGATGGTTAACGTTTTGGTAAAAAATGTTGAGAGGTTTGTTCCGAAGATGAAAAAAAAAATAGTCTGCCTTTCACATCCATTTATCCTTTACGTTCATACCTGCCTGGCTTTATTACTGATATGCCTGATATGTTTTTATGAAAAAGTAATTTAGTGCAAGTGTAATAGAGTTGAAACTGTAGTTTATTTACTATTTATTAACATTACCTCAATGTTTTGTTAAAGGGCAGAGAGATGAAGAACGTCCTCATCCCGATGGTTCCAGTTTTTGCCTGATTTCAGTGGATTCCTGCAGCAGCTAGGAGGGCAGCAACAGTTGAACATACATGATTTTTTATTTAATATTTTAATATTGCAAAACTGCAGATTTAAAAAAAAAGTTTCCTTGTTTGTTCTGTTTTTTCTCATCAGACTTCCCTCGCTCTTCTTCTGTGGCCTTCATAATGTAACATTCATAATGTAAGATATCAGACGGGAAGATTCATTTAATTTTCCCGTCTTCTTTTAGAGCAAGTAAAAAAACTGTCCATTGTATCATTTTGTGTCGACTCTGCACACCTTTCACAGAGAGCCTGGTGTTACTGTGATTTATATTTTTTTGCATGATGCAAATCAAATCTTGGTCAGACTGGGGCATTTTGTCAACGTGTAAACGATGATGCAGTAGTTTGTTGCGTGCTGTAATATATGTCTACAAGTAAAGAGTGTTACAAATGAAATGAGAGCAGCAGTTTCATAGACAGAGTGGACTGGTTACATTATTGAGATGAACATGAGAGGTCTGAATACAGCTCAGTGCTCAAAGGAATACATGATGAAACATTGTGTTAATAGAAGGGAGATGGAACACCGCTGACATCAGAGAAGCTTTGCAGTCAGCTACACGTACCGGAGGAGGACTCTATGCTGTTGCTTTGTGTTTATTTGTCTCGTGAAAGTGAGAGACAGGTTCAGCTGAGAGATGCTGCTCCATCTCCACTTTGTCATCGGAACGCTTTATGTCCGGATACAGATCATCCGAATCCAAGTCACACTCTAACTGTGCTTAACTAAGACCAGTTTCCTCCTCTTTTACTGTCAAAGAAATTAGCCTGCTCATTTAGCAGGTTCATTGTTTTGGGTTTGGTTTGTAGTGGTGTGCCTTGCACGGTTGCTACATATGCTAAACATGCTAAATGTAAAAAAAAGGCGTGCTTATTTTGTATCAAGTTTGAACAAGCTGCCTGACGTAAGTGCATGCGTATTAGTTACATTTATCGTCAGCTAATGATAGTCATTTTAGCTTCTAACCTTAGCTATCATTGGATGTAAAGCCGTATTCATGGACAGGCTACGGGCGTGGATACATCCATCAATGGATACATGGATACAGTCACAACAGCATTTTAGCTTTATTTCAGGACATTTTTTGGTTCAGTCTGTTCTCTTAAACTATATGCTAGCTGGTGGTGGACTTCTCATGTTTTTGGGTTGGGGGGAAAAAAAAGTAAACTTGAGCCGATGACATGCAGCAGGTTTAAATGATGAACAGTAAATCTATAGGAACTTTGTTAATCCCATTGTACAAATTATTGATATTAATACAATCCATTATTAACTTTGCAAACACATTTCATATCAATGTACACATTATTATTAATTGATTGAACCATCAATCAATCAATCAATCCTGTGAACCACGAATAGCTATCTGCAGTGTAGCCAAATGGGTGGTAAGCTAATGTTGTGGTACTTTAGACAAGTCATCTCCAG
The DNA here is from genome assembly GCF_037039965.1 of Doryrhamphus excisus. Classification (NCBI taxonomy): domain Eukaryota; kingdom Metazoa; phylum Chordata; class Actinopteri; order Syngnathiformes; family Syngnathidae; genus Doryrhamphus; species Doryrhamphus excisus. The sequence continues at coordinate 24,141,376 of NC_136361.1, forward strand.
GTATATCACTGGTCATGCCTCTTGGATTATATTATTAAAAAGCACATTTTCCAGGACTATACAGATTGACGTCTATCCCAAATGCATTTCCTGTTGAGACATGGCAAGAAACACGATGCAAACTGGGAACAAACTCTGCTGGGCATTTTCTTTGAATAACAGCGTGCTAGAGTTGTTCAAAGTTATCACGGCAGAAAACAGATGTGCTGCCTTTTCCGGCCTCGTGGAGCTCGCCCAGTCACACTTAATATAGATTCTCTGACGCATTCACTTCACAAGTGTTTATAGAATAAGTGCTGGATTTCAGCGAGTGTTAAAAGCTTAATCCATCCAAATGTGTGAAACTGAGAAGTATTTTGTTCACACCAGAAGGAGTAAATTGACTGAGGCTTGGCATCAAGCACTTTGCTTTGCAGTAAGAGGCTGAGGTCAATAACGTGACCCTTCGTAATGATTTCATGTCTATATACTCAAACTCAAAAAATGTTACGTTTATTTGTTTGACTGGAGGTCAAATATTCTTGAAGACATCTTCAAGAATATCTTCTTCTTTCCCCGTAACCCCTTACGGTGTCATGGGGCGCCACTCTTGCAACGGTACACCAATGTCTTGCCACACCCGTTTTGTCACACCGCATACTGTAGTATTATTGCTGTAAGCATAGCAGGCTTTTCAAATGAGCATCAATTTCTGCAGCACAGAGAAAAAGAGCGTTTCTCCAATGGGGAGAATTGATGGATTTACCAGATTGGACGTGACCAGACCATCATGTTGCAGACTATATAACGTATCAATTTGATTCCAAATATGACTTCCAGCATTGGCCCCCGTTCCTTATCAGCGAACACGTCCACATCACTCTCCACGATTTAGCCACGGCTAAATTCCTCCGTATTTAGGCTGGTTGAATAATATGGACATCTCCGCAGTTCCAATAGCTGCAGGCAGCACCTCTTGAATAGCATTTTGTACATAAGCTTAGCTTACTAGCCTAGGATACCAGGCCAATGCCTTATCCCTGTTAACAGAGACCCTTCTAAGACAGGATTAGTGGGGGAGATAGTCAGTGACAAGGGAGGGGGACGGTCCGTCTCCTGGGAAGCCCTACCACTAACCCAATCATAATGCATTTGTTTAGATAAGGAGATCACAGCAAAACTGAGGACTATGTTAGTCCACCGATGAAATGGAGCATTCACAGCGCAACAATACAGCCAAAACTCCATTATCGGGATGATTATCGATTGATTTGCTGAATTTTCTTCTCTTGAATATACAAACAAAAAGCCTCCTGACTTTCTGGTGTGACCTTCCACTCTTTTCCGAGTGCCCCCCTCCCCCCGTTCCTTTACGGGTTAACCATCCTTAATGCTTTATGTATGCCGTGTGCGACACTCTTTGCATAAATGATTCCAAATAATTGGGATTTATAAATAATTCATCGTGTATTAACGCAGGTGAAATGGCTTTTTGGCTTGGACCGGTGTCTGTCATTCAGAAAATAAGAGGAGGAGGTCGTATCAGATACTTTGGCGGTAAAAAAAATATCAATAAATAAATACGCTCAGTGAAATGTATGAAATCAAAATGCATGAGAAGCGCACATGCTCAGTGCATCAATCTAAGCTGTATTATCCCTGGTATTTTTCTTCTGATGAATTATAGCTGAAACTTATTGGAAATGGAAGTCAAATCACGTATTCATCGCATGCCCGTCCGACATCTATCACAATAATTACTCGTTTCAAAGCATGGATTTGGTCATTGTTGGGGCGTCAGGGAACGTCGCCGTGAACTCTCCCACTCAGTCGAAACATTGCTTATTGGTAAAATGTGCCTGTTTTTTTCGTCTTTTTTCATAGATGCATTGTCAGCTGAAATTTGTTCATGGACAGATGACATTTTTCAAGATTTGGAATCTTTTCCTCAAACTGTATTCAATGACAAAAAAGGACAGTAAAGATTGGCTCCAACTAAGCCTGATCGTTAAACATGTTAACTGACCGCTGGCTGACGAAGAATAGAATACGAATTTGGCCCAAAAAAAAGGAGGGTGAAAATGATCCGTTGTATATTTATGTATTTTCCATTTTTCTTAAAGGTGTATATTTTTTGCCCCCAAGTGCCAACACACATAATGATATTTTCTTTAGCTATGAGCCTTATCACCAACTTTCATTTTGAATAAATCTGTGAGGTGAGGTTGTGAAATAAGTGTAAACATGTGCAGGCTTGTGTGCCAATGCACAAAGAAAATGTTAAAATGTTGAAAATTGGTGTTGGGCTTAATCTTCATGCCACTTGCATCAGCGAGTCGTGAACGCAACACATCCTGTTGGCAAACAATGCAGGCGGTGTGTATGGAAGAGTGTCACATCCATTATAATTGGAGTGGAATGATCCAGCTTTGCGTGGATCTTCATAGCAAAACATTTGCCGTCTACAGCCCCGAAAAGTTGTGATAGTTCCATCTGGGACGAAAACTGATCATCACGCCCAAGGTTATGTTGTCTAGTCAGCTTTTCTTTTTCTACTCCTCTCCTGGTGCACCGCCATGCACATCTCGACACAGTCCAGTCTACCAAATTACCAAAATGGCTGCGCACAGTGGTGAACTGGACCAAATTACCACTGTGTGGGCTACTCTGCCACCGTTTGCCACCGTTCGCCATCGTTCGCCATCGTTCGCCATCGTTCGCCATCGTTCGCCACCGTTCGCCATCGTTCGCCACCTTGTGCTGCGTGTCTCAGGTATAAATAAGTAATGCAGGAGTGTGGCATTTCGTGCATTTTCGTCCCCAAATTGTTGACAAGTGCAATAACGTATACGTAAACAGAAAGCAGTGTGCTTTTCGGGCATGCCATCAAAATGCCGCAGTGATTTGCGGAACAAATGGTGTGGCATCAATCTCTATTATTCAAAGTGACTAACCTGTCCAGTCCACATCAACAATGAGGCATGGTGTCCAACTTTCACCCTTACATTTTTGTAAAGCAGACAAGACTTACAAGCCAGAGGGTTATCTGAGGGGGGGCGACATTTCCCCTTTCTTGTCCTAAATGCCTGCATGCTATTGTAATTGCGGGGCTCTTGTGACTTTGCTTTGACACTGACTGACCCAAACACGTGAAACTGGGAGCTCTGGAGGCTAGAAATATTTGGACTGTTTAGAGTCCCTGCGCCTTCCCTTTTAGTGTGCTATAATATTTCTCTTGGCAGAGGTCATGGGTGACCCAACATACATCATCGCCAACTTATTAGATCTTGAGGCAATTAGCTGAAAACAAACAGGCGAGACAGACTAGCTATTGAGTCGCCTGAACAGGCAGAAAATAGACTGTGGTGCTCAGTCATTTCAGAGCGGCATCAAAGTGGAGTCCATCGCATCAAGAGGAAGAAAGGAACACATTGTTGCAATGTAATGCCAGTACAGTAGTGGGGGTTCAGCGCATTATTTTTCCACTGATTCAGGTTACAGACCCGACTTGCCCGAGTATAATAGAGTGGCGGAAAGAACTTTTCACCTGAACACTATGTGCAATGTGCAGCCTGGTTAGTTTAGGATTAAAACCCCGTTCAAGCACCGCCCTTGACATGGGAAATCAAGCCTGTAGATGATATTGTTCAGGGCAGGCCCTCAGTCTGTCACTAAGGTCAAGGGGACATCTTGATGTTAAACTCCCATAATGACTGCAACAAGTCTGGCTGCAGAAATCTTAAACCACTCTGCCTATGCTCAGAGGGGGCGGGGGGTGGGGGGGGGTATCGCTTCCTCACACAATTGTCTGCAATAATTACAAATTGTCTTGTGAGCTGCAAGACGAGTGGACTAAATGAGGTCTTTGGAATGCCATTCACTTGGTAGAGCTACCTGGTAGCAAGGTATTAGCATGCTATTAGCATGCTATTAGCATGCTATTCCAGTCTTGCAAGTCTGCAACTTGGGGATAAATCATGCAAAAATATGTGGTAATAAAATGTACTCTAAGAATCTTTAAGTACCAAAGAGTTATTGACATTTGTAGTACACACGTTTATGAGGGCTTTAGTTTAGTTTAACTTCTGGCCACAGTTTTGTTTCTTCTTTTCGTTCCCTGAATGTGTACATCATGGCCCTCCTCAAGGTCCTGAACATCCATTACAAAGTAATTTACAGTATCACTTCTGCCACTAGCAATGTAGCAATGTAGCAATGTAGCAATGTAGCCCGTAAATTTCATTCCATAGAATTTGCATCATGGCCGTTTCTAATTGCATTGTCTTTTGAGATTGACGGTACAAAAAAGCTTTTGAAGTTGAGCCGAAGGCCTGGCATTATCCTAACGAAATAACTACATGCCATAAGCAAGATGAGGAGCTGTTACGAATTGAGACGCTGACATCTGATTTGATGAGGGCAATCATTTATGGCTAAGTCGTGTTCACATTCTTGGGCAGAGCTTAACATTTTGATGTTTTTCATGGTGAAGATACAGTAGTTCATGCCGACAGTTCTGGGGCAATGTGTTTTCACGCTACTCACTATACTTGAACTCCATCCATCTATGGATATCATGTTACGAAATTCTCTGTCCAGCAATATATCAGACTGAAGATGTCATAAAACATATATTTCATTGTTCAAATGTTATATTATATCGAGTCCAGGTACAGGAGGAGTAACCTTTGCACGAAGTAGAGCTTATGAACAACTGATTCCTCCTAAATGTAATATTGCAGCTCCTCCAGTTTGCCAGATGAGCCAATGTGCCATATAAGTAATTGTCTGTGTTGGCTGTACTGTAGTTTATTATGGCTGGATGTATTGTTTGATTTCTGGATAGTATCCAATTGTATGGCAACAAAGAAGTGGACCGCATTACATAATTGGCATTATGGCATTGAAGTCATTTACAATATCACTAGAAAAACCAAAACGCCGCTTTTATGCTAACGCTAAAATGACTTATATGTTATTATTGCCAAAAATATTTTTCAGTTTTCACCAATTAGACAATTAAACAAAGCATCCGCCCACTCCTGAAAAATGGGTTGCAGTTATTTTAGTGTTTGGGGCACAGTAGACAGATTCCGGCCAGGTAATCCTTGAATCATATTTATTATATGAGTGTGAGTGATGAACAACTCATATTTGTCTCCTTCTTTCTTCCCCATATTTCGGAGTGAAGAGTCTTTTTTTTTTTTTTTTTATTAAAAAAGTAAATGCAGCTACAAAAACGTAGTTGCCGGAACTTTGATCAAGAAAGTGAGGAACACAATTGACCAATATCTGTTACAGTAGAATTCGAATGTAAAGGTAGGTTTTCTTAGGTTTTCTTAGCCTTCTGGAATGGATTAATGAAGAAAATGGAGATTATTGCAAATTACAATACAAATAATACATATCATACACATCGTATATCTTCCAAATGTAAATCAAACCATCTCATTGGTGGAACCCGAAGGATTTTATTGTCATCTGTCCACCATGTGTGGTGTTGAAAACTTTCCTCGTGTGCAGACCACAGACCACAAGCTCAGATTTGTTTGTAACGGTCCTTGACGTCTCAACATGGGCCATAATAGTATCAACATTTTTGCTAACGTTATGTCAAGTCATAAACCGTGTTCATTTTGGGGAGCCTTCTAATAACCTGACACTGTTGCAGCGTAAGGGGGGGGGGGGGGCAGATATGAATATTGTTATAATTAGCTAAAGTATTGTTCCAAAGGTTCAAATACATAAAACCTGCATCATCTACACACTGTAATTTATGGAGTATAAGACAAAGTGGTGTTTAAGCCACACCCATTCAATTTAGAGAGAAAAATCTATAAGCTCCCAATGAACTGGACAATAAACATTTTTTTTTGGAAAGAAATGCATTATGGGAAGAAGTTAATATATATTTATATATTTTTTTCTCTTAAGCTGACATTGGTACTTGTCTTGTATGTTTCTTAGCTACATTTTTACATTGTTAAGTTGCAATGTGACGAGTTTAGCGTTCTTTGTAAGATGACACCATGCATCTGACTCTTATTTGAGCAACGCCGGGTTTTTATCTGGTGGCTGAGTGCGAGGCGGCTGAATCTCGTGGGGGCCGCCGGGTAGGTGGCGAGGTTGGATTCGGGGGCTCATTGGCGATGCATGGCACCGTTGTAGGGAGATTAGAATAACACTGACTATATTCTGTAAATGAAGAAGAGAGGCAACGGAAGCCTCTGGAGTCCATTATGGATTTTAATAATACATCAAGGTAGAGTAACTGAATAACCGATCTCGGAGGGAGGAGAACAGGAACGAGGGAGACAAAAATGCACACGTGACATTTGGCTGATATACAATATAAATTATGAAAACAAAAAGGACTTTTAGTTAATCTTGTCTTTCTACTTTTATTCGTTTTTATTTTTTTCCTCTCAACTTCCCCCTGAATCCAGAACATGGTGTAAACAAATAAAAAGAGAGGGAAAACAGTTTGGCATCTCTGTAGATTAATTAATGTGCCTGCAAGTTGGCATCACTGAATGAAAATTATGTGCATAAATAATATCACTAATTAAAAAGATGCAGATTAACATGCAAATAATGTTAATGAGGATCTGCAATTCCAGAGTGTATTCGCATAACATCAACAATTTAATGTGTTGGTGTGACTGTGTTTGCATTGCATTAATAAAATTCAAAGAGCTGTGCATAGAAAATTCTGTCGGAGTCTCTGTTTCCACTTGTGAGTTGTAAATTTTGTGGGCAGTCACAGCCACTTCTCTGGCAGATGCAAAAGTTATTATCTCAAAGGCTGGCTGAAGTGCTGCCATGAGCCAGTATGACCAGCTGTTGGCGACGGGCTCGCCAGAAAAGCACTAAGACAATTAACTGTATTAGTTATTGGGCTCCGCTCTTTATTTGGTCTCAGATTCATTTCACGGGGCGGGAAACGTAAACAAACGTAAAGAAAAACAACATTGGAAAACGGTGTCCTGCGTTGTGGAGCCAATGGTGAATAAAATCCTCGGATATCAACGGTGGCCAATTTATATACAGTGAAACCTTCATGTCGTTAGTGATCCGTTTCTAAAGGTCCGAATCAAATTTTCCCATAAATCCAATGAATCTGTCACAGACAGACAATTATTAACAGAAAAAAACATTAAATGGAGAATAATTCTAGTTTTACATGCATGTCAAAAAAATGTGGCTGTTCCAGGACTGCTATGACATGCTTTGCTGTACGATAACTGAGATGGCAAACGAACATTGTGGCAACATTTTTGGCCAAAAATGAATACCAATTGCTGACAAATTTTTATTTATCAATATCTTCACTTTCAATTTATAGTGTTGAGTAAGTTCAAATAAAATCCCATTTACAATAGGACTATAGTAATCCCTCGTTTATCACGGTTCTTCGTACAAAAAGCACTTTGAAAAAAGTCATTGATTGAAAACAACAATTGAAGTGAAATCGACTGTTTGGCACAGCGCCACCGTTCTTGGCTTTGGGCACGTTTGATGCCAGCGTTTCCAGGAGGCTATTGGGAACATTGGTCCAAGCGGTGACGATGGCTTCACCAAGGGCATCCACTGTCTGGGACTGGTGGCCAGTTTTATCAACTCCCCTTGCCATCCACCCCCGAATGTTCTCTGTGGGATTTGGTGAATGACCACTAATTACTGTTATATTTTTACAATGTATGTTACACCCAGAGGAGTAAATAAATATCATCTTGTTAAAAAGAGTGGGAACCTAACGTATTTTGCAGTGGAAAGAAAACAAAGTGGAAAGCAGAGTGAGCGCATCCTTTCCTGTGGGGTAAACGTCTGCTACATTTTGGATGGCTACCTATAGAAAAAAGCTTTAGGCATTTTTTCTTAACTTTTCTTAAAAAATACTGCTTCTGTCTATCAACAGCGATTTGAGCCGGGAAAGGGAACAGCTCCCCAGTCAGCAGTGATATGACTCAAGAGGATATTTTCACAGAAAGCATCAATTTCACATTGGACCAACGTTCTAAGAATGTGGATTTTACAGTGGGACGGAATGTTTTTAGCCAGGGAATGTGTCTTCTTTGAAGGTCGCATGTTTTCTACTGTACTCACATGGTTATTAGTTTTTTATATATATGCTGGATGTGATATTTCAATCATGATATTATTATTTTAATATGAATATATAAGTAATATTGTACAGAAGATTTTAAACAAAGGAATCCTTGACCCGCTTCTAATTTGACCACAGTAGAGCTGTCAATAACGCTCATGACTGCACGCAGAATTCAGTCATAACCTAGCGGGCCGGGTGACAAGGCAACTCGGCAACTTGGCAGGCAGAACATTTCATTCCGACATGTTATAAGGTCACAGAGCCTCCGTTGAAATTTGAGGCGCCACAAACTATAAATCTGAATTCTGCCATTGTGTCACTTTAGGCGCATTAATTGCAGGTTTCACGGCACATAAATGTTTAGTGCTGATACGCTGACAACATTGTGTGCAGCCATGAAAAAAGCGTGCTATCATTCCTCAAACTTTGGTGCTTTCCATCAGCGATTGCACCATACTTCCTTGTTTGTGTGCAGTATTTTGACGCAGCAGTTGCAAACGCGGTCCGCTCTGGACATAAGGTTCGTATTATACTTGGCATGGACGAGGCTACAGTTTGAAATTCCGAGAGCGAAGTGGGGAGAGAAACACAATGACCTCTTCAGCTTGGCACAGCTCAAGCAGCTGGCCAATAACTTAGACAGGGCTTTGTAATACGCTTGCTTTGGACTGCAGGGAACCGCACAGACAACACATAAAACTTTGACAAGCAGATGATGGATTAGGGTCATAAGTCTCAGTTCAGCCGTGCAAACAAAACATCGTGATTGTATGTTACGACAATGCGGGGTAATAGACAGAAATTAACAGATGTTGATTGCAGCCCGCACGCTCCCAGCATGCAAAGCAGCTCCGACAGAGAAGGGCTTGAGCTGAATGAAACAAAACGATACAAGAGCAAAGCTATGGAGCCGAGCAGGCAAATATGTTTTTACTTTGTTTTACAAACTGTGTTCTTTAGTTGGCCCCCCGACAGACAGACTGGCCTGTCTGCGTTGAAGCCCAAACTTTCAGCAAAAGATGAACGTGAATAAAATAACTCTAAAGTCAAATGTGTTTGATCTGCCGTGGTGCTGTTTCAAAGCCAACCTGTTTTAATGTAATGATTCCATTTTTTTTTCTAATGTTCTTCTCTCATAGCCTAAGGTGAAATGCACATTTCATCAAGGTTATGGAGGACTTGTGTTATTTGCTCTCCTCATGAATTTAAAGTTGCTTTTGCCTCTCTGAAGACTTCCAGTGAGATTTGAATGCTGAACTACAAAGCACTTGTTAGAGCTGAGCTTAATTACATTCAACGCTCTCCGTGTCTCCCAGCGCTGGACAGCTAGGCTGAAAATGTGTTAGAAGAAATTTGGAGCTTTCAAAACAAGTAGCTCGTGCTGTTCCTCTGGATCGGGGGTCGGCAACCCGCGGCTCTGGGCCCACCTGCGCCTCTTTAGCCTCCTTGTTGTGGCTCCCTTCGCAGGGCTGGAATATGTTTTTAGCACCCGAGTGGGGGAAATGCGCATTTTTGAAGCGTTACAAATATTTGCCTATTAGAGGGGGAGCCCTCCTTGGTGGGGTGGGCTACGCACAAGACGTCTGCTTTCCCCCGCAGTAAGATAATCGTTTATTTAAAAAATGATCATCTCATAAGAAAACAGAGAGTCAAATTCTGCATGTGCAAATTCCTTTGTCTTCTTTGCCAACGACGCTGGCTTACCTGTGTTCCAGATATGTGGCCAAAACTTGCAAAATACTACAAAAATATTGAAAAATCTTTTCCAAACAAGTGCTCAGCATTTTTAGTCAAACTGTCGACCACATCCTGTGCTGTGAAAAAGTGTTTGCCCCCTTTCTGATTTCCTTCTTGCCACATAAACGCTTCAGCTCGCCAAACAAAGGTAAATATTAGTCCATGACCATTCAAGGCTGCTCTAGATCATTTCTACAATGTTTCACATTTTACAAACTAACTAACAAAAGTTAGGTTATCTTCTCCGTAGTATACGGTATATTCTTCTTATTTTCGTACACACTTGACTTGTCGGGAGACGCCTCACTCTGGGGCTGTGCAGCATCTTTGGAGGACGCTGCCAATAAATAGAAAGAATAATAATAATAATGTTAAGCAAATAAGTTACAAGATAAAAATTGTCAAGATGTGTAAATGTAATTCCAATAAATAATTAGTCAATTTTTTGAACATCCAATTTGATCCAACGTCATTTATGTCCTTTGTTAATTTGGGAGGGTTAATAAATAGAAGCGGGAATTGGTCCGAATGAAGGACTTAAGAAGTTATATAATATAAGAAGTATTACCACATTTAAAGGTCACCGCCTGGTAGGTAAAGTATCGATGAAACGCAGCCAGGAAAAAAAGCAGCATGTGATGTTCAGTTATTCAAAGCCATGATCATTCACAATCTAAATGAAGAGAGGAATGAATAAAGCCATCCATCCAGCTTTAACTAATGTGGAATTAATAGCGCTCACAATGGCCAAATTGTTTTCAAACTCCAGGCAGACAAAAGAGACAGAGGGAGAGGACGAAAATGATATCGCAATTATCATAAAATCCATCATTGTAATTCACACGGGCTGAGTGTTGCACTGTTTGGATAGGTAATGATTTTCTAATATGAGGAGGCAATTTGCATAAATAGCCCGGAGATGGGTTATCGCCATTGTCGTCATCATCATCATCATCATTTTCAATTCCGCACAATTACAATCCCTGCACTATATATCAGAGCTCACAGCTATGTAAAACCACAGCGCTAATTAATAAGCCATTTACTGACTAGCAGCCAGTTACTGTTGGTCCTGCTGATGACCTTAGCAAGGATGAGCCGTCTCAGAAGTGCCTGTGTGTAACTACAAACATAATGATGTGCCAGGAGGGAATCATTAAAAATAATTTACACAAGCCTTCATTTATCCTGATCTTTTGATAGCGCGCTTCCCCCGGTGTTTAGATCCGTGGCACACAACCTCCTTACCATTTGGAAAGTGGCGGCCGGGTGAACAAGTGGGGATACCTAAGTGGTTAATTAAGAGCTGTTGGGGCGCCGGGAGAGCCTCCTGAAAAATCTCTCTGATGTCTGCTGTGTCAAGTGTCGCTCCCAAACTGAGCCGTGAGAGGTAGCAGCCACGCTCGGCTAATTACCGGGGAAGGCAGGGAGCAGCTGAGGAGCGGAGAGGGGGCCCTTAAATGAATTGCTCTCCAAGAATCCCTGCATTTACACACACACACACACACACACACACACACACATGCTCCAGCACATGGAACAATGCAAATATTTGGGCAATCAACACCCGTTTCAGCATGGCTACCGGCCCTAGCTCCACGCATTGAAGACAAAAGGAGGATGGCTGCCGGTCCGTGGGGAATGCTGAAAGGTTGACGATACTCGATGGGAACGATGCAAACGACACGATTGGAATGGAACACAGATGATACAAATCATCGTCGACGTAAGGACAAGTTGAATGCGTAGCATTTTTGTACACAATAAAATAACCACCTAAACTTTTCCATGTAAAAAGTATTTGATTAGCTTTTTTTTTTTTTAAAAAAAACAATTACTCAATCATAATTCCAACTGTAAAGACAAACGCTTAAAATCTACATTAGCTACCAAGCTGCCTGGTGTTATTGTTAGCTTTGCAAAGCAGGAAAAATAAAACAGCAGCTGTGTATTCTTGTGTACCGTCTCGATGTAGTACTTGCACGATTAAAGTGCCAAACAGGAAGTGTACCAAATATGTCCTCTTTCATCTGCAGAATTCCCCACTGTGGTGTCAGAATTCTGTTCAAATGCGAGCTCTACTAGCAAAACAGGAGATGAACAACGCTGCCCTGAAGGACTACGCCGTGATCGTGATACGTTGGACCCAACCCTTGAATTTGCTTGGCTCCTTCTTCCTTGCTCTTCTCCTTCTTTCTCCATCTCTCTGACTCGCAGAGAGGAAAGGGCTTGCTGGGGAAAAGATAGACAATAAGGGTTTTAAGGCCTCTGAGCTGCCTACAGCAAAGCTGCTTTCCAGGCGGCGAGGAGCCAGACTGCCACGCCAAGCCAAGTGCTCCAGCCACATCAGCCATGACAGAAGGCTGGCAGAACAATCATCTTAACAATATGGCTGAGTTGCTGACCCCACACTGAAATGGTGCTGTCGCTCCAACTACGGCGACTATTGTGGCTGGCTTGCCACTGGCGCTAATAGCGCAGCACTGAGCCAGGTCTTGGATCGGGATGGTTGTAGTGGGACTGCAGCGGGCTTGTACTGGTTGTCCAGGAATGTGTGGTCACAGAGGATGAAGCGGGACAAGTGCGCTTGCTTGGTGATCCTGGACATTAGCAAGATGATTTATGGGAAGGAATTTGGGGATAACAACACGGCTGAAGGAATTTTTCTGGGTCTTTCCAAGCACAGATTTTGCGTATTTACCTCAAAAATATTAAAAAACATAAAAAAAAAAAAAACACAGCCGGCAGGCAGGCAAGCCCGGGCATACCACAGAGAGAGCAGAAGGATGGCGGAAAGAAAGAGGAGCGCTGATTTTCAGAGCGAAAACGAGACCACGACAAGTTGTAAGAAGACAAAATGATAATAATAATAATATATATTATTAATAATAATAATAACATTAAATTTTATTTGTATAACGCTTTTCAAAATACACAAAAACACTTTACAGAAAAATGGAGTTGAATAAAAACAAGTAAACAGTAAAAAGATACATTAAAATACAACATTCATTCGTTTATACACAGTTAAAACGAGTAAAAGCGGGGCGGGGCACAGCAGTCAGGTATAAAAAAATTGTTATTGTGTTAATAAAGTATTTTAGATTTATATTTTTATTTTTTTTCTTTTAAACTCTGCCCAAATTCCTTCCTGAACTGATTAACAATTTAAAATCCCCCAAAAAAGATCCAAAAATGTATTCAGATTTAAACTGATTCAGACTGATGATGCATCCACCTTTATTTTTAAAAACTATCGATGTTGATATCAGCGATTCTGGCCTTGTATTGCTTGTATTTACTGAGGTGAAATGCCTTTTGTGTAGGCTGGAATCACACACTGAATGTTTGATCCGCTGGGATAGCATTTGATTTTGTAACAAACAAATCTCCTGTTTTCACAGTAAGTCTTGGTTCTTCTCAGATTGTGTGCAAACGTTCACCAGCCCGAGTTCGAGTCCAGACTGACAATTTCAGCATCCATCGTGTCGAGCGGATCATCGCTGTGATTTGTTTATTTCATCAATTAACGAGCCGTCGGTGGGACGGAAAGCTCAAGCGTAAGTTTGTATTTGCCTTTCACTCCCCCCCCCCCCCCTCGTGTTAATGAGATGAAAATGATGGATTTGACTTTTAATGGCACATTTTCATGCCTGCCACGCTCCATGCAGCTCTGCGAATAAACACCGGTATCAATGCTTGGCCAGAAAGTAGGGCCGTAAAGGCTGCCATGAAATTTGTTTATCTAGCTGCTGAATTGTATTCAGTCGGGGATATATGGCATAATAATGCAAGAACTGCAGGCTCTGTAATTAAGTCTCTCTTCAGATGCTTTTGAAAGTAATTCATTAACACAGTGTCTTACTCTCAGCTGAGCTGCGTAAACAAATGCCATCCACTGCTTCAAGAAAGTTAATTTGTTAAATGATATTTTGTGTGTTTCTTCTTCCCTCCAGCTTATTATAATTAATATTTCTCATTATGCATATTGCAATAGTTATTGCTGTGCTGTAGCTAAGTGTTTTAGAGCTTCTTGATGATTTCAAATGCTACACTGCTACCGATTTTGCAATATGGATGCGGCATTTGCTGTAGTTTACTTATTTTCTTTTCATGCTATTTACCAACAACGACTGATTGGTGTCGAACTCATATGACATAATCAGAAATGAAGTGATGGATGGGGCACAAGCTTTCACTGATGAAACCTTTTGACTGACGCCACTGTGGTTATTTCCAACCTGATTAACCTTATTAGCTGGACAAATGTGATGGATGAAGTGGTTGTCTTGGTAATTGTTTGGCAACCACAAGGTAGCTGAGGCACCCCAACGTGTGGTCATGTGGGATGAGGTTCATTGCTGGTGAGGCACCGACAGACTCCTTTGGGGCTTTTTTAAATGTTGATACCGGTTGCTCAATAAGAGGAGGATCATTTGAATGCATCGCTGGCTTTTCCTTTGTAGAAAAACATGAGTGACAGCACCTTCCGGCTCAAACACGCCCCCGTCCCTTCAGGATGCAGCGTGCCTCTTGTATTTATTTAATTGTCTGATGAGCAAGTCATGACATCACACTTACATCTAAGATGATTTAAGTTTCTACAACACTACCAACACCAACAAACTCAGTGAAAACAAATATGCTAGTTCAATGCTAGTTAATAGGGTGAGAGTCATCCGTCAGTCATCCGAGAGGGGCATCTAGTTCGGATGCCTCCCGGACGCCTCCCCAGTGAGGTGTTCTGGGCATGCCCAGCCTGGAAATTGCCCCGGGGCTGACCTAGGACACGCTGGAGGGCTTATGGCTCACAGCTGGCCTGGGAACGCCTTGATGTCGTCCCGGTGGGGCTGGAGGAGGTGGCCGGGGACCGGGAACCCTTCCGAGACTGCTGCCCCTGAGGAAAATGGATGGATGGATGGATGCTAGTTAACCTTGTAGTCAAGCATAAAAATGGCAAAAATAACTAAAATACAAATATAAGGTATTCAGAGTATATATTATATATATGTAGTTTACATCCGCCCGATAGGTGTGTTTTTTGGTTAACAACCACAATTTACGTATGCTAAAACGATGCCTTGGTTTGCATTCATTGGCTTGTTTGACATCCAAAATACCGTTAGTCGTCCATTCGTCATTTGTAATTAGTTTTGCATAATTTTCTGCACGTAATACTATAGTTATTGTTTTGCCTTAAGATTTTTGGATGTCTGTAACAGATTAATTGGATGCATAGTCTTTTTGCTCTCAGTCTGACTTTCTGGGATCAACGGCATTCCCAAGGCACCACTATACAAAAATACACTATACACTATACATAATAGGATAAGTTTAATATGTCCTACTACATCACCTTGCTTGTATTTTACTCACATTACTGTCAAATTCGTATACAACACAATTACATGACTTGCAAAATCCAGCATGCCGTCAAGTATTCTCATGGTAGCACACAGTCGGAAAGCCTTTCCTTTCGTGCATTTTGGACACTATTCAGTTTGCCACAGAGGATTAGCCAACTTTAAAGTGCCTACAAATTATGAAATGAGGCTTTTGCCCCCATTGCGCTCGTGCCAGTTGGCTGCCTATGGCAACGCATTCAAAGCGAAAAGTTGGAATTTCAAAGCCAGGCCAATTAAAGGATATGAAACACAACATAATTTAAACTGTGATCGTTTGGCAGAACCTCGGAATGAAGAGTGGCTCCTGTATTGGCCCATAAGAGGGTGCTGCTAACTGCCCTGGAGAGGAACTAAATACGTCTAAGAGATATGGGAAGAACCTGCAATCTGCTCCTGGGTCGGCAGGGAGAATACCATCATTGACCACGAGAGGAATAACAAATTAATAAGATGCAGCATGAAGATAACGTCACGACCGGATCTCAGCATATTTGTCAAAAAGGCACTTCACGTCATTCCTTGACAAAACGCCACCTTATTTACAAGGCTCACAATAACCCTACGCAAATGTCAAAAAGAGGAATAAAGAGAGGGGGAGAAAAAATAATTAGCATATTAATCTTTTTTATGCCGTCATCTCTCAGGTCCAGGGGACGCGTGGTGTAATTTAAATCTAAATGCTTTCCCTGGCATTAGAATCCATTTTAGATGGGTCAATTGTTCCATAATAAAGGGATAGAAGGTGTACTTCATGCAAGAGATTTATGTTTGCCATTTGTTCATATTCATGTGCTACTGAATACCCCTCAATTCAAATGCTGATGGCAGCTCATATCAGTCGAGCTCCAGACCTACAGATCACTAACCGGCAGCTACCAATTTCATTTGCCGAGGACAAAAAGAATGACGGAGGCAGGGGGAGTGAAAGAGAGACATGAGGGGGGTGTATCAGCTCCCCAACGCCGTTTATTGATTTTTTTTCCTGCTCGACAGAAAGCCCGTATAACAGCTCTATTGCCCTCATAATGATTAGTGACAAAAGTTTAATTAAGCAATTATGAAGCCAATAATAGAGTTGTCTGCTTTGCTTAGCTTTAGACCGTTCAAGACTTATCTCTGCCTCACACATCACAGCAGCTGGAATGTGCTTGAAGAGATTAATGCCGTGAGAACGCAGATGCCCACTTTAATACGGCGCCACCGTGCCGTTTGAATCAAGTTGAGAACACCAGCTTCGCTTTATCAAATTACAAGTCTGCCTTTAATAAGTATGGAGGGAAAAGCTTCGGCTATTGCTTCAAGGTGTGATTATTAAAACATGCGCAGAACGACGGGCGATTCTGTTTTAGTCGTCTGACTGCTAAAATATGCATGTTGTACTGAAGAAGGACTAACAATGGTCTAAGAGGCTTTGACATTTGAAAGCGTGTCTACAAATTGAAATTTGTCATTGTTGTTTCATTTGTATTCAATTTATCTTTCTTGTACGTTCAACAACAAGATTCCTCTTTTGTTTCTTAATACAGCTGAGGATAATTACACTTTTAGAAGCAGAAAGGAATGCAGATTCATCTAAATATGAATAAACATGCCTAAAGAAGCATTTAACGTCCCTTTTAAATTCATTGAAGACTCTTGTTGGCAATGGTGGCGATGGGACCGGAGCCCCACGCCACCTTCACGTTTTGCTATCGCTTGTTTTGGGAATTCATATTGTTCCTCACCAAGTGCTCGCGCTTGCAACCTTTTTTTAGCCCTGTGATGGGTTACTTTGCAGCCATACTCAGTTTAAAAAGCAGCATTTGTGCCGGATACGAGTATAAAAGGAGTACATTTGGTCATTATCCGTATTCGTGTTTAAAGAAAATGCTCATTTTGGTTGGTATCTAAAGTTACTTGCTAAACGTGCGCCGTAACATGCACGATTGTGCGGTGCACAGCACTACGAAGACACTCAACAACTCGTATAACAGTACGTATAACTTGCATCGACTGGCCACAATATTAGGTACACTTGCACAGGAGCCATACATAAAATATTCCTCCCTTCTCAATATGTTCATAACTACACCGTGTATTTTTTACCAGACAGCGGGCACGGTCGTGCATCAGTCACTGACTTTATTGGTATGGTATGGTATGACTTTATGGTATTTGGCTATCGATATAAGTCTTGTTATGTTTATTGCCAAGTTTGTATGAAGCACCGACTTCACAATAATTATAGCAAATATAAATCATGAAATAATAAAGTCACTTATTCAAATCACATTATCACTTATGCCCACTACAAAAACAGATAGGAATACAGATCATTTAGGTGAGCAGATACAAGTACAGATAAAGATACCGATACAGGTAGTGGTGTACTCGCTCATCCCAAATACTTGGATACTACAGCTTCCTCACAAATCCCATAAACATGCGTGTTTGGCTAATTGTACACCCTACCTACACCCTATTAGGTGTGAGTGTAAATGTGTGTGTTTCTGTCGCTGCCTAAATACCGTAATGTTGCCCTCCATTTGATCGTTAATGTTGAAGTTCACTTCTTTCAGTGTGCAGTGTGTCATTTCACCGCACCCAAAATGAACGACTTGCGTTCAAATGCATGTACTTGGGACTTTATGTCGTCAGTGGACAGCAAAGATGCTTCAGCGGATTTGGTAAAAAAGACATACGCGCCATGAAAGGCGTCTTACTGATGAGCCTAGAAAAAGTCTTCAGTCCTCTGAGCTTATCAGCCTTTGCGACGAGCACAGGAACTCACAGCGATGGCATAAATCCTCAAGGAAGTATATGAGCAAGCTGAACAGAAGCGGCTGTTCGTATTACGGCATATCCAGTATTTATATGTTGTGAAGTCAAATTATTATAAGAAGGGAATCTTAGACGGCTCTGGGACATGTTAACACCATTTTAGATAATACCCGCACTTGCTCAACATTTTGAATCACAGATTAGTCTAATATCGAGTATTACACTTTGTCGGTATAAAAGGAGGTCAAACACTGTTGGATTTACGAGGTTTTCTCAAGATGCTTCCCCACTTTTAGATCCATTATCCTCATGTTTGTTTGCCTACAGGGACGTGGTATGAGGCGGAGAAATGTGTGTGGATTACATAGTGGACCTATTCTTCTTCACGTAGAAACCAGCAATGGTATGCACATAGTACATAAATATAAATACACATATAAATATGCACATAGTGGACCCCCCTCTGATTCTAAGAACTAGCAGAGGTGCTGGGGATTCACTTTGCACCACTATTTTTTAAATGTTACGGCATTACACTAGCATTGAAGAAGGACTTCATCATAAATATTTCCAAAAATGAAAATTACAATTTGATAAATAATGACCATCCCTCTAATAGTTGTGTTGACCACGTTGTTGCCAGTTATGTCATCCATGCATCCATCTTTTTAAAGGAAACGTGCCCTTCTTTAGGAATTTTGTCCATCATCCTCAATCCTTATGAGATACCTGAACACTCGACTCGTTTGTAGGTGTTTTCCCTGTTTAGCATGTGAGGGCATTGAGATCAATAATACACTCTGCCCCAATGGCAGGTCAATGGAACATTGTAGACATTTTTTAAGGTTTTTTTTCAGAAGGCGGAACAGGTAAAAAAAAACAAAAACAAAGTAACTGATGTACAATACAGTTGAACTCATTTGCTAACTAAAAACAGCGCTTGAGGAAACAGGTGAATTGGAGTTTTACTGCATATTATTACATTTCCATTTGTTGTACATTATGTGGAGACAGAGTTTGACTGACAGGTGGCCATCCTGCAATATTTTGCGCAGCCATTTTTCTGCTCTGGTAGCTATGCCTCTTATTAGTTGTTCCTGGTCTGCCTTGGTTCCTGCAATATTGCTATAATATTAAAAGCATTTCTCAAAAAAGCCCCCCCCCTCCCATGCCTTTGCCCATATTCATTGAAGTAAATAAAACCCCGCTAGCATTGGCACAATAATTGAATCGTTCCCCGTATTTTTGCCTATGAATTGATCAGGAAAACGTTATTCACCACTAGACTTAATCCACTGAAATAGTCTCCCTTTAAAGCATCATATCACTGAACTGAGTCGAGGTCACCTCGGGTCTCCCGCGTGATATCGGCCCCCACAGCTGGATGTGGGAGGGCTGAAACGAGAGCACTCGGTGAAGGACATAAAGTGAAACAGAAACAAGGAAAACGCCAATAAGCCCGAAACAATAAGCCCGACATCCCATAACACACGCTGCGTCGTGGGATGTTGCTCTCTCTCCCTCTGGCTTTGGAGGACAATGAGATGACATGCTGAAGGTGGGACTGCATCTGGCATCATATTTAAACAGGGCTGCCACATCTCAGGAACACGGGTCGTTGCCAGATTGCAGGCTAATTAAGGAGCTTCTTGGATGACCATCAGTGCCAGTCGGTGGGCAAGGTAGCGGGCTGAGCCTTGTTCTGCCACGCTCCCACTGCGAGGCCTTGAAAAGACGAATGGCCATTGAAACCCCCGAGAGACCCCATAATGCTACATATTTTCCTTCAAAACAAAAGCTGTCTCCTATGGATTGCTATTTTTCTTTGTCTTTCAAACAAGTCTACGGCGTCTTCGGGTAACCGCTCAAGTCGTTAACCGCAATAACGAACATGTGAATAAGGTGACTTCAACGCCTTGAATTTGTTTTGTATAATCAAAGGAAAGAAATGGGTTGTAATTACGCATTTGGCTTAAGGAGGGAGGATGTTAGCCATTATATTGTCAGCTGACAGCGACACTGGGTAGTGATAGCATCTCGGCGGGTACAGTTTGACTCGCTATTAATTGCATTGTAAAAGCCCGGCATCGGGAAGGACGGCTCCAGCCTCCATTGTCTTTGTTTGGCATAATGCCTGCTCGTGACAGGCAATATAACAGCAAAGTATGGCCGGTTTGACAGCCAGCGGGAAGCCCGAATTGTTTACTTGACTTCATTTCTTTTCCCGACTCGCCGCCTTTATTTCGTGGCAGTGTGAGAAAAGTGGAGGGGAACAAGATGTGGTTGAAAAATGCAGGCGGCTGACGTCTGGGCTAATAAGATGCCTATCATGCAAGCTAGCAGCGCTGATTTGTGTCTCCCTCTAACTCCCCCCATGATTACATTGTAAGAAGCCACCTCCCCCTCTGCCTCTCTCTCCTCCCCCAGCTGATCCTCGTCTTGTTACGTGGCATTAATGACACTTCAGTCATTGTGGCTTTCAAGCGGAGCCCTTCCACGGCGAACAGAGAGTTGACATTTCCTGACATTTTCCCAACTAATTACAGTACAAATAATTAAGCATGTTCCGCGATGTAACAAATGAAGGCAAAAGTCGTCTGTCAGCCCAGGCCATGATTGATGACACTCCGGGAGACTTTATCTGATGGCCGCTGCCACGAGGTAGAGAGGAAGCAAATTTATTAGAACCAACAATGTAAATTTGGAGTCATCTCATCCAGTTATGCACCAAGGCAATATCCGTGTCAAGGTGAATGTGACAATGAAAGCAAAATATTAGCATTTTGTTGAGCGGGCTGAAGGGGAAATCAGAGCACTGAGATGACAGGCCTAATTATTTCGGCTCACACAGGCCAGGACAGCTGTTTCTGGTGTCCCGAACAAGCCTGTCACGCAGGTAACCAAATAGGGTGTGCGTACCCGACTCTGTATCCGACACACCGCCGATGTGTCTGCCGCTAATGACCAATGCTAATGTCGCTGCCATGTCTCTAAAAACCAAGAGAAAAAAAAAGGTGGCGGTGTCAACATGCCGTCAACATTTTTGACATAATTAGGAGTCTTTAGCATTAATGGATGCCTGTAACCTATTGGCCGACAAATATTCCTATACAGTAACTGACACTTGTGTTTCCTCTATTTGCAGAGGAACAGCCAGCAGACTCTAATATTGTTATGTACGTATATATAAACATATAAATAATGTATCTATAAACAGCGTGTATTATTTATCAGAGATGCCAAATGTTCAAGCTCCAAATTAAGCTTAATTTAACCTTTTTCCCGACGTGAATAAAAATGGGCTTTAGGGTCAAATATGAATGATGTTGAAACCAAAAAAAAAAGACTGTTGAACCACAAGTGTCTCATTGCTCCTCAATAAACACAATACTTGTGATATATGAACCAACACTGAACAATGGGCTCCGAGCTTTCATGCTACCAAATAGCAATATGTTGTCTGCATACGTCTGTGCTTTGGGGAATACAAAGGTTGCCACCCACACTCGTAATGAATGTAGAGTTTGTACTCCAGGGCAACTTCACAATGACTCTTAGGGGGCAGGCAAATCCAGATAGGTTTGGGAAAAAAAAAAAATCTACACGGGGATCAAAGTATGCTGCTTAGTGACTCTCGGCTGGCTCGGAACAGATGGACGTCGGAGGCACTATGAGCCCAATGAGATTCAGGATCCAAAGTGGCTGCTGCTGTTCTGTATACACAGGCAGATGATGCCTTTGTGTCATTGGATTTAGTTAGGTAGAGGAGAGATGAGGGTTTGTTTGGAATATGCATGCAGGAGTCGAGCGGAAAGACAAAGCGCCAGTGAAACAGGAGCTGGTTTAAAGGCGGGTGTTTCGGGATTGAATGAAATACTTTCTTTGCCTTACTTTTAAGCATTCTAATTGACTGTATGTAGCGTCGACGGAAACAACAGGCATCGTTTGTACGCTTGGCACCGCTTTCTTTGTTTGGTTCAATCAAATTTACTTCCATCTTTGCACTCACAGACTGTTTATGTTCAGGTGTACAAAGCCCATTGTTTTACCCAAGTACTTGGACCGTGTTTCTTATAGACTGCTTTTAATCTCTTTCTATACACCGTGACACTAATTTGGATTAAAGGCTCTAGAGGCACGTTTTCATTTCAAGATGACATTAATCAGCCATTGTTTATTGGTTCCTCCTGCAAAGCAGATATTGTACAAGGGAGAATAATGTCATTTGTCAAATGTTCCATACCCGCTGGAAAGATGACAAGGTACTAGGAAGCTTTAAGAGAGATGATGATTACTTAGAACGCATCCGCTAATTTTGGTGTTAAAAACATTTTCATAAGTTACTGATTCCAGAAACACAAGAACAATAAATATGTGGTATTTCCTTATGTGGTAAACTTATTGTAAGAAGTTAAAGGAAAGGAAAAAGTTTCGTGACAATGACGTTATGATTGGTAGAAAACATGGCCGATTATGCCGATTGGTGTAAAATAAGTTTTACAGTTATTATTTTTTGCCATTGTTTGATCACCATTACTGTTGTAACAAATCAAATCAGTTCTGTACTTGGGAAAAAATGACTTGTCAGAAATCCCTTTCTAAAGGTTTTTTTTTCATAGAAATGCAATAATTTGTTGGTATTCATGGCTGACGACCACTTGGGAACCTTTGCTGTGCTTTTTATTATTGTCATTATTAGTAAAAGGTATTAGTAGAAGAGGTATAAAGAATAAGCTCAGCTTCTTTCTATGTGTTTTCGGACATGCTGAGTTGTTAAGTGTAACATGTACCATCCCGTCGTGTGACGTGATGTCATAGAAGTGCCATTCCTTTAATGTTATAGTCCAACATACTCGTAGTTGCAGCTCTCGCTCTCTTGCTTCTGTCAGCTTTGAAATGCCGAAAAGCCGAGCGGGGTTCCGATTCAGCGTGACTTCTTCCCCCCTACATGACTGCTAAGCCTTTTTTTTACATTTTCTGTAATGTGAGATCTGTGATCTTTTGTAGTTTTTCTCGAGGACGGAGCTCTCGCTGAGCACAGCTCACCAGTCGTCATCACCAGAAATACCCAAACAGCTAAAAACAAACGTACTCGCATATGCAGGTTGAGGTGAATCTCATACAGATCAACGCCTTCTATTTAAACCACAATGATGGAACCCGTGTGACCTTCACGACAAAGTGGGCTGCCTCTGTGACGTCCACAGTCAAGAAAAAAGCCAAAATGTCCAACACAGCTCATTTAGGTAGCCGAGATAAACGACAACGAAGGTCCCCGTTGGATTCTTGCGATGTTGACAAATGTGTGATTTGGCTGCCGGGCAATGTTTTGTATTCCATCATGTTACTGTTAGTGGAAGAAGAAAAGCTAAAGGCTACGGCAAGAGAGGGAAAGTGAGAGCAAATGCCTCAGGGGCTCACATTTAACCTGCCCACCACTCCCAATCAATGTCATTACTCCTTTCCACTCCATTTTATCAGCAACTCCAGCTTCCTAGAAGTGACTGTTGTACTGCGCTCTATGAAACAGTCACAGGGCTAATGGGATGAGATGCAAAGAATTATAAATGCTGACAGTAAATCATATTACATCCCTAATAAGCATTAACTGGATAACTGGGTCAAAGCTGTATTATCTTAATTGATTTTTCTAAAGAAACCTGACAGTGAAATGTCAGTGCTTGAATATTTCTTCATGCATCATTAAAACAAGATTGGCTTTTAACAAAAGGGGAGGAGGACGGGATCCTTTGGGCTGAATTGATTCTTGCTCGGGGCTGACTTGCACAAGTAAGTGTATTACATAAAAATCTATACAGGATATTAAAACAACACCCATTCTGCAAGACAGTTACAATTAAAAGCTGACACCCGCCCGTGCTTTTGTGTCTGCCATTGCAAGCTGCCAACAAATTGCATTTCACTTCTATGGCTGGCTGGAATCGATGGACTGACTCTTTAAACATCCTGGGAGCTTACATTAGCCGTATGACGGAGCCGGGACAGTACATGTACGGCTGTCGGCCTATCGTTTTATTGCACTTTATGTAACCGTTTGGGTTCAATTATGCTTAACCCAAAAGGTGCTGCGCAATGCCGGCAATAGTGAGGTCATATGGAAACAAATGCGTCATTGTATTGATGCTTCGCTATGAATAGCAACATTGATAAAAAGCTATTTAATGCACAGTGAAACCCTGGTTAGTGTCATTAACCAAAACGTACTCTAACCAAATCAATTTTACATAAGAAATCATGTAAATCTGAAATTGATCTGTTCCAGAAAGGCAAACGTTATCACAATACACCTTTGTAGAAGCGTGCTAACAAGGGCGTTTTGTCAATTAATTAATAACCGGACAAGATGTGTGCCATGTTTACACACACTGAGGTCAACGGAACCAAAGTATGGGTTCTTTTTTTCCATGATCTTAGCACTTACTAATGATCTAGATTATATACAGTATTTTGTAGCTGACACCTGCCGATTGCTATGATATGCCATGATCAAATCTGGAACTCAACCATCAGACATTCAAGATATGGAGTCACTCGTCATCTTCCAGGTGAGTCACACCTCACCTGTTCAAGGCTGCAAACGCCCTCTGACTGCTTTTACATTTTTACATTACGTCATTTTATCCTTTTTTTTAGGAAATGAAATGCATTATTATTATTATTATTATTATTATTATTATTATTATTATTATTATTATTATTATTATTATTATTAACTACAACACTGATTCTCCATTCATTGATGCTTTTCTTCATGGTATCGCTCAAGATTTCTATTCATTTAGGTGGTGATATTTCTAGCCGATGACAATATTAAAAAAATATAATCGTGATTTTGAGTGCATCATGTTGCCATGCAGTCCGATTCCCAACAGGATCTAAGAGAACATAAATATGCCTTGTACACTGTTCACTATTTTTATTAAAGACGAGAGCAGCACTCACCCAAATAGACTTCAGTAACATGATCTGAGTCAGATGCTTTCATATTATCTCGGAGATGGTAGCCTTGCTAGCCACAAAGTTTTGTCAAACATTTGAAACTCGCTGTCCGTACGAACCAACTTATGATCCAAGGATTACATCAAAAGCGCTCGGTTGTTCGTGCTGCTATAAGTCATGGTCAGAACGTCAGCAGAAACTTGTGTTTTGCAGACAGCATGAGAAATCACTCATTTCATCATCGACTTGCGTCTCGGGCGAAATTGGAGCTCCAGAAGTTATCTGTGAAATGACTCGGGGATGTTTGGCATATGAAGTTACTGCACCTTGATTGGATGGCTCCTATTCTGAGTGTAAGCGGAGCTCATCAAGATGCTGGGAAATGTGCGTGCGCAGGGTTGGTACGGGCCGCAGTTTGGACTGGGTCAGTTGGCACGGCCGCACGGCAAATGCTGGGAATAAATCAGTCTCACTGACACGGTGCCTCTCATCAAGTGACATCCTGCGGTGTCCACATCAGTACTGAACTAATAAAGATGTATGGGAGGGAAACAGAAGCGATCGTGGCAGATGCCAAAGCCAAATGCAGCCGGTGTCTGGAGACGACTGGATATCATGTGTGGGAAATCCATCAGGAAGGATATGGCAGAGTCATACCAGGGGCTTTTACTGGTAAACAACACGATCTTTCCACATTAGCGGCAAGATGCTTTCACCAAATCTCACATTTCTCACATTCCTGACAATGACATGGCTAACGGCAGCAGCTTAATAAAAAGCAACGTGTGGACATTTTATGAACAAAATATTATTACTTTCTTTTAATACAATGTTGGCTTGTATTCATTTTATTGTCATATTTAATGTAAGTGAAGTCTCTCGCAATATCGCAGTTTGATTATTGCACTGCTGCTATATATGCAGACATGACAGAGTGAAAGACAGTTTCCCTCCCTTTCTGTGTGGAAGTGGTACATATTTGGCTTCTTAAGTTTAGAAGAAATAAAAACAAGGCTAACTGCTAGCTTGTTAGCTTACAAGCTAGCGGCCGTCTCAAGTCCCTGTCGCATAAGAGTTGCACTTTGTTGTGGATAATAAGTGTGTAAAGGTAGCAATAGGTGTTTTATGACAAAAATATTCTATTTATTGACATTGACTAGCATATAATTGAAATTAATTTAATTAACCACTATAAACTAGAGACGACTGTATGAGGCTGCTGCAGCTGTAAAACAGAAAAAAGTGTCCTTCAACTGTGATTGGCTGGTGACCAGTCCAAGGTGTACCCCACCTCCGCCCCAGTCAGATACAGTGAAGAAAATAAGTATTTGAACACCCTGCTATTTTGCTATTTCTCCCACTTAGAAATCATGGAGGGGTCTGAAATTTTCATCGTAGGTGCATGTCCACTGTGAGAGAGATAAACTAAAAAGAAAAATCCAGAAATCACAATGCATGATTTTTTAACAATTTATTTGTGTGATACAGCTGCAAATAAGTATTTGAACACCTGAGAAAATGAATGTTAATATTTGGTACAGTAGCCTTTGTTTGCTATTACAGAGGTCAAACGTTTCCTGTAGTTTTTCACCAGGTTTGCACACACTGCAGGAGGGATCTTGGCCCACTCCTCCACACAGATCTTCTCTAGATCAGTCAGGTTTCTGGGCTGTCGCTGAGAAACACGGAGTTTGAGCTCCCTCCAAAGATTTTCGATTGGGTTCAGGTCTGGAGACTGGCTGGGCCATGCTAGAACCTTGATATGCTTCTTACGGAGCCACTCCTTGGTTTTCCTGGCTGTGTGCTTCGGGTCGTTGTCGTGTTGGAAGACCCAGCCACGACCCATCTTCAATGCTCTGACAGAGGGAAGGAGGTTGTTCCCCAAAATCTCACAATACACGGCCCCAGTCATCCTCTCTTTAATGCAGTGCACTCGTCCTGTCCCATGTGCAGAAAAACACCCCCAAAGCATGATGCTACCACCCCCATGCTTCACAGTAGGGATGGTGTTCTTCGGATTGTACTCTTCATTCTTCTTCCTCCAAACACGCTTATTGGAATTATGACCAAAAAGTTCTATTTTGGTCTCATCTGACCATAAAACTTTCTCCCATGACTCCTCTGTATCATCCAAATGGTCATATGCAAACTTAAGACGGGCCTTGACATGTGCTGGTTTAAGCAGGGGAACCTTTCGTGCCATGCATGATTTCACATCATGACGTCTTAGTGTATTACCTACAGTAACCTTGGAAACGGTGGTCCCAGCTCTTTTCAGGTCATTGACCAAGTCCTGTCGTGTAGTTCTGGGCTGATTCCTCACCTTTCTTAGAATCATTGAGACCCCACGAGGTGATATCTTGCATGGGGCTCCACTCCGATTGAGATTGACCGTCATGTTTAGCTTCTTCCATTTTCTAATGATAGCTCCAACAGTGGACCTTTTTTCACCAAGCTGCTTGGTAATTGCTCCGTAGCCCTTTCCAGCCTTGTGGAGGTGTACAATTTTGTCTCTGGTGTCTTTGGACAGCTCTTTGGTCTTCGCCATGTTACAAGTTAAAGTCTTACTGATTGTATGGGGTGGACAGGTGTCTTTATGCAGCTAACGACCTCAAACAGGTGCATCTGATTCAGGATGATACATGGAGTGCAGGTGGACTTCTAATGGGCAGACTAACAGGTCTTTCAGGGTCAGAATTCTAGATGATACACAGGTGTTCAAATACTTATTTGCAGCTGTATCACACAAATAAATTGTTAAAAAATCATGCATTGTGATTTCTGGATTTTTCTTTTTAGTTTATCTCTCTCACAGTGGACATGCACCTACGATGAAAATTTCAGACCCCTCCATGATTTCTAAGTGGGAGAAATAGCAAAATAGCAGGGTGTTCAAATACTTATTTTCTTCACTGTAGATAGACTCCTTCCAAAATGGATATGTACATGATTTGACACAATTCATTCATTTTCTACCGCTTATCCTCAGCAGGGTCGCGGGGGTGCTGGAGCCTATCCCAGCTAATTTGACACAATCATAATAATGGATGAGTGGACGGCAACCTTGCGAGAGGAAATTGGTTAAATATCAAACAGTTAAGGGTAAAAAAAACACTGAAGGGTTGAACATTTGATCAAAGCTCAGTTGCCGTGGTAACAGTAACAGCATGGAAAAAAGGTCAATTGTAAATGCAGGTTAAATAGAATCAATTTAGCTGCTGAAGCTTATTTGTGTATATTTATCTACTCTGCAGAATCAACAGACAATACATATTTATTCACACGTTTTATGATTACAATTATTCCGTCACATCACATCACATGACTAGTGGACGCCCTGGTATGTTTTATGTAAGACACAACTTCTTTGCCAATATCCAATTCTTTCTTAAGAGGACGCTTTCCAAGGGTGGGAGTAACTCATTCAAATGGTTCACTGGCAGAATGTCAGTGTGTGTGCTTACAGGGGTGGAGATATGGAGGCGGGGCTATATGGATATGTGGAAGGATGTAATATTCATGAACGTCCTGGTGGAAGTTGTCTCGTCTCCAAGTACGTAGAAAACACACACACACACACACACACACACACACACACATGTGTGTACACGGAGCAGCTTGGTCCAGCGGTGCTCACCTGCTGACATCTGCATATGCCATTCAGAAGGGCAATGTGTGTCTGCATCAGTGATTTCTAAACACTTTGGGGTCAACAAATTATTAATATTTAGTATTAGCACTGATGACAATGTGGCATCCTCCTGAGAGCTGGGCAAAATGTTGAGCGGGGGCCATTCTCTTGACGTCGACTGTGTTTGGCAGATGGTGCTGTCAGTTTGGGTCTTCGTTTATTCTTCCATGCATATGGCAGCGTCTCTCCTTCGTTAAAAAAGCAAGCACGCTCATGTATTATCTATGGGGCTAAAAAGCATGCAAACACGAGCGGGAACGTATCAGAGGAGCTTTAACTTCTGTAAACAACCAGCAGTGGTTGTTGTAAATGTGATTTTACTGACAGAAAGAGCAGAAACATATGGCCTGAGACGGGAAACGGGGCTGATACCTGGATGGGACATGGTTCCGCATCGGCCCACGGCATCATGCTTGGGAGGCAATGTCATCTGACAGAGAAGTGCAGGGTTGGCCCAGCGTTTCAGATGACTTATTTATTTTACCTGCTGACAACCTGCTTGTTTTTAAACCCACATTTGTATTAGCACATTCAATCATTTGGGAAATGAATGTTTCTTATTTTTGCATTCATGCTACTTCATACTGAAGTGATTCAAATGGGAGAAAACGTACCATGGAAAACACCCTATTGTAGAAACATTAGTTTCCGACATTGAGTGTTGTGGTGACAAAAGCACTCCCATAAATTAATTTTAAATAATTGTGTTCCGTAAACACCAGACTCGCTGAAGAACTACGTACATATACCACAAAAGAAAATACCCAAAAGAAGAACATGTCGCCACCGGCAGCACAAGAATGTCGTGTGGGCCTCATGCTGGGCGGAAGGATACCGAGTGTGCCTGTACGGCCCCACCGAGGAAGAATTATGTTGCTTAGTTATGAATGATTATTAGAATTATGTCTACTTGTTAGACTTCGTTATGTCTCCCAAGCGGTAGTGCACCAAAGAAAAGGAAAGCCATTGCTCCGAATGCGAAAGTTATCACAAAAATCTCAGAGTGAGGAGAAACGCCCACCAATATCGGCCACTCTGTGGTCCGAACCACTCAACAGTTGCAACCATCATGAAGTATAAAGATTATTGCTAATGCTAATGCTAATGGTGTGCCAAGAAGAGTCCTCCTTATCCTTGTTGATTAGCCTGGGGGAATAAACCGCAAGGATGAAAGTAAAGAGTTCTTCTCTTTAAAACAAAGTTTGGTGTTTTAAATGATTGATGGTAGCATGTTTGTAACGACCACATGAAACGTCCTAAACCGAGGGCCTCCTCTGTTCTTTTTATGGCAAGTGAATCCTGACGCAGTACCGTGCTGACAGAATGCAGACTGGTTGAATATTTATCCACATGTAAATATATGATGTGGTAAATCTACGGTACATATTTTTGTAAAGCAGCACCAAGGAGAGAGACCCTCTTAACATGAGGAATTGGACAGTGAGCGGTCGTACTCCCACTTTCCTCCGACGTGAGGCTGCGTGGGATAGAACTGACATCGGGGCTGAGATGGTGGATTAGCGGAGATATGAGGGTCCCCGTGTCAAAATGGCAAGCGGCATAGCAACAGGGTTGAGGTAGATAGGAAGGACAGACGGGAGAGGGAGCGAGAGACCGAGATGGAGGATATCCCATTGAAGTCAAATCACTTGTGACACACTCAAACACGGCTCGGCGGCTTTCAAGTTAAAACTTGCGTCTCATCTTTGGGAAAGAAAAGCGGTCGGGGGAAGGAGAGAGAGGTGTGACAAAGCGACAAAGACAATGATGGTCAATAATTCATCATGGCGCCGTTCAATGCAGTGGCTGCTAACATGACAGCTGTTTTGATTGACAGATCTAGAGCATTTGATCTGCATGCTGTGGCTCTTCCTTCTCTGCCATTACCGGCTGCCCTCCTGTGTTTTTCTTTTTTTTTTTATCCTTTAAATCATCTGCAAGTAACGTGGCATCTACGGTTCGGGAGTTGGAGCTGCAGGGCAAAAGACCTCCACCCTGCATTGGAACTTGATTTCTACCAGGATCCTTGCATATACGTATATGCCAATTTGCACTAAAACGACCTTCTCACCTTTGTGACATGTAATACTCAAAAAGGCAAAAACCTAAATCACACACGAGGATGAAGGTAAAAATGCATTTCTGAACAGTCACAACTAGAATCGCAGTCAGTGTACTGTATACCACAGCAACAACATTGCAAGCAACAAAGAAACTCGAAGGGACGTCTTGGCCCATCGCATGAGGAAATCACTCGGGCAAGGTTTGTATAAATGCACAACTACAACAAAAAATCAATCATAGTCCAAAAACCTTGATGAAATGAACATTAAAAGCTGCCGTCCAAGTGACCCGACTGGGAGTCCCCTATTTAACTGGTCTTGCCAAACACATACATAACACCACGTGCCATTGTCAGAATCAGCTGATACTGTACGTCATGTTTGAAATGCTAATTCACTGTGTTAGAACTTGTGTGTGGAGCCACCGGAGAGTGGGACTCCATTAGTCTGTGAAACGGCCTTCATTCAAGGCCTTTTAATGACCTAAGAACTGGCATCCATTTCAGTCACCAGCATGTTGAGTTATATTCATTATTCATGCTCATTAAATTCTGGGCCACATACGAGCCAAACTGTGTTGGTTTTGTGATGTGCCCACTGGAGATTTGGGGATTTAAAACCAGGACACCACTTGTGAAAAAGTAGCGTACAAACACGTCAAATTTATTCTGCTGTCTGTTGAACTTCAACACATTTGACAAAATACACAATTATACTCTCCTCCATTCTTTTGCGGTGAATAGGATTTGGGATTAATAAATGGGAGAAAATGGCCGCATTATCCCCCATGAAAAGAGATTGAGAGTTCATTCTGGCTGTTTGAATAAGCATATTCAGTTTAGCACATTTGAGCTATATTTCACATTTATTCTACAAGGCGCAGCTTGTCAACAAAGGCTTTTCAATGAAAAGCATATCTGAAGTGTTGAAAACACACAGTGTGGTATCGAGGATCCGAGTTGTTTTTCCACGTCTATCTGCGCCATTTGGGATGTTGGAGTGAAAACAAAGCAGAAACCTGGGAATGTGAATCTCAGCATGAGCATCGTATGTTAAAACGGTGATGATGTTGAATAGATGCGTGGTTGGTTTTTTCGATAATGCTTATTGCTCCTCAGAAATGGTGATTTTCCGTGATCTCAACAGACAAAAACGTCATAAGCTTCAACATGTGCTTGGAAGATGCCATGACAAGACACGGTACACACTAAATTTCCAACCGCAAAAGCAGTGAGCGATACACCCACTGTACAGTATATACTGTAAATAGAAGGGATGTTTTGCATGCACGCTGCAGTCAAAGCAGCAGTGGCGTTGTGTTAAAAGCACGCTTATTTGAAAGGAAGAATTTTTCACAGTCTTCTCATCTGGGAAGGATGGAAAAACAGGGCATAACAGATAGGACACTCCTTGCTTTATCGAGAGACACATCCATGAGGAACCAACAGCTGTCGACACCATTTCCACAGTTGTGGAGCAATCCATATTGGGCTGTCCTGTACTCAGATCCCCAAGAAAAATACACAGAGTTCCAACACAGCTTTCCCATATGCTGTTTAGACACAGTCATATCAATCTAAGCCCACTCGCTTGCTCTTTCATATACTCCTAATGTACTGGAAATCCTTCCACATTTGGCTGACATCATTGCTGATCCTGGAAAGATCTCAATCTCGAGTTCCACACTGGAGAACAACCACGTTTTTCCTGTTGAATGGAAAATAAATGGAGGTGTAAACCCCTGGTGGCTGAATGTTGTCAGTTCATATTATGTTTTAATGCCAAGATGCCTTGCTCTTTGTGAGGAAACTGTCACAAACCAGAGGTCTAAATCAATGGTTGGGCCCGTGAGAGCTCTTTCATTCACCGTGGCCTCCTCTTGATGGCCGTGTGCCAAGGAATCATCTCCAGGCATGCACCAGCTTCCCATTACTTCTCTTCCCCAAGCCTGAAAAGGTGGACCAACTCTATGACAACACAAACACCCCACACAGAAATAACCGTGAACTTGTGTGTCTTGTTCATAGACGCACTTTGTTAAAAAGCCACTCCAAAGCGGTCCATCTCTGAAAACACAAAGCCCAAGTCGTGTTAAATATTCTATGGGAATATCTGGAGGCACGGTTGGGCATGTTTGTCAAAGGCTTGCCTTCGGTGCTTCAACCTTGCAATCTATCATAAGCAGATGCAAGATGACGGCACACATCTTGTGAGTCACAAACTGACAATGGGCTCGCTTGTGGGACATGAGCTCAAATATTAGTTTTAAGTCTGTTCTTTGAATGTATGGGGTTAGTTGAGATTACTTCCTCTAATCTGGGTACTAGTACAGAGGGGACTTTCCTGGAGCCGATGAGATGGGAGTGTTTCCGAGCAAAGGCAACTTCAAAGCGTGTATGCACTGTGGAAAGGTATGATTGAATGCCAACATGTATTCATTTAACTCTATTTATTTATTTTGCCTGCCCTCAAAGCCTCTCTTTGCTCACATCTTAAGCTTAACCTTGTGACCGTGGCGAATTCCAATGCTGGGTTTGATTTCTGGAGCACAGTAACTTAGCAGGGCGACCGACTGACACTTGGGGTGTGATCCCAGTAAACGTCCAATTTGTTGTTGGAGTGCTCTTTGAAAAATGTAAATATTACTTTGAGTGGCATGTTTCCTACCAGATGCCGGATTGAAACCAGTTTGTGTTTGACAATGTCAGTAGTATATTTCACTGACATCTTTTTTCTTGTAGCGTGCCAGGGTAATATACTGTAGCTCAATGGATGCACTTAACTCAGCCATGTAAATCAATAAGCCATAACAAGTACGTTTTCTGTTGTGATATTTTCCTGGAAAATACTGTAGTTTTACCTAGTAGCTAAATAATACTATTAGCTGTAGCTAGTAGTATATATTCTTCTATAACTTGATAACAATGCATTATCATCAGCAACGACATTGTGTTGACCTTCTAAACCATACAATATTTTGGTACCAAAAGTTGGCCAAAGTAGGTGCTTGGACTGATAAAATCAGTAGTAGCCCCTCCATGAATTCAATTCAATGATCTCAATCAGTCAAACAGACCCGATTCATGAACACCTAATTAGGTCTGTATAAATTACAAGAATGGTGTTCCTCGAGATAGAACACGCTTTTTGTTTTTTTGGTTTTTTTTTTTAATGGTCACTAACCTGATCCAGCTCTGCAGCCTTTAATTGACATTTGTGGCTGTAAAACGCTATTTTGGGAAACTGCTCCTCTATTTAATTGACTGCAAGGCAATGACTTCATAGAATTACCGGATAAGCTTGTAATAACATAATGACATGCCTGACTAATGTTTTATGATCTCCGACTGCTCAATTCTGTCTTCAAAATAAATGCTCCATTTTGCTCATTTAGTCACCTAGAGTACACACACGTTCTAGCGAAGGGCTACAAATCCAAGAGAAGCCCAGATGACGTATAAGAGAGGATTACAAACAGACTTGGTCTGTGTGTGTGAGTGTCTATATTATATACAGTATTTGCATGTGCATATAAATAATAAATTGTTCGAGGACATTTCTCAAGGATTGGTGCTTGACTGCCATGAGAGTAGAACCATAATAACCACAACGAGGGACATGTTTTGAGAAGAATCCCTGGAAAGACTAGTTGGCTATCATAGCCAAAGAGTGATCACGCTGTAGCCTATATCCAGTAATCTAAGATGTCACATGTGAGACAGCTGTGATCTGTGTCAGGCGCTTTCCGTCCCCCAGGCAGAAGGTCATGACGGTTGACTTCATCTCCCTCCCCTGGCCTCCAATCACTCAAACATAAATCAATACTGTTAATAACTGTTTGAACGATGTCTAAATGGGATATCTTTGCTGCGAGCGGTATTAAAAGATATTCCTTAGCCTGCCCCCACTTCACAGGTCTACTGGAGAGAGAGGAAAATAATATCTGTTAAATGTACGTGCACGCCACTTCCAATTTGCATGGTTCAGTTTTGGCTTATGTTTCTTCAGATGTGTCCATCTAATGTTTATTCAAAATACAAAACAGTGGATTTGCACATTTCTAACACTGTCTAGCAATGATTGTAAACATGCTTTATTTTTACGGATTCAAGTTTTTATGAGTCATTCACTCGAGTCAGTTGTTTCAGACCACAAAAAAAACATAACGAGTATTGCTGTAGACATTAATACGCACTATGCTAACATATATCGAAAGTTACTTGGTAAACTTGTTCCGTAACAATTTGACCGTTACTGTGCAGACCTTCATGGACTGGCCACAACATTACGTACACTTGCAAATATTTTGCAGTTGACGCTTTGGAATAATTGTGGAAAAAAATTAAAGCTCCGTCTGCAGTGCGGTGACCCGCAATGTAGTTCAGACATTCACCCAGGGGTAGTGCTATAGTGCAGCATTTGCGAGTACCCGGGTTTTTGAGGGCTCAGTGGGAGCAAGTAACTCTCGACAGGAAAAATATGTGGAAAGAAGAGTTGATTTGAAGCAAGAAAAGAATCTGGTGCTTAATTTGCCCTCCAAGGCGAAATTTCCATTGAGGTCAAACTGCACAAAATAAGCAAACATCACACTGGAAATGGTCTATAAAAGAAAACAAATCGCAGTGTGAGAATTGTTCAGGTTCATGAAGGTCACAGCCACCGACCGTGCTTGTGAGATGTCTTTGATATAATTCAAATGATCAATTAATAAACTGTGGCAATAACCTACATGCTATGGACATGAGCTGAAGCACATTAAGTGTTTTAAAAGGTGTTTCTGCAGTCATGTGACCTCTATCTCATCTTGCTTTCATTTTCTACAGCGTATGCATCGCTGCGCTAAGTGTATTTACTCTGATAGTGCTGCCACAATGGAATTATGTGCGCTTGTAAATAGAGTTAGCAGTCAGCTGATCTTGGTGTTTTATTATCAGGCGGGGGGGGGGGGGGGGGGGGTGAGAGAAGTGCAAACTGTTTTGCTTTATGATCCATTGTAAAACCTATTGAAATGAAATAATTGAAATAATACCATTACTTCTATGTCTAAGATCTTCCTGCTCAGCCATGCAGGGTGATCATCAGCACGATTTGTAGACGAACACAAAGGTAGCTACTGTGCAGTCAAGGCAGAATGAGCTTTGTGTGCCTTCGTGTGATTCGGTATCACGGTGTGCTTGGAGGACGGTCAGGGCCACTCGGATTAGCCATTGCTGATTTCTTTTTTTTTTGCACGTTTGTCACAATTAAATGTTTCAGATGAAACAAATTTGAATATTAGTCTATGACAACAATTAGATTAAGATTATTATTAAGGGGGAAAACAATCCAAACCTACATGGCCCTGTGTGAAAAGGCGACTGCCCCATGAAAACATTTCTAAAGCTCAGAATAAAGTATTTGGAGAGCTAATTGAAAAGTGTTTACGCTCATGATCCACTGGCTGGAGACCCCTGACTTACCGTGTATGAACTCAAAGAGTAGGCAACGCTGGTTATCCTCCAACCTCACCTGCCGGAGAAGGACCACTCATTGTCACAGACACTTTGTCAGAAGCATCGCTAGTACCGTAAGCTCAGTAGAACTACACTTGTTGAGAAAAATGTCAATAGTCGGATGACGCTAACCAGCTAATGTTGCAATAAAGAGAAGGGTTATACCCCATTAACATCAGGCACAATATGATTTGTTGTGAAATTCAGCAATAGCAACACTATGGCAACAAATAATCTCTTTAGCTTGAATGAAAGGTATGTATCGTGGTGGGTGACAAAGCCAGGGATGAACACAGAGGGAAACCACAACAATGGGTCTTTACAGGCACCAGTCCAACAACTCTGGTGCTCTCTTTACTCAATGCCATCCATCTCCACCCCCTTGTGGCTCTCTTTATTTATTGTATTATAGTTCCCCCAAAATAGTGTGTAAAAAGCAAAAATGACACAGGCTTCTTATAGCGGATGAGGAATGTATGAATGCATCATACCGATGTCACATATTCACTTACAATACTTATTATGCTTGCTTTGTATGAAACCTGACCAGAAACAAACCTAATTAGGCCAGGGTCTTGTCTTTATTCATTATTATCTTATCTGGAAAGATGGCAGTTTAAGAATAAAGAATCTCACATGACACCAAAGACTCAGAACAATGCATAATAATTGTTTCATTTTGTATGTTGGTTGAACGTCAACAGCCAAAGCATCTGCTTAATTTAATGTGGTTGAAAGTTTATTATGCACCTGAACACCGTGTTCAAATCCACGTGTGCCATTGCAGCAAGGATAAATCCTTAAATTCAATCAACCAAAACTCCACACACTGAATACACCTGCAGATAGCAGTTATTTATACGCACCATGGCCAAAGTGTGGAGGCTTGCAAAATAAGCAGCTGTGTTTACCAAATACCCTTAACTGGATTTGAGAGTCCAGGATGGCCCTCCTCCAAAAAAGGGGGAAAAGAAACCAATACGCTTGAACATGTCTATCAATTTGCAAACAGACTTAAAAGTGTCAACAGCGGCGCAGAAGCCTCACGGAACATTCTGCTTATCCTACACCAATACAACCACTGATGTAGTGTAATTTCATTCTCTACAAGATTCTCTCTTTGCCCCCCTTCTCCCGTCACTATGGCACAGCCGGGGCCAGCCACAGAAAGCCAATTCCAACAGTGACAGAAAACTGCCCACTTCTTCCCCCATAAAATTAGAAAAGCTGTTCATGTTTTTTTTTTTTTATCTTTCAGATTTCCTGGGTTTTATGGCTAAATACTAAAGCACTGGAGGCTGGTCATGCTTTAAGCTACTAGAAAAAGTTAAGCTTCAGCGTTGGGCAGCAGAGATATGGGCTATAAGCTGACAAGTAATTAAACCGGCATATCTGTAACAACTGTCATCTCTTATTTCTCCACAGCCTGGACGTAAACCAAAGGCAAAAAAGCTGAAAGGATGGCGTAAGAAAAAAAAAGCAAGGGGGGCAGTGTGAGCGAGAGAGAGAGAGAGAGTCTTTACATTGCAGGGCAACTGCAGGGTATATCTCCTGCTGAACAGTTTAGCAGACTTGGGCATTTAGGGGATTGTGGAAGAGATCAAAAGGGTCAGGGATCCTTTTACCAATTAACAGCAGGGAGACGGACATCAAATAAGGTGTAAATTTCAGCTCGGCACTTTTCAGCGAGTCAAGCATGAAATGCATTCTAATGCCCTTTTTAAGTTTCCGGGCGGATTTGCAGCCACCAATGATGTCACCGCGGTCTCTGCAAAGACAAGCTTAATCGCTCCTCAGAAAGGCGTGTAGCCATCTTGTCCACCGTGTCGACGTCAAAGGGGGTGTTGAGTCAGTTACAGATAACGGTGGGACAATGGGACTCCAGATTTGGAAAAAACGACAGCTTGCGGCGGCGGAGGTTTGACCTCTGTGCGTGTGAACGTGTTTTGGGCTGTTATCGATAAACCTGTGAATTCTTGACAACGTGTAACATTGCAAATTAATCTTGCTAGAAAAAAATGAGTCTTGGGGTTTAGTTTTGATGTTGCCACGGCAGCAATATTATCAGAACTTACCATACGATTGCTTGCCTTATCAGGTGAATTCTGTCATTTGGGGTTACATTGATAGACCTTTGACACCGTGTTGACATCCACTTCTGCAGTTGCAAAATACAGGGACGGATGGAAATTTCACTTTGTGTGTAAAAATCTAATCAAATCAAATTTTCTAACTTTAAAATGAACAAAACCTCTCAAGACCACGTGTCCCTTCTGATATCCAAATTTGTATACCAGCCATCCGTCTTCCATACCATGTCACAGGTAACCTGGAGCCATGCCAGTTGACCATGGGCGAGAGCTGGGATCTACCCTGAACTCGTTGCCAGCCAATTGCACAAATGAAGGAAGGTACACACAGAGAGAACACACACAGTGACGTGTCAATCAGTACTGAAATATTGATACGGATGATACAAAATCTCTATACTCTAAAATCAATCCTCAAATCAAAAAGTTGATACTTCAGTGATCAATCAATAATTTTGTGTGTTGATCCAAAACAATCTAAGTTTCAACCATATTCATGTTTTTTTTTTTCTTTGAGAACTTTTTTTGCTGCGTGTGTAAACGTATTGAATATTTGTCCCATTACTTCAATTGTACTTTGTGGATTATTTCTAATTTAATTTCAAGTCAGAGTAATTTCTTTCTTTTCTGCAAGGTAAGGTGGCTGTGATTGCTTGAGGAGCACAAGTGATTAACTCGCTACCAAACACATATTTATGTTTGTTTCACTTGAATACCCAATCCCAAAGACGTACTTATACGTACATCCTATATATTTATTATGCAAGAGACAAACAGAGGTGATGATGCAACTGCACAACAGAAGAGCTCATGTTCAGTTCCAATGTGAACATTATAAATAGTTCATTGTGTTGCTATAAATTGTTATTTTGATGTAAATCAACCATGTATGTGTTATATATATTTAGCTAAAATATCAACATGACTAAATTATGTTTTCTAAAAAAGCTTTTTTTTATGCTTCTTTTGTTGAAAAATGACATTTTGCTGAAACCTACCTTGAGTATGTTCTGCCACTGATTACTAAAGAATGGGAAAAGCTAGGAAAATGTTTTGATGATGAAAGTCTTTCTTTTGGCGTATACCATGTTTATATAACGGTAGATTAGGAGCAAATATTCTGTGTGCCTTCAGAAATCAGTCACAATCGTCAAAAATGGCCAGAACTGAGAGGGATGTCACATGAATGCAGTCATGAGTGATTGTATTTTTGATTGTATTTGTACCCGCAACCCCAGTGGGGACAAGTGGTATAGAAAATGGATGGAATGTTATCGTATTCGTATTATGAATTCTGTCTGAAGTCATTCAGAACTTAAGAGGAGCGTTCACATTGAAGTCATTCCACACTTTCGAAAGCTATTTATGCGAGTGGGCGCAGACATGAGGCTCAGGAATACGCACTCATCCACCATTTACTCAGCCCTACTTTGAGGAAGTCATTAAACACAATCATTTTCATATTTGTTTCAAAGTCCACAAAATCACAATCACGACTGCTTCTTCTCACTTTCATTATGCATGCACTGGGTAGGAGTTCATCAAGTAAGGTTTGTAATTCAACAGAGCAATCGAAACTCATTTAGTTGTGCTAAAGACTTGGTGAGGCAAAGAAGAAGCCTCAGCGTTTCGCCACGGTGCTCATTATGCGTATTTTAAAACAATTTGCAATTCAAGACCACACAATGTGGAGATGGGGACAGAGGTAGGTGCTCGGTCTTCAAAAGACTGCTGCAAGAGAATGACCCCGTACCCCACTTCTAGGGTTGCTGCCCTGGATGAGAGCTGGGAAGATGCAATTAAAAGACTTTCAAAACAATGTGTAACCAGAGATTGTGCTGCTTATTATCCAATGGTGCCTCCCAACATTTGTGACCTTAGCTTTTCCTTTCCTCTTCTTTCCCTCGGAAGCTCACCCCTGCAAGACACTCATCTATTCAAATATCACCCTTTCACCAGGGTGCATTCATATTCTAAAAATGTCCCTTTGCGATGGCGACTAATTGTACAAGTCATTAAAGTGTTCAGCTGTCAGCTGATGCCTTTCAGATATTTGTCACTTCAGTTATTGTTCACAATTTCATTCAATTGAAGTGATTACGGAGAAGCTTCCACCTCGCCTGCCCGAGGAAGAGCACTCATTGTCGGACACACTTTGTCAGAAGCGCTGCTGGTTAGGGTTAGGGTTAGAAAGTTAATGAAAGTGGCATTGTTTAATGCAAGAATACAACACTGTAACATCCGGGGGTCAGAGAAGTGGAAGAAGCGTAATAGGTTCCCTTTAAGTAACCCCAAAACTATCAAATAGCAGCATTGCTTTATTGCTTTTATTAAAAGTCAAAGTAAATTCATGTCAAGATACTCTTAGCACGGACAGAAGCAAAAAAGATTAGTGACGTACGGTCAGAGACACGTCTGTCATGGCGAAAAAACAACAAATAAATGAAATAAATCTCAATGTTTGTCCATTGAACTGTATCCATCCATGCATCCCTTCTCTATGCCGTTTATCCTCACTGGGGTTGGATGAACTATATGTTGGGTTTTTTTTAACAAATGGTAAATGGAAAAAAAAAATTCTTGATCAAATACTGGGAAGAAACCTAAGGTGAAGTGATGTATTCATGAGGACGTGCTCAGTCTTTTTAGAACAAAGTATCAGAACTATCAGAAGAATAGTGTGCATGTTCTTCATATGTGAATAAAAGGTAAGACCCCAAATGTCTTTCAGTTTCTAAAAAAAATAATTTGTCTAAGAAGTATGTGAAAACATTTTAAATAGTTTTTTTTTAAACCAAGGTGAATTATTCTGCTGTTTTTTGGCTGTCCTGTTACAAACATAAACAAGGTGTTATTCACGCCAGCCAGTCAGCCATGAACTTCACTGAATGTCACTGGTGGATATGATATGATACATTTAGTTTCCAATTTGTATATAAATAAAAATGTTGGTTAAGTTAATAATATTGAAATAAAACATTTGAAAAGGAAAGTTATCATTGTTATTATTCTATGAATGAGTAATAATAGCAAAATGTTAAATGGCATCCCATTTGAAATCAAGTCAGATTGCATTTGTGTAAGAATCTGTCCCTTGGTGTCCTAATGTCTGTATGAATTATCACCAGTACAGATTCATACATTTTCAGAATTTACACCACACCGTATTAAGAACAAATTTCATATTAGCTATAATATCAGTCTGCACAAGTCATATCACAGTCACTTCAGCGGAAAAGAAACATATTTATTTTTAGAGGTGGTGCACTCTCTCTTTGTCAGCGTGCCTCACCAACTCCCATGCAGTTATTGCTGAAACAAATGCAATCAAAATGTCATTTCAGGAATGAAAAGGAGCTGTTTAAAAATGCATCAGGAAGCCGCCACAGAGGGTTTATTAATTCAACTCAGGCTGTGCTGAGCAGTCGTGCTGAAAGCCCTACTCTGAAACCCTAAACATTCTGTGACACTCTCTTATCTTTATGGTGTAATTTCCCATTTAGCCGGTTAGTGAGTTAGCACCTAGGGAAAGCACAGTGCTGCTGGTCTAATTGAGCAAATGAGAACACAATAACAAACATGCTTGGTTTGTTTAGACACGTGTCCCTGTTTGGAATCATCTGACGCAAGCGAAGGCCCTTAAAGAACCTCACACTCTTATGGCGGTATTTAACTACTCGGGCCCTGGGAGCCCAAACTGCTCATGCACATTATACACCCGCATAATGTATTCCAAAAGGCTGCCACTTCAAATTGAGTGATTGACAACACTGCCACAGGCTTGATACGACTACTTTGTCAAGGCTATCAGGAGAGATAAATGCTGGCTTCGTGATAGTTTGAAGAAACTATTCATAAAAGCAGCCATCCACATTTTTTCACTCAGCATATCATCCACCCATCACTAAATTGATAAGTGGAATTACCATAAGCGCCATCAATAACTGAAGTGAAGGTGACGCTTCATGTGATGGATAACAAACGACAGGTGCTGAGATGTCACTTGGTGTCAGCTCAGCTACAACTGCTCCCTTTAAACATATGCACACGAGCTGGAAACTAATTGCCAATACATACATGTTGGGTATAACATACCCTCAACGTGCGTACTATGCATGCATGCGCCATAAAAAACGCGTTCCAATGATTTCATAACCACCCAAACAATGAAAGACACGATTTCAGGATGTGTTCAGGATTTAGAAAAAAGGAAAGCCATTAGGGCGGATTGTTTGTGGGTTAGGCAGGTCTGCACGTTATCAGCATTAGTCTGGTTCTGAACGTCCTGACACTGACACAAAGCATTCATCATGTCAACATCCGCCACTGAGGGGTCCACGTCACTGTGTGTGTGTGTGTGTGTGTGTGTTTTGACACGAGTGTCTGAGATTTCCTCTTACAACTTCTGAGACGTGCTCATTGGACAACTTAATATGCGTACATAGAGTATGGAAGCCTTCATCAAACTGCATCCATCAGTAGTGTAATTCTCACTTATGGACTTCTAGTATTACTACAAAGTACAACTATGGTAACAAATGCTGAATGAATGTCGTTAGAGTCCGTCTCTTGGAGGAAGATTCAAGAAAGTGGAAGACACGCCAACTACTGTATTTTCTGGACTATAAGTCGCTTCGGAGTATAAGTCGTACAAGGCCAGAAATGCATAATTAGGTAGAAAAAAACAT
Organism: Doryrhamphus excisus; assembly: GCF_037039965.1. NCBI lineage: Eukaryota > Metazoa > Chordata > Actinopteri > Syngnathiformes > Syngnathidae > Doryrhamphus > Doryrhamphus excisus. The sequence continues at coordinate 24,184,351 of NC_136361.1, forward strand.
ACATAAGTCGCACTGGAGTATAAGTCACATTTTTACGGGTAAATTTATTTTCCAAACTACTTGACCAAAACAGACATTACGTCCTCTTGGAAGGAAAGTTCTACCAATAAAAGAATAGAGAACAGGCTGAATAGGTGGAAGATATGCTAACACAATGCTTATTCAGCTACACAAAAAATAAACATGAACACAAAAGGTGTCCAGTGTTTATGTAACATAAACACTTTTTTTCATTTATAAGTTGCTCTGGAGTATAAGTCACAGGAACAGCCAACCTATGAAAAAAAGTGCGACTTATAGTCCAGAAAATACAGTATAGGGACTCTAGCTTTCAATGACTCTCCAGAAAGATGGCTTCCAAGAGTTTATGGCCACCAAAAGTGAAAAACATCTATCATGTTCCTCGTTTGTTTTGGCCACCTTGAAGAGAAGAGGTGCTCAAACGATCAGTTTTAAAGTTCCAACTTTCATGACATCAAGAACGATTAGGTATTTTCTGATTTCTTGACTGTGGAGCCAACATGCTAACCACTCGGCCCCCGGCTGAAAAGAGGCACCCTCATGTTATTCAAGGAATTACAAAACATCTTCTCAACGATAAAACAATAGACCCGCATGTGTTAGAATACTGATTGTTTCATTTTCTCCGATGTAAAAGCTTTCATTCATTATAGTTTGTTGTGATCTGACGACTAGTTGGTAATCATTTGTGTACCTGCATGACTGGGAAATAAGAGGAAATAAATCATCATTTTGTGATTGATTTTCTTCCTGGCTGATTTAGAGCGATTGGTAGAAGTCTCATGGCATGTCAAATTATGACGAGCGGATCGGAAGCTGATGACTACACCCTTCCTTGGCATGGGGTATCTTATTTGGAGATGAATAAACTCCTCGGGACATATTTAGTGAGCAAATCGATGTGTGTTTATGTTTAGTTATATCACTTTTAATGTGAATTTAATAGGCTTTGTTTCTTCTGCAAGTCAGAACAGGATGGATGCAAGCAGCTTTAGTTTGGAGAAAGCAATCTATTATGTAGGCTTGGTGGCTGATAAGGATCTTTGGTTGGAATGGAAAATTGCATCCAAGACCTCATGAACAGCGATAAGGGAAAAGATTAAGCATGTTGCTTCTTTGTTTTGCTTTTCTTTTTTCACGAAAATGAAACATTCCTGTCTATCGGTATTGTGCAAACAGTAACGCATAGTACAAATATACAGTACACAGCTTACATGCATGTGAATATTGAATACACACACCAGCGAGAACCTGTTGTCGTCTGTTTGGCAATTCTTAGGAAACAAATGCGGCCCTTTGTTAACGTGCGCAACGCCCAGCTTTGGCTGTTGTAGATGATATCTTTTTTTCCATTCAAGAGAAAAAAGTGATGGAAATGAAAGACGGTAAATATGCGAGCATAATGTGGCGAACCCCTCTTGAAGTTGTCGTCGCTAACATATTCCTGTGAGTCAAACCGGGTGAGGCTAGATGTTATCTCTGAAGGCAGGCGGTTTAAAGCGGAGGAATAATATGGCTTCATAAACCTCATTCAGATACATACACTAGCTGTCAAAAGCGGGGACAAAAAAAGTCCATGGCAAGATTGTAAAACATGTTAGCGGATTCCGGGGTGAAGGAATGTAATCTGGCGGTGTTGCACGAACGCACGCAGCAAAGATCTTGTTGCTAATGTAGCGATGTGAGGGTTGCTTAAGCGTATTTGTTCATAATAGAAAGAGATGCTCAGCAACTTGTGAGTCAAATGTTCTCTGATTCTAACTGGAAAGGAAAGTTGATCTGTTTGAGGATCCAAAAGCTGTTTGGTCCAATGACACACTTTCTAGAGGCTGAAGAAAAACATGTCATATCAAAAGAGAAAATAAACAAAACTGAGACAAAATTCAAACAAATTCATTTCAACCGTGGCATATTGAAAATAAACACTGACATGCTAAATTATTAAAGGCTCTTGCATATTCAGAGTGATAATTCCAAGCGAAATAAACACACTCTGGATTGCAATAACAAAATGTGCATGAAGTGAATTGTCTAATGGAATGTAATACAATTAGGTTTTGTATAACAAATGAACTCTATTTCACTATTTCTGTCCTGCCATCAAATTCGATTAGCAAGTGTATGTCATCTTCACAAGTTTTATTTTGGGTCTTGTTTGTTTCTTTGTTTCCTTCGCCGTATGAAGAGATCAGTCGTGTGCATTTGCATGACAAGAGTGTCAGTGCGCTGCTTTCAGAACCTTCTGGTACGACATTTTCCCTTTGATTTTGGGTTGTGTGCCACACAGTTCATTCGTGTACATGCGCAAAATATTCTTGTTTTAATGTGGATATAGTAAATATTCTGAAAACCTTCCAGACATCAACGCCTTTCTCGGTTTGTCAAATCAAGGTCATTTTTCTAAAGGTACGTACTTGGGAGCACTTGGCCGTGTGACCAGTCACAGCGGACTGGGCGTGCTGGGAGGCGGGCCGTGGGTGGAATAAATTCAAACAGACTGGAATGGGTGCAGATTCTGGATGATCTAGAAAGTTTTCTGTGAAGCTGCTCTATAGGTGTCCACGACTCTGGAAAAAAAAAATCTATATTCAAAATATGTAATGAATTTAGAATAGGTTAATTTTTGGTTGATTATCATAAACCACCACAGGTTTGGACAAAGAGCACACACGCACACAGTTGTGCACGTCGGTTGTGTGTGTTGGGGCGTCTGTGTGTGAGACTCCTACTCCAAAAATAACAGCCCACTGTGAGCACTTGTCTTCTCCAGCCGTTTCCCACTGTTAACCTAATCTTTATGATTATTGTGATGGCTTTAGCAGCAGGCCATGTCTGACAGCAGCCCGCGCTGTAGGGAGATACGCCTTGCACACAAACCCAGCCTTCAATCAACAGGAAGACAGGTAATTAGAGGAGAAAAAAGGTTTTACATATTTTCAGATTTTTGGCAGGATTACATTAAAAAAGCGTAATGAGTACATTTTTAGCTAAAATTCTAACTATATATATATATATACAGATCATGCGTAGTATGGGATTATATTATAGTTTACATGAACCAGTTCATAAGAGTTGTCATAAATTAGCAGAACAACATGATTTCATCATGTATTATATAACATACAACACCGTGCTCAATAAAAGTAAACAATAACAGCGCACGATGCCGTATTTGAATTCCATAGCCAGGCATGGAGCTATTTGAAAGATGTTTGTTATACTAATTATGTTCAGCAGCGGGTCGAGTTCTGTGTTTGCTTATCTCGGCGAGTCCCACATGAGGTGTCACACTGAAAGAATTTCTGCCCGGGGCCATTGACCTTGGAGGCCCTTTTAGCAAAAGGCAACTCCGCAGGAAATCACTGAAGATGGTTCCTCTGCAGCATGTAGCAAGATAATTCCCCCTCACCCACTTGCTTTGAAAAAAAGAATTCCTAACAACAAACAGCAGACTGAGGTAAAACTTCCCGATGGCTGATAAGGTTATTAGCGGCTCATGCTGGGAACAAAAGGGAAGGCACGCAGCTAAGATCAATAGCAGATGTTAGCAGGTTAGCTTAAATAGTTTCATATTACAGAAAAACTCTGTCAGAATGCAAAACAAATCTTGTTCGCAGCCTCGGTGTGTGTCTGCTTGCTTATGTTTGAGCCCCCGGCTAGTTATCACGGTGTTCATAACTTCAGCAAATTAAAGACAATAAACGTAAACTGCAAGTATATTACACCCAGTCAGTGGTTTTGTCTCATTCGATCCGTTTCATCCGTTTGTGGACACTCCCGGGCCACTTCAATAGGAACACCCACACTTGATGGAGCCAATAGGAGAGAAGTACACGAGACCAGATATGTTTGTTTGGAACCAACCATTCTATATGCGACATATTGTTTGTAACTGATTGTTTATCCTGAGTAACTCAGTAACGATAACTTGATAACTAAATCGATTTTCATAAAAAAAAAAGGTCAGATGAAAACTAAAACATGGGAAAACCAGCATATGAAAAATATATTTAACTCGTAAGAAAGCATGCAGATCAAATGAATCTGGTCCAGACACGGCATGCGCCGTAACCACTTCTGGTGCGACTCTCGTCTTTACAGACCAAAATTACGTTTGAAGGTAGCACATTCAAAGTCACAGAACATAACACGAAATGTCCACAGCCGACCGCCTGTAATATTAAATGAATATCTGTCTTGGAAAGTTGTTCAAAACCTGATTAAAATGATATTTGTTTGTGGTCTGGATTTCTGGATTCAGTATTGGAAGCCATTGCAGTGCGTGGATGTGAACAGGTTGTATTCCTCAGCACAGCCTCATCATCAGAGTGGTTCGTCACCGGCAGGATTCAGCTTGCAGGAACCAAAGTTTAACATCATTCAAGAGCGTGCGGTGACCTACTGAGAAACGTACATGAGTAAATGTGCAGCAATACGCCACTTATTACTGTTCCCCCTCAGGCAAATACCTTCTGCTTAAGCCCTACACCTGGGAGCATTTGTTTTATTACCTTGCTGGACAAGGTGGGGGGGGGCAAAAGAAAGGGAGCTTTAAGTACCTGGTGAATTGAAATATTCCGGCTCATCTTATCAGTGTCTTAGTTCTTGGTGTTTTTGTCTGTGGGGGGAACATAATTATAGGAACGTTTTCAAATTGAGCCCAGCAGAAAGATGAGTTCAAGTGCAAATTAATTTCAGGTTACTACAACAAAGACGAGCAATGCTTGACGAGGGACAATTACAAAATGTTCTTGAAAGGGTCCAAGGTCGTTTTGACACACACACACACACACACACACACACAAGAATTTGTGAACTCACTTATACTAGTCAAGCAGTGAGCACACTTACCTGGTACAGAACCGAGACCCCCTCCCTCCCACTTCCCTCCCTCCCTTGTTGCTCTATGCTTCCCAATGTCTGCTCTGTTTCAGATGTCTCCCTCATTAACAGTCCTATGACCAGTGGAGCACTAAGCCTCATTACGGCAGCCTGAGAGCATGACTGAACCTCGGACTGTAAAAGTCAAAGTAAAGGAGGAGCAGGTGCTGGTGTTGCTGGTGTTGCTGGTGGGGTGGGGGGGGGGCTGTAATAGATAAAGAGTCGTCCTGGCCTGGCAGGGTAACACAAGGTCAACCGTAGGAAAGAATCAGTCCTCGGATCTTTTCATCAGGCTAATTTTCAAGATAAAGTTTCAATTGAACATCAACACATCTTCAATTGGGGTGGAAAGGTTGGTGATGGAGCAGGGTGAGGAGCACCTTCATGTAGTGGAGCAGAATAGAGATGTCACTTTTATTGAAATGATGCTGGGGATTACATGACACAATAAATGATCAAATTGCATAAGATAGCGTCACTCCTCCACATGGTTAAGCTGGGGAACAACACCGGATTACTCCTTTTGGTCCACTGGAATGAAGTTTTTGGGGGGAAAAAATACATTTTTGACAGTTAGACCTTCAATAAGCATAAAAGGATGAAATGTCTTTGCCTTTTTTGAAAAAAAAAAAACAACTTTCAAAAGGCCCAGTCGGCACTCCTGTAGAGCAACTACACACCATAATCCACACAGAAAGCTTTCTAGATCTTCCAGGCCACCCCAGTGCCCGCTTCTGCTGTGGTTTGTACTCGGCATGCCCATATAAGGAAGTAAGTTTGGCTCACTGTGACATCACAGGGAGCCGGTGTGACAACAAACTCTCTGAAACCGAGCGTGCAGAGCCATCCCGAACTTCTTTCAGGGCTCAATGCCAAATTGCATGCAGACCTTGTTATGTGAAATGTTGATAATCCAGCAGTCTAACAACATAAATAAAATGTATCTTTACAAAGGTACGTGGGGTGGTATAGAACTTGTACAGGAATACTGCAGACAGTTTGTGTGTGTGTGTTTAGTTCCAGCCTTGCAACCTTTTTTACCACCATTGCTGCTCCCCAAGCACAAAATTCAAGCACACTCACCACGCCTCCATAAACCTCCCACCCCCCCCCATGCTGTGAAAAGTGTTTATCCACACTTTTGTCAACCTGGCTTTGGCCCACATCGTTCACTTCATCTCTCCTTCCCTCGCTCACATCCTCTCCTCCTCAAGTCTTTTCTTTGCTTCTGGTCCTCTTTCATACCCCACCCTGACCCCCCCCCTCGCTTTGCCTTCCTTCCTCTTGCACCCTTCACTTATTTTTCCTTCTAGCGATCCATCAATGCACCCTGTGTAGAGCCATTTTTCCGATCCCGTATGCTTCTCCTGAGGGAACTTGTTGTGGAGTCGAGTCCATGGCTCCAAACGCTGAAGGAGACGGAGAGGAAAAAAGGCAAGGCTCATTAGATTCTCATTACTTTGTCAAAGTGAAAGCAAGAGCGATTCATTTTCACTATATCATCGCAGCTGCTGAGCACCCTGGGAATCGCAGTGTGCCCCCCCCCCCCCAAAGCTCCCCACATCCCAGCTATACGGTCTACCCTCCATTCTCCCTTTTCACCCTTTTCCTCTCCCCAAACATCATCTTTCTCCTTTTAACGAGAGCTCTGCAAAGAATACTGATTGGCTTAGCTCTGGGAATTCAACTTTTATTTCAATTACAAGAAGGCAGTAATCCCATCATTAAAAAATGCCCCCGCAAAGTTAAACATGCCTTTCACTGCACATCCCCTTCGTCACTTTACAGCCTCATAAACATGGCTGCCATTTTGTTAAGTTTTTTAAAAAGTCATCATTGTTCCTCGTTTGCTCTTTGCTTATGTTTATTTTTGACACCTATGGTCGTTAATCTCCACACGCCTACTTATCCGCGCCCAAGCACCCAAGGGAACCACTCTATCCTCTCTTTAAGTGTGTGCTTGAACTCTCATGAGGAGCCCCCCTCCTGCCCCCTACTTCAACCCCCTCGCCCCCACGCCCCCATCATCATAATACACAGCGCCGCTCCTCAGCACAAAGCCGCTGTTGACGCTAAGTGAATTAGCAAATTTTCAAAACAAGGCGCTGAAAAAACAACACATCTCCATAAGTAGAAACACCCGAGGGAAATCATTCATTACCAAAGCTCATCACTGACGGAGACAGAAAATAAAAGGATTTGAGGAATTGAATTCTTGCTACAGTATATGTATATTATTGGTCTTTGTATCAGTAGCATGTAGTTAGCATGTCAGTGGATTTTAGGGGCGCCGTTTACAGCTTCAATCCAAGTAAAAGGCCATGAAGTCCTAATAGATTAGACACACACTTCATGTCGATTTCATCCAGTAAGCATTTACTATCAAACATTACAGATATACAAGAAATGATGATGCAAAAGACAACGCAGCCGAAGTCAGGGCAATTTAATAAAGGCTTCAGCAATGGGCACATTTTGCAATTTATCATGAAATAATTGTATAATAATAAATTGTCACAAATGGAATTGTAGAAAACGTTTTCAGTGGAGTTCAGGACGCAAAGCTAAACCATCAAATAATTGACTTTTTTTCTACATAACAAGACTTTTCTTCCGGGTATCGGCATCCTACTGCCGAGGGACTCTGTCCGTAATTGGAATGATAAAAGTAGAAGTTGAACGGAAGGACTCTTGACTGCAGCTTAACATGAATGCAGGAGTCAAGGGTTTGGTTGACCAAAGACTGTAGCTTCAGAGAGCTAAAGTGGTCCCAAAGTGGCATTAAAGTGGTATTAAAGATGGGAGCTGGCTGGCGCCATGAAGTATAAATGTCATTTTTGATAATTCACCATTTACTTTCAAAAATCTAACTATGTCGGACATTACAAACATTGTATAATCATCTTGTCAGGTACCCCTTGGTACCCTTCGCTTTCTACATAGACACTTCCTTTCGGCTTCAAGCTGCACTGTCTCATCACAAACTGGTGGATTTAAGTTCCATAACTTTCATAACTTTCAAATTTGTGCAGCTTAGTCAAATCCAGTTTAAAACCAGACACACTAACCATCATGGAGGCAAATTTTTCAGCTGACTTGCTGTTGCCATGGGACCTGTTAAGCATCCACATGACCAATATGGCCGCACCGTGCACACACAAGGACAAATGGACAAAAGATGAATAAAGAGAATAAACAGCAGAGAGAAGGAAATCAGCCACAATGCAAGTTGAAACATCTCGACTGAACAGATCCAGCTGGTAGATGAAATGCTAAATTGGTTAAATTGGGTTTGGCTTCCTTTGTGGAGCATCAAAATAGGATTATCCTTTTACAGTTCAAGGCCACCTTTCACTCGCTCTCCCATAATCCCTTGTGGGTCACTGGATACACGCAGATATAGAACTACATCAGCTAGACTGAAACCGCTGCATGTTCAGACCAAGGGTCTTACCAAGGGTCTTACCAAGGGTGGGAATGTGTGTTATGCAGATGCGGAGCAGTCGTAGTGATGTTTCATCATAACTACCCATGATACCCATGTAAGAGTCAGGGTCATCTTTTATTTCCAGAGTAACAACTGAAACAACTGTAGCCTTGGTATGACTTGGTGGGTTACCATAACAACAACACCAAATGTACTCAGCTCGCCAGGATCACAATGTCATCTGGACAAACTCCAGAATAGTTTTCCTTTTGAATCTTCAGTCTAGTTATTCTATTTCTTTGTGAACACCCCATAAAGATCCTGATTGGACCCATATGCCGGGGTCACTCTTAAAAAGGCTGTGCCCCGACCCAGGGGTGCACGTTTAACAAATGAAAAGGAAAACCAAAACTATAATTGTGACAAATATTTAAAATGTCAATACTTTAGCTCAATGACGTTTAAGTGCAAAGTGAAGAAATAAAGTGTGCAAACTCTATATCTTTGTATAGTGCAAAACTTTTTTATGGGGTGATAAAGAGGGGAGGGGAGTGTTCCTCCATATTTATATCAGCGCCTGGAACCCACCGAACCACAGCCTATCTTGAACAAATGAAGAGAGAGGGCTCTGTGATTAATGAAGTGGCCCACGATAGCAAACTGACTCTGATAACGGTTTCTCTTGCAAATAATAAATTACAACTCTTAAAAAAAATCTGGCTTGGAGGTATGAGACTTCCCATGGAGAGCATTAGAGGGTGAAAATGGGAGGAAGAGAGGGACGTTTAGGGTGATTAAAGAGGATTGGGGGTCGCTTGAGAGAGATAGAAAATGGGGAGGAAGACCCCGTTGTTGAAACATGGTTCATATGAGTAAAAAATGGATAAAGTCAACAAGGGTAACCCGGGGGGGCGGGGGCTTTACCCATTAATATTTGTCACTGCTTGTTCTGCACAACGGGCAAAAGTTGGGAAACGTGTAAACAAACAATACAGAGGGTTTCATTTGTGAAAAACGAAATTCCATGTTTCCGTGCAGGATTGCCCCCGTGCTAGTCTACTATCTTCATGATAAAACCAAGGTTTTAGGGCGCCCCCATTTACGTGTGCATGCCTAGGCATGTTATATGTTATTCTAACGCTGAATGTCAAATTCATTAGAAATATTGTCATGCTCTGCTGAATGAATGAATTACATTGACTGACAAGATGGGGGATTATGATGCCACCACATCACAAAATCTTAATTTGCAGCATCTTAATTTAAACATGATGTATCAGAAATGTAAACGGGCTTTACCGGCCGCCTCATATGACCATTTCGTTGTGCTTTTCAGCAACACGAGGAGGTCAAAAGGCCAACAATGTAGAAACAAATAATGATTCACCCAATTGACTTTTTGTTTACACAACCAGGAAATTTTGTATATTGAAACATCCCAACGCAGTATTATATCGTATCTCTACTACTAGGGCCACTTTGTATTGATTATATTACATAAGAAAATTGTGGTTACACACTAATGTTTTTGAATACCCACGATACCGTTTACGAGGCAGCTCTAAAGCTAGCTGGGTCTTAGACACATGTCACTCAATGTCATACAAGTGTGTAGTTGAGGTCCAAAGAAGGCTGAGTAATAAGTAATCATTTATTTTACAAAATGGATTGATTCAATCGACTCATTGGATTTACGATATTTTCTACGGGGAAAATTGCAGTGGTTTTCAGCGGAGCAATGAATGAATGCAATGAATGAATGATGAAAACAGAGGTGTCAGCGTAGCACATATAACACAAGTCTCGGGCAGGAGACTTGAGAGGAAGAGAAGTTCCCAGCAGGGCACGGGGTGAGCTACAGCACAGCAGGTGAGGGTAGGACCCCCAAGGGAGAATAAAAGCAAACTTGATGGGATGAACAAATTTTACACAACAATTGGAAAAGGAAGTTCCTCTGACAGCATCACCTCGGGCCCACGGACCCCGGGCCCCCACAGCACATAACACAGCAGCAACCTGAGGAAGTTGGCGGCCCGCAGAAGGCTTGGAGGTAATTAATCATTTGAACCTGAAGCCTGTCAGGATACAACTCACCCTGTCGGCCTCCCTGTGCTGATTTGCCTGTCAATTAGATGTCGAGACAATTCTGCAACCTCTCACTCTTTTTCCTGGGCTCGGCCATCTGTAATTGTTTAAGACTTTAACTCTGCACTCTTCAACATTGTTCACATTGCTGACTGCTTTGGGAGCTTCAGATTGGAGAGTGGGAATGAAATCAATACCGGGACCGATATAAAGCGTGGAATTACAGTCTTAAATGGAAAAACTATCATGGCATACCCTGCCAATTCATTATGCTCGTCTAGGACTTGATTAGAATATTCTTCTCCGACTTGGACCTAAATCTGCACTAATTGGTTGGTTACCTGTGGTGTCCAAACCACCTCATCCATACTGCAATCTAGTTCCTGTTTTTCTTCATTTCTTTCATGATGTTCTCTTTCCTCCTTTGCAGTTTGCTGCCCAAAATCTCTGCTCCCCACAAACCTCCACGCCTTCGCTCCCGTCTTCCTCCAGAGAGCGGCCGCAGTACTTGGCTGCCGCTGAGCTTGCCAAGAACAGATGTCCAAGAAATACCAGCCCAGTGAGGAGAACCCGGCGGAGAGCGAGAGAGGGAGGAAAGGAAGCACATGGAGACAGATTAGCTGAACTGTAAGACCTGCTGGTGCCGTCTGGAAGTGTGGGATTCCATTCGGAGATTTGTAAAGCTGTGTTGCCGAGCTTATGGTTTTTGTGTTCCTACAGCATTTAGGATTTCATTATTACCTCGCTTAATCAGACAGAAAGAATGTAGTCCTGGGTGTGGGTTTATGCAGTATTACTGTAGTAGTACTCTACAGATAGTATGGATGCATTTGTGGATTGTTTTTTTCACTTTTCACATATTAACAGTTCGTTTGCTGTAGACGACAAACTCATATCAAATATTCAGCTGTCTTGGGGCGAGAGACGGGGTCCGCCCTGGACTGGTGGCCAGCCAATCCCAGGGCACATATAGACAAACAACCATTCACACTCACATTCATACCTATGAACAATTTGGAGTGGCCGATGAAGCTAACGTGTTTTTGGGTTGGGGGAGGAAACCGGCGTCCCTGGAGAAAACCCACGCATGCACGGGGAGAACACGCAAACTCCACACAGAGATGGCCGGGATGGAATTGAACTCGGGTCTCCTCGCTGTGAGGCCTGCACGCAAACCACTCGAACACCGTGCAGCCGCATATAAAATATGTGAAAATTAAAATGTAAAATGAAAAGTAGTGGCTTACTTTCCACCGTGATCTTGTTAATAATATACATAACCTCAATTATCCATATTTTAAGTTGATATTTGACTTGGTTTCAGTATCGATTTGTGTCAATCACTCAAGTCATGGAAAGTTTAATGTAAAAGCCTAAAAGCATAAAAAAATCAAATGGAGCTATATAATACAGTACAATATACGTATACTCCACATATGATTCATCAAGAAAATGCATATGCTTTATACGAGACAGCGAAAACAAACCCCCCAAAAATTCCTACCTTTGTTCAACGAAGCAGTGACCCACGTAACCCGGGTTCCTCCCAACAGATTATCATGGCTGCCGTGTGATTAAGGCCGGCCTCATTTGCATAATGATTTCCCATCATGCATCTTCTCTCCCACCATCCCGCCATCCCATCCCCACTTCCCTCCCTCTTTCTCTTTCCCTGGGCTTGGTGTTGTTAGCCACCAGCTCCCAGTGCTCCTGGAGTACTTTAAGCTTGTTAATAATCATTATGAGTGTGCAATGAACTGTGGGAAAGGAATAATTACCTCACCTGAGCCAAACCAAATTAACCCCTTTTCATTTTTCTCCCCTTTTAGTATTGTTGGTTACCCATTCCATGTCCCCGCCCACCCAGACGTGCTCCCACTGGGGACCTATTAGGGTTGTCTGTTTTTAAGTGTGGAAATAATAAATGCTTACACAGTTGATTTGCTGTATGCTAACAGAGAGGCCTGGCCATATGATAGGCGAGGTTTTGGGGTGAAAAGCGGAATGACGTAGCAGGAACGTTTTACATATTCATTTTCTACTGAAGCACAACTAGAAACAAACTGGACGTATGGAACGTATGGAAAAAATGCAGTTTTGAAACGAGACACATTTTATTATGAACAACAACAACAACAGCATTTAGAAAAACCCTGCAAATTTCATCAAAGAAAAATGAATGAAAATGTCAAAATCCCCCGTGATCTCTTCATTGCTCGGCTACGGAGGACAAATCACGAGCTGTAGCAATGATCCCCGCTAAATGCCTATAAGCACATTAAACATGGGCGTCTCCACCGCCTATCAATGACAGCGTTCTTGGAGAAGGATAGCAATGAGGGGCTTACTGGTGGATAACTGGTGGAGCCATCATCACTCAGGTGTGCGGTTGAGACGACAAATCAAAGCTTGCCTTTGCCGCTGACACCACCCTGGCATGAGAGAAAAATGAATGGCTTTCCATCAGGGAGGATAAAGTGAGATTAAGAGTAAATGAATGCTTGAAAAGACAACATCATTTACACAAGAAACAAGCTGAATGTGTGCTAGTCCTGGATTTACACTAACTTTTGGACAGACAAAATGCAGCAGTGGTGAAAAAGCACATTTGAATGTTCATTCAGTCATCCTGGTCATTGTATTCTTAGGGAATTGAACTGACCACCGCTGGGTTGTGTTCGGGCTGTTTCAGAAGACGTTTCGCCATTCGTCCGAGCAGAGCATGCAGCAATAGATTGGTTCTTGCACCGAGCTCTCAGACCAAGCTGTCCTACCTAGTCTGTTTGCTGTGTACCCCAATATTTTGCTGCTGGTTCACTAATTTAAATGACATAATTTCTTACAAATCATGGGCGCATCAGTCACCACAGTGTGCAAATACTGTATGAATCCAGCCAGTTAATAAAATTGGTGAACTCACACTTGAATACGATAGCGACTTATGATGATGATGAAATTTGGATATCTGGAAAACTCCAAACAGGATTGGAACTTTTTAGCATTTTTATGTAGCTAGCAAAAGACTTTCAATTTGTTGTCAGCTCCTGCAGGTTGCATTTCTTGTTTATGGAATTATTAACCAAAGAGAGCGTTCACATACAGAGACGCATGTCAGCTTCCAGCCAATCAGCCACGCTTCAAATTCCTGCTGGTTCGCTTTTGCACCCCTTCATCCAAGCAGCAGTGTGTTGTTTCACAGGCACCAGTCCATGTTTTGTTTTGTTTTCCGCCGTCTTTGTTTTTAATTGCTACCATGGAGGTCAATTAATTTCCCTCCCCCATTTCTATCTGCAGCCCACACAGCTGCGCCGTCGTGTTTGTTAGCCCATCTCCTCGCGAGCCCTAATGCCACATCACTTCAAATGGATTAATCGAGCCACTTTGTTGTTTAATCTTGCCTCGGCAGAACCGGTGGGTGGGTGGATTGTCGGGGGGGGAGGGGGGATCAGAGATGCACAGGCTTGTCCGTCTTTGTTGTGGACAGACAGACTGACAAGCAGACAAACCCACGTGAGGGATGGGGGGGGGGGGTTCAAATGATCATAAAGAGGCCATGAGGAAAGCAAATATTTGGGACAAAAAACAGTAACAGGGAAATGTTTATGGACATTTGGGACATTTAAAATTCCTGGAAAAATAATCATTTGAAAAACGAATTCAAAAGGTAAAATTAGTGTTTAATTTCCCAATGACTTCACGTAGCTGGCTGGTGGTGATACAAATCGGTAGTTAATAAAATGCAAGAACCATTCGACATCTGACCTAAGATACATTTTATCGTCAGGTATTTCAAATTAACTCTTGAGTCTAAAAGAAATAATCCCTGGAAGTTCAAGGAAAATCATGAGGGAACTGAGCATGGCCGAGTGCTAATAAAGGGCAGGATCCAGCAAACCTGACCTCTGACCCCAGACAACTCCGATATCATTCCAAATGAGCAAGGCTTTTTATTGGACAGATGACACTCCTTTCCAAAAGGGTTCTTTAAGGATTGCAACCTGTGGCGTGCCGAACAGGGAGCGGTCAGGACCAAATCCTTTAGGATTCTGGAGAACATTTTTTTGTAAACATTTAGAAGGATTAAAAAAAAAAATGTTTACAATGTCAAAATGTGGCAACAAAAGGTAGCGTTGAATAGCACACAAATGCAGTCGACAGAAAAAGATTCATCGATAATCAAAAGCAAACACGCTTTTAGTCAGACGCACGACTCATGCGGGTTAAAATGTCCAAAACAGCCAAATAGGACAGCCTGCAAAGAGACATCTGTATATGACACCACCTCTCCAGAAGCACAAGAAGCACAATTAAATGTCACTTTTGATGTTGTGATCCTTTCATGTTGATGACAATTTTTCATGAAGAGGGAGGCGGCGTGGTTCGAACCTCCGGGGTACAACACACACAACAAAGAAATCCATTCTCCTTCTGTGCAACCACTCACACGCACGCACGCACACACACACATCTCACACACACATCTCACACACACATCTCACACACACATCTCTCACACACACACACATGAAACACAGTCGGTCGTCCAGCCACCAACAGCGCTTTTCCTCCCCTCTGATCTGCTGAGTCAGCCCAAACCCCTTAAGACGTCTGGCCTAGATATCAGAGAGAAAAACTAGAAGTAAAAAAATATGATTGGCAGGACGGGGGAAGTAAGGCCTATCCACATCTAGTTTTTTTTTTCTTCAAATAAATAAATGATTGAACATATTTCAAAATTCTTGAGCATTAGATCCATCAATATTACTCTAAACGTTTTCCACATTATCTGAAAAATATGTATAATAATCGTTGTTGTACTTTATTCTATCTCTGCAAAAGGCCTCTGACATCATGCTGTGAAAGCAAGACTTGGGTGAAGCAGCGAATTAACGGTTTTTGGTTTGCCCCAAAAGGAAGTTTCTGTACTGATAAGGGGAGCCGGAGGGGGGGGGGGGGGGGGGGGGGGGGGGGGGGGCGTGAGGGCAGGTGAGGTACCAACTGTGGGTTTCCACTTTGGTGTCAGTTGGCCATACTGAATGTTGACGCATGTACGACAAGAATAGAACACCGCATTCCTCCCTCAGAAAGGCAAACTATCAAAATAAAAGCCCATCCAACTGCATGATTTATCTGCTGTTGCAAAATTGCTTTGAGCCAAAATAACATTGAAATCAATTAAAGGAAACGGGTAAAAAGAGAGGGCGCTTAATTCCGTGTGCTCGTGAATAATCCGTTATTCCACCAAAACCAGTGGTTAAATGACTAAATGGCCTCCCGTAAAGCACCGTAACTTTCTAATCTGTTTATAATTACCATTTCAATGATCCTACACATTAACGTGTGACCTTCAAGAACTCTGACCCACTTCTAATTAGTGGTAATATCTGATCATTGCCATATATGAAACTAGCCATGACCAACAAATGGACCTCAGGTACAGCTAATTTCTGGAGCAATTATATTTTCATGTTGAGAGATTTAGCTGATTATCTGCACAATTTCACACAGCTTTTTCCCCGTGTGAGCCCAAATGACTTAACATTATGAAAAGTATTTTTTTTCATCACTTGCTGGAGCCGTTGACTAAACGGGGGCAGTTGTTTGGCACCCCAAAAAGTCTGCTGCCTGGGGGTGCAGAGCCTGGCTAGGCCACGCCAGGATCCCGTCCTCCTTTTTGTTGAACCACTCCTTTCTTGCTTGCTTTTATTGTTGGAAAACACACCCACAACCCACCTCGTGATCTGAAACCTTGCATGGTTTAATAATTCCATTTATAGGCCAGAAAAGTGGAAAAAGCATCATAATTCCCCTTGAAGGTTTTACGTTGAAACATAAAAGGCTGATGGAGCTGTCTGTTATCTTATTGCATAAAAAGCTTAGGTGCTGATTGACATATTGCGCATGCAAGTGGTTTGTACATCGTGTATAGCCATATGTCAGATATAATTTCAGTAATTTCCTCCAAATCCCCCATGGCATGGAAGACAATTAGAAGGACGATTCAGTAAAACTCTTGCAACTCTTACATAAGGTAGAAGACTGGACGTAGCTCATTAAAATGTATTGTATGCTTCAGCTTATTTTCTACATTGTCTACAGAACGATCATTAAAATGGATATAATTCACTGTAACTTTTACACTGGGAAACTGACTGAAAATAGCAACATTCACAAGGGCGCACTTTTTCAGCTGAGTGAGCCTAAATGCAGCCGTGCTATTCACAGTATAATTATGTAGATAGAATGTTTATAATTACATCAACACATTAAGGACGCCCTGCAGGTATGGATTTAAGACGATTAGAGCAAATCAACAGTGAGTGTTTGACGAAGCTGTCTGTGTGGGCCAAGTACACTTACCTGTGTGGTCCAAGCACACTTACCTGTGTGGTCCAAGCACACTTACCTGTGTGGGCCAAGTACACTTACCTGTGTGGGCCAAGTACACTTACCTGTGTGGGCCAAGTACACTTACCTGTGTGGGCCAAGTACACTTACCTGTGTGGGCCAAGTACACTTACCTGTGTGGTCCAAGCACACTTACCTGTGTGGGCCAAGTACACTTACCTGTGTGGTCCAAGCACACTTACCTGTGTGGGCCAAGTACACTTACCTGTGTGGGCCAAGTACACTTACCTGTGTGGTCCAAACACACTTACCTGTGTGGTCCAAGCACACTTACCTGTGTGGGCCAAGTACACTTACCTGTGTGGTCCAAGTACACTTACCTGTGTGGTCCAAGCACACTTACCTGTGTGGTCCAAGCACACTTACCTGTGTGGTCCAAGCACACTTACCTGTGTGGTCCAAGCACACTTACCTGTGTGGGCCAAGTACACTTACCTGTGTGGTCCAAGCACACTTACCTGTGTGGTCCAAGCACACTTACCTGTGTGGTCCAAGCACACTTACCTGTGTGGGCCAAGTACACTTACCTGTGTGGGCCAAGTACACTTACCTGTGTGGGCCAAGTACACTTACTGTATGTCCCCATTAGGGTACAAAGACAAATCACCATTTGCCACTTTGCAGACTTGCTATATCAGTGATTACCGTATTTTCCAGACTATAAGTCGCACTTTTTTTCATAGGTTGGCTGTTCCTGCGACTTATACTCCAGAGTGACGTTCCATAAACACTGGACACCTTTTGTGTTCATGTTTATTTTTGGTGTAGCTGAATAAGCATTGTGTTAGCATATCTTCCACCTATTCAGCCTGTTCTCTCTTCTTTTATTGTTAGAACCTGCCTTCCAAGAGGACCTAATGTCTGTTTTGGTCAAGTAGTTTGGAAAATAAATGCGACTCATGTATGTTTTTTTCTACCGAATTATGCATTTTTGGCCTTGTGCGACTTATACTCCAGAGCGACTTATAGTCCAGAAAATACGGTAAATGGAGGGGTACTTATTCAGTAACGGGGAACATGAGAATAGTTGCACTTACATGGCTGGAAATTGAAACCTTTCAATTTAAACTGCCATTTACGAATCACATAACGTTCAGCTGTCAGGGTCCATGATTCATTCCAGCGCTTGCATGTTGGCCGCAGTGTGATTTTCCCTCGACAAACACCCTCCAATTGACTGGTTTTTAATAATAGGAACATGAATGGTAACACTTTGAATCAATAACTCTTTTGATAGCTATTCTTATCAATCCCGTACAACACAGAGTTGATCAAATGAACAAATTCCAGCGGATTAATTAAAAATATATATGGGGGAGGGGGGATATGAAAGTAAAGAAGGAAATAAAAGAGTGTTCAAATAAATTCACAATATGAAAGCAAGAAAAAGCAATCTGAATTCCCACCGAGCCAACTTCAAATCAAATAAAGGACTTTTATAATGAAACCATACTCAAATATATCATGCATGCAGTAAGAGGAGATTATTAAAAAGTACACTAAAACATTTCACTTAGCTTCTTAAATAGGCTTTTAAACACTCTGAAACCAGAGTGAGCCATCGTCTGGAGGGGGAGGAGTAAGGAGGTCTGCCCCTTGTAAGGAGATCATTTCAAAAATGCATCCTCATAAATTGTCATCCCATCCTCCGCTCGCCCAAATGTGAATTTTTCTAATGCATGAGAGGCCATATTCAAATGAAGGAGGGGAAGACCTTTCACATGCGCGTCAGGCTATAATGGGGAAAGCTTAGCATAACTCGCGTCTGATTTCCAATGCAAATATTAGCAGTCAAGTTCAGTGTGCGGTGGCAGATTATAGTTTATCCCTCTCACACACCACACAGTTCCGTTACGCTCTGGCGCCATTTTTGCTTATCGGTGCAATGCGACAATCAACTCTCCTCACATCCTCCAAGTCTCACGGAGACTTGAGACTTCAAGAGGGTCTGGAGAACCGGATGATGGAGGTGTGTGTGGCGGGAGCGGAGACAACTAAATGAGAAAAATGAAAAGAATGATCAATATTCAAATTTGGTCACGATGCTCTCCAAAGGTCCAGTCCGTTTTTTCTTCCATCTCTTCAGTGTATGAGTCCTTACGGGAAACATCTTAATTGCTGTAAGCTTTACCGTCATTGGGGGAATTACAAAGGCCTCGGTGGAGCATCGCCGCCCGAATCCGCTAAACTATCCTTCCTGCTCCTAATAAGGCATCATATACCATTGTTTATGTAATGGCACTGTATGAAACGCCACAGCCCCCCCCCCCTGCAATATCCCCTTGCTACTCTTACATCACAAAGGCAGCGTGACTGATGAGTTAGCGCATTAGACAATAGATTTAGAATAGCGCAGATAATTTGATTATCGGCCCGCAGAGTTTTCTCATTGTGTCGTGTCTTTGTAGTGGGAAACATTTTTATTTGTCGCTAGCACCCTTACTAAGAAGGGTTGGGAATTTTGGGCTGGATACGATATTGTTTCCACTAATAAAATCAAAATTCCATATTTGCTTACTTTCTCGGATCGGCAAGGCCAACTCAGTGCTATTTTCC
Organism: Doryrhamphus excisus; assembly: GCF_037039965.1. Taxonomy (NCBI): domain Eukaryota; kingdom Metazoa; phylum Chordata; class Actinopteri; order Syngnathiformes; family Syngnathidae; genus Doryrhamphus; species Doryrhamphus excisus. The sequence goes on from NC_136361.1 coordinate 24,203,729, forward strand.
AAACTGTGTGTTGGGCCGGAAGAAACTGCAGTGTCGGACGGATTTGGCCCTAAATACTTTTTTCCCTTTATAAGAGATCTGCAGACATGACACAACACCCCTATAGTCATCTTAACGCTTGCATAACCCAATCTAGTAGGCATACTTTATTTTCTACACTATAAGGCGCACCGAATTATAAGGCGCAGTTTAAATTACGGGGTCTTTTTCAGAACTCAACCCATACTTACCGTATACATACATACCGTATTATAAGGCACATGCTAAAACATTCGTTTGAAGTGCCGAAGAACGGAAATCTGAACAGACGTTCCAGCAGATTCTTCGTGAATCATTTCTTTATTTTTTTGAAAAACCGCGAGGGAGCAATGCTAATATATGACAGTTTGACAAAGTCAAACTACAGCGGCCCCTCGGTACTGTACGTTCGAGTTTGATATCCCTGCTCGAAATTGTCAATTTTTGTCCAATTTTAGTAGTTGTTTTTTATCCATCTAATGATTGACAGTCAGACCTGGGTTTGATTCCCCCCTCAGGTATCTCTGTGTGGAGTTTGCATGTTCTCCTCGTGTATGCGTGGGTTTTCTCCGGGTACTCCGGTTTCCTCCCACATTCCAAAAACATGCTAGGTTAATTAGCCACTCCAAATTGTCCATAGGTATGAATGTGAGTGTGAATGGTTGTTTGCCTATATGTGCCCTGGGATTGGCTGGCCACCAGTCCAGGGTGGACCCCGCCTCTCGCCCCAAGACAGCTGGGATAGGCTCCAGCATACCCCCATCCTAGTGAGGATAAGAGGTCGAAAAGGCATGGATGGGTGATTGACAGTCGGCTAGAAAAATGCAAACTGAAAGAAAACATTTGATAAGCTTTTGACGTTTGAGAGTTGCTTCCAATGTATTTATTTAAAGTGAACTAAGAAATTATATATTGTAGCGGGATAGTACTTCAACAAAATATGTTTTATATATTTATACAAATCATTTTTTGTTCTGACTGAGGTTTGTTTGTGGATATATTTTTGGCATTGCTTGCAAAAAAACCATGTGGTCATACTATATGCATGGACGCATCTGACCGTAGACCAGGGGTGGTTCATAAAAGCAAGACCGCTAATTGTATTCAGCAGTGCACACTCAATGAAGAGCAGGCTGCTGCACTTTTATTTTATTGTACCAGTAAACACCAGAGGGCTGGGTAAACAGTGTGTGATGTGGCAGCGCAGCCAATTAGAAGCCGCTTGAGGTCAAGTCAAGGCCTGAGGGAGTAGAGGAAACAATAAATAATTTGCAGAGTAAAAAGCAAAGTGTTGCCCGGTACAAAATGTATTGCGTTGTTTTAAGTCTTGACAAGTTATTTTGCCAATGAATTATACATGTGAGACTGTGCTACAACATGCGTTGCCCAGTGAGGAGGAGATAATCTCTCAACAGCGGTGTGTATAACAAACACTGCAAGAGATTGGCTACTGGACGGAGATGTGAAGTGCTCCCTGTCACAGTGCCTGCCATTAATGCCAAAAATAATGAAAAAAAAGAGAATAATTTTGACGACTCATGGGATACTTCATTTGGCATAACAATTAAATGCAGCTGTACAGCATAGCATAGCTACACATATATACAGTACAATGAAACTTGTTCACCGGTTCTTTGGGAGGAATTAGACATTCATTTTACTTTGCTTTACTATTTTTAAGACAATTGTTTCGAGGTTTACATAGAGAGTTCTAATTCATTTTGGGACAACAGTAATTGCCGACACCCAGTGACTGGTACTACGACTGGTAATACTACACATCACCAACGTCTTTGAATGCGTCCTTTCAATACCTTACATTTGGTCATTATTGTGCTTGAAAATGCGCAATTTAGGCAAAAAACTTTACTTAAATACGCATATTTTGGTGCAGTAATAATATATAAGTGTCCCAGGACAACCGTATATGGGTCATATATTACAATTGGGAACGGAAAAGGAAGAGCAGCCGTGTTGTCTGAAGTTTTCTGCTTGAGATTACCATTGTCAGGCACCCTCCTCCCAGCAGCAGCAGCAGCAGCAGCAGCAGCAGCAGCGTACATATCCTTTTCAAACGAAATCCACTCATGTGTAGCAATTGGAAGCATTCCACGCTTCCCTATTTAGTTTTTCTAAAACATTAGTCTTGCAAACTCTAACGCGTGCAAATGCAATGCAACAAGCGGGCTCTCACTCGTGTTTCTTTTCTTCCCCTCACATTTCATTCGTCTGTGCTGCATTCAGAAGGCGGGGAGAAAATCATATGGTCAGGCTTGTGCAAAGCCAGAAAATAATGGGATCATATTCCATTCTCTTCCGCCTATCAAAGTTTTACACAAAAGCTTCCAGTTTCCATCCCCGGGAAATTCTAAAGACTTCTAAACACAAATCAACTTCCTTTTGACAGCAACACAATGTATATTTTGGTGTTGAGCCTGTGAAGCTGCATCACAGCCGATGCTAGCTACAACCGCTTACCCCCATTCGCTGCCAACCGCATTGGACACGAGCTAAACGGCCGGGCTTTCGTTTACGTGTACAAAAGTACTCGATGGAGATAAGACCCACGTTCGGCAAAAGACATCTGTTTGCCAGCTTTGATGGACTTTGTAGATTACACAACTGAAGACACTTTGTTCCTGAGCGCAAACAAAGAAAACAACTCATGAAAATTCAAAATGGTGCCGTCTGAAAACAATAACAGCTTAAAGTTGCGACAAAGCTCACTTATTTGTCTAGCTCGTGTACAACCGCCGAGTGGTGTCAAAATGTTTCCAGGCGTGTTGTTACATTCAGTTTAAAAGCTGCCATGCGGCTCTACTATCACTTTGTCAATTCGCTGGGATTGCATTACGAGAGATGACCTCAGCTTGAAAAAACAAAGCGTGCTCTTCCTTCTAATTGTTGTGTTGTGTGTTCTCAAGGACATCTGGAGAGATGCGCCACATAAAACACTGCAGCATCTTTCAGTGGGAGCATAGTCCTGACAGCTGTGCTTCATATGGCAACGCATTTAAATCATATGTTATGAAAACAATATTACTTAAATGAACATCCAGTCCACAACCTCACGTTCTACTACGTCTACTACATCTACTCATCGCATCATCGCAGCTTTGGGAAGCCAACATCTCCTGGGGTCAAAGTGAGAAAGGCCGTTTCCAGCAGAGCCCTCTGGTTGCAGGCGCCCTGATAGGGTTGATTCATCTACGGCGACTATGCTTTGTCTTCTACAGCTGAGTGAACAACTTCATTTCGACTGATGAGTTCACTCTCAGGTCAGGGCGGTCCTCATCTGTGACGTTACAAGGGCTGTGCGATGTGGATTAATTCCTCTCAGCGTGAAAACAACAGGGACGTTGTACTGCAGGGACCTGGCTTTGGAGACATCTTGCAATTAGAATCAAACAACAGAAAGCTTATACGTACAAGCGATAGTTGCAGTGCGGACACGAGATTCCTGAGGTACGCCAGGCTTTGGTTAATGACGCCCGAGTGTAAACAATGATGGTTTTTTTCCCGAACCTTCTCTCCAACTGACAGATGATTGTTTGGAGTCGGCTTCGCTTTAGTTTCTTGCGCTACAAAATGGATGTGTTGAACACAAACAGGTGACGCAATCTGCAAAACTCCTTTTCACAAAAAAGTGCTGGGGTAAACTTCAAATGCTGTACGTGTTTGTCTCTGAGATGGTCCGCTGTGAAGTACAAACCTCATTTGCATTTCATACAACCGTCACGGAATCAAAGAAAAACCAAGACATTTTTTTTATTTCTGCATGGTTTTCCATCTGTCAGCGTCCATCTGAATTGTATATCCGGACTCTCCGAGGCATTCGCCCACTTTCTTTCGAATTCGGCATTATTTATCTCCCTTTCTCAATTCTCCCTTCCCTTTTCCGATTTGCACCCAATCATAGAAGCCTGCGTAGACTTGCACTGGAGTTGGCCTCCACCACCCAACATCTGCAAACATCAGGAAGCCAACACCTTATGTGTTTCATGTGTGATACACGATGTATTTTAACCAATATGTCACATTTATTTTGGAAAACAACACGATCCATCAACATTGGGTGATGAAAACTAGAGGTAAGTGATTTCTGTTTGTGTTTAAATGAGCAAAAACTTTCTCAAAACCTGCGGTGCTATTTCCTTTTGTCTGACAGAAAGAGAGCTAGCTGACTTTATTACAAAGATTGGTGTGAAAATGTGCTCATGCCCTGTCGTTTTTGGTTCCCTTTTTTGTAATAATAGAATCGGTGCAGACTGTGATCACGTGGACAGATCGTATAGCTGGAATCATTTCCATGCTTAGCAAGGTATACCATAAAGTAGACGAGAGGTGTTCTGCGATGTACGCCAAATTCACTTTTGTTATCTGCAGCGTTGAAATGAAAACCTCTCTGTCTGCTGTTTTTGTTGAAATACTGTGCGTTATCTCAGCGCTGGAATATTCATTGCTGCAATTATTCAAACATGCGGAGAGCTGCTGTCTGCGTTTATGTTTACTGAAGACAAGATGCCGTGCCTGAAAACTTATTTACTACTTCATTCACTGTACATAAATCAGCATCGCATTATGAACATTTGGAAAAAGCATGATGCGTATTACCTGAGTTTTTTTTAAAAAAGACTGTACACCCATGCAGTATAAATATCAGTTTTCTAAACATCTGAAGTTAAATTTACTCTGATAAAAGGAAACAAGAATGAATAGAAACAAGGAGAACAGCCCAGATTACTTTAAAGTGCGTTACCAGGAAGTCTAGCACTTCCACAGGTAGAACACAGGTAGCACTATATAATAGGGCAGGCGTGTCCAAAATGTGGCCTGGGAGCCATTTGTAGCCCACAGTTTATTTATTGAAATTATGGTATATATATATATATATATATATATATATATATATATATATATACACATGTTTTTCAGCAGTACCTTGCAGCTAACGTAGTGTTTTTTGATACCGCTACAATTTTTAAATGAGTCCACTTTTTCTCACCTTGTATTCACATTTTGGGTCCATTCGCTGAGCACTGGTCCATCTACTGAACAAAACGAGGAAAATGGGTTTATTCTCCTTTGAGATCTCAGAGTCAGGGGAACAATTGCCGCGGTACAAATAACATTCTCTGAGCGCTGTTCTCTTCGCCTTTGCACAGTTTGGAAAAGTGTCTTCTAAAGCCTGGCTTTCCGGGAACGGTTTGCTCTCGTTCTCCATCAGCCTGTTGAGAAAGAAACTGTGCTCTTCATCTATTTTTTAAAGTCGGGTGTTATGTTCCGTCATGCCAACCCACACACACGGCCTTCAACCGTGGATTCGCTCAGGCCGGTCAGCACCTGAATGTCACTTTTGGAAGTCACAAGGTCCAAGAACTTGGTCCAATTTGTAAACAAGTTTGGATGACATGAGCACATTAGTGTCGGTTCTACGTACTTTGGCTGTGCAACACAACGCTTTGATGACGCCGTCGTCCATCAATAATTCATCACAAATTTGCAGGACCGTACGGGCATCTCAGTGGCTTCCCAAGTACAGCTGAGAAGACGCAAATGAAAAGTGAAAGATTAGCGGGGAAAGGCATGTGTTTGTATGCGTGGAAATGCCACCATGCTGTACATCAGCATGTTTGGACATGGCCAGAGGAAGGAAAGCGGATGGAAGGCTGGGGGGGGGGGGGTGAGGCAGTGAGGAACAACGTGTACACGCACCTCTGGTTTGTTCTCTTTTCATTATTCAGCCACATAAAAAAACCCAAGAAATGCTTTGCCCATCATGGTTTGGTATTGCCTGATAATCCCTACAAATTCCTGCTGAGCTACGGTGCTGGAAGTGTGTGTTGCATGTACACATGTTGTGCCACTACTTTTGCCGTTGTTGTGTGTGGCCAAAGTCTAAATCCGTGCCAGGACAGCAATCTGGTCTGAAAACACAGCCCCTAATCCTTTAACCTTCAGAACAAGAGGGGATGCAAACCCAGCTTGAGGGCCCTGGATGGAGACACGGAAGGAGAGAGACAGACACCGAACTAAGACCCCAACCGGACCAGGAGGCCACTGATAGTCACTGGCCCCCCATCTTCCTCAAGGCGGAAAAATGGATTTCTATTTCTGGTGGCGAGATATCGCTGATCACGGTGCATAGCCTCCTTTCAGGCCTGGAGTTAACATCGCAAGCTGATGTCGGGATGCAAACGCTGATCAGAGCTGGAGAGATGGTTGCTGATGGCCTTGCAATCTGCCAAAGCTGTGATGACTGCCTTGCTGATAGGATCGCAGTAAATTCTATCACTGTCACTCTCTGTTTCTGTCCCGAAGCGCTGCAAGATGTGCCGGCACACGTGTGCTTCAGTCTGCCTTTCCGGCTGTCCATGACTGACAAGATAGTTGATGCCATTGTGCTGGCTGGCCTGTTCCAGGTCCAAGCTTAGAGTCTGTTTGTGTGGTTGATGATGTGATGGGTTACGCGATTGGGAATGAACACTTAAAAGGATGCAGGTAAAGTTGAGATGAGGTATATGAAGATCCGCAGGATACATGCAGGATGCATGTACGTATATGCTGGAAGGCAAACCAATGTGATGTTGATCAAATCAAGTAGGAAGGTGGTTGACACATTTCTGACAATAAGTATTTTTAGAACTACTGGGCAACTTTGTGGAAAATACAATAATAAAAGCGTTTATTTACAATTGTTCAGGGCAACAGCAGCACCGAACACTACAATTCTTGTAGTATTTGCCGATGCAGATTATAGGTTCTCCTCAAGTCATGACCGTTTAAGTTCATCCTTGTTAGCGTATTCACTTTGCGCAGCGTTCACTCACAATAAAAGCAGATAAACATCACGTCCCTTCCACCGCTGCGGCGGGCTATCCCATCCACTGCATTACATTTCCAGTAGCAGGCAGTTTGCTTCATCCTCCGTGCCATTAGGGCCATTAATGTTGACAGGATCAATACCTGTGTTTTGGCCCTGTTCTCCCTGCCAGAGATAGCATGTCACTGCTGACAGACAAATATCAGCGGCGGGCTCTGGAAAGGAGGGGAAGTCCAGATACCTTTCTGTTAAGATCATCTAACATGGTATTGATTTGCCCTGTGCTAATCGTACATCAGAGCTGAATAAATGGCTCAGAGGCAAACGTTCCATTGTTCTCGACTGGGAGCTGTAATAAAAAAAGACATTTCTTTTATTGCTTGTAACTCGGGGCAAGTCACGTAATCGTGCCTTGATGGGAAAAGGTTTGGTTAGATTGAGCTCCGTCAAAGTGTTGTTGGTAGTTTTTAGTGATGATGGCGTCCACTGAGGAGGGGGGTGATAATGCGCCGAGTGCTTTATGGTTCCACATTTGAGTTACAGGGGTATGAAAAAGTCTTTGCCCCTTCATGATTTTTCTCACTTAAATGTTTCAGATCATCAAACAAATATAAATATGAGTTCCCGACAACCCAACTGAACACAAAATGCAGTTTTTAAATAAAACTCTGTATTATTACAAATAAGTTCATCCTGAAGAGACTCACTCAAGTTGTTGCTGCTAAGTGTGGTCCAAGCGGTTATTAGTTTTAGAGGGAAGCCACTTTTCTCCCTTAGTTAGACAAAGTTTCATTTAAAAACTGCATTTTGTGTTGTGTTTGTGTTTGTGCAGTTGTGTTGTTATTGACAAATATTAAAAATTGTTTGCTGATCTGAAACATTCAAGTGTGACAAACGTTTGGAAACCGTAAAAATAATGATTCAGCATATAAATAACTTTAACTCCCTGTGTAGTAATCTCTTGTTTAACATGATAAGCGAATTTTCACAAAGTAGAATTCCTTATTTATAAATACAATATTTTCATAGAGTGTAGAAAACTGCCTTACAACTGCCTTAAATATATTTTTCAACATTAAAGCCCCCTTTGAAAAAAACGTGACAGAGTAAAACCTGAAAATATCAGGTAGACACACAAATAGAGAATGTCAACAATCTCTTCTTCTTGCTAAGCCTTTTGTTAAAGCGACCAAGGCAAGACAGCACCTTTAATATCTTAACTCCTGAAACATTGAAAGAAATTGACCAGAAGAAATAGTACTTAATCCAAATGTAAATTACTTCCCCAAAACTGTTCTTGTTTAATGCTTATTTCACTATAATAATGATCTGGGACCACAACCGATTAAATTTTAGTATCATTTCAACCCAGCACTAAAAATAAAAATATGTTTTTGATATTACACAACCGGTGAACTGAAAGGTCCAAAATGACCATTAATACCAGCCTCCGAAGATACTGATGGCTTTTTAAACAGATGGAGAGAATATGTCTGCCCTCTGTCAATACTGTTGGAAAGTACCAAATGTGAAATAAATCACAACCCTTTAGATTGCCACACACACAACAATGATTTTCTCTGACAAAAACTGCTGACCGGTAAATTATTCATATTCACGCTATGAATAAATAAAGTAAACAGGCCCCACTCTCAGTCAACAAATCTAGGAAGTATTTGCCCATTTAATCATCAAATTTTAACAGAAGCTGCAACACATTTCCTAAGCACTCAGGACTCCTGGGACAGTTGCGAACTTGACTAACCGCCAATAAGAGGCTGCCTAATTTTCAACAGCCCTTCGCCTCACATCTGATTCCCCTCCTTCTATTCAGGCACAAAAGGCACAAAGGCTGCCGCTTCCCCTGGTCCGGCTGGGCTGGCTTTGTTGGGCCAAGCTTCCAATGAACGTATCAAATCGGGGATTATTGCTCCTTATATTTCAGAGTGGCCTTTTTCCATTTACCTTTTATTATATATTATTATGTTATTATTTTTCCCCATAGTAACTACTCTGGCTGAGTCACTCGTGTGGGTAAACTCTCCCTAAATGAATCTAACGCCACATGGGTTTGCCCCCCAGCCACTTCCTAATGGCTCCATTTTCGACATGTAAATGACCTTCTGTCTTGGATCTTTGATTGCGGATCAATGGCTGTTTGCTTTATTTCAACATTCAGCACCAGTGAACCGCAACGCCACAAGGGCAAATGTTGAACAGGGAATTTACAGGTTTGCTATCGAGCTCTTTGAAACAATAAAACTGCCAGTGAGCTATTAAACAAACAAGAGAATAAAGTGGCAGTTTGTGGACCAAGATTAACATGCTAGATACAACATTGAAGGGTGTAATTATTCTTTACCGACACAAACGTTTAGCCTACAGAGGGGAGCGCTGTTTACCGCAATTACAGCAGCTTTTTTTGGCTTGCAAATTGTGCCTCGATGAATTCCATTAAAAACAAAATCTTCGATGGAATTATTAGACGCCAACAATATTTATATTGAAGTCAAACATGATGCTCACGGGTACGCTTTAATACGATAGCTGTATCAAACATAGTATATTTCTGAAATTGTAACCAGTAATTTTATCTCGTGTTTGGTAACACTTAGGACTGCGTTCTGGGAGGAAGTCCCATACAAACGCATGCAATCATAGGCCATCACATGGTTTAGCTGTTCTTATTAGTTATGTAACTAAATGGCTATTTTGATTTCCACCCACGACTGAACTGCATTTTGTCTTGCATGATACAAAAAGTATGAAAGCATCTAATCATACATAATGCATATTATATATCTGGGACTGCATGGTGATGGTATACATCACCTAGCATGCAGACCAGCAGACAATGGAGGACACATTCAACCATTATTGCCAACTCCTGACTAGGAATACGACAATCTCCATATTGGCCTGCCAATGTATTTCATCCACAAGCTGCATTCCAGGCCTTGATTATGCGTGCGATTTCTCCGTGTTTGTGGACATACTTGCTACGTTATTCTTTGTGGTCCTTTCCGTCTGTGCTGCATGCATGACCACTGATGCTATGCACACGGATGTGCTTCCTCCAGCGTGTGCTGGTGTGTGCATACGTAGGTGAGTGGGTGCAGACCAATACGGTTGGGCCCTTGTCTTTGCACATGCTCGTGTGTGCACTTGCTGGCATGTCAGTTGATGTCCCCGGTAATCCAGCAGTGGGCCTGTTGTGGATTAGTAACAGGCTCCAGGGGATGGGAATCCCATTCCTGTTTACAGCCCTCCCTGGCAGGAAAAAAAGGACGGATGCCGTCTCTCTTCTACCTTCACACTGCTTTTTGCCTGCAGGTGTGTGTGTGTGTGTGTGTGTGTGTGTGTGTTGTATTTGTGGATGTCAAATGCTTTGTGCGATAGCTGATAGCTTTTGTCTTTACCAATATCAAACTTGCTGTACAAGTTCTTGGTTATCATCATATTTTTCAAATAGTTTACATATATCAGTTTTATTCACAGTGGAATCTCGGTTTTGGGCGTTAATTCCAAAATGTTTCTCATAGGAAGTAATATAAAACCAATTAATCGTTTTAGACACCACAAATGTTTACTGATTTGATAGTGATGATTATCACCTTGTACTTCGGTATGAGGTACGTTATTTAAAAAAAAAAACAAAAAAACCTTAAACTGTATTATGGAAAGCAGGAAGTGAACAAATGTAACAGTTAGTGATTGTAAAAGTACCAGATGGAGGGGTAGGATTTAATAAGCTTTGCTTCTTCCTACTCCTTTTGGACATGTGGAACTGGGAACTGATTATGGGATGCACTCAATTGGAATCTGATGCATGTTCAAATGAAATAAAACCATTACCATACCGGAGACATATTTTTTTGGAACAATACATTACAAGGTGCAATATTGTACAAAAACTGATGTAAAATTTTGGCGAAACTTGTTGATGATAAACTAAAAGTAAAGTAAAATCCCGACGTTTTGCTGTTGCTTAACAGCTCCGTTCCATTTCTCCTTTGCCTTGTTGAACAGTTGATCGGTACAATAAAATCAATTGTCCTTGTGGTGACCAATGGTTCTTAAAGAGAGACATGCTGCCCATGTCTTCATCATACTCGTGTCAGAGCACACTGCCGACGTGCAACAGCGTTTCTATTAAAGCGACCGCAAACACACATACGCCGTCTCGTCTATTGGCCATTACCTGGCAGCAAAATGACATTTCATCATGACGGGATTTGTTTTGAAGTCACTTGGACACCACCCGAGCGCGAGCTGACCTCTTGAACTTGGAGATACATCCTATCTTCTCCCCAGGTACAATTTAAATGACACCTTTCTTCCAGCCAAAGCTTAAGAAAAAAACATTAGCGGGTGTGTTCGGGGCTGGGACTCGCAACTTGATATAACAACAAAAGAGCTGCGGTGGCAAGTCCCCACGCAGACATTATATGTCAGCATCACCGTTATAGCGTTAGCTTGTCCCGACTGTACAAAGCCGTCCTCATTCAGAGCACCAAAGCAAGGTCAGCCTGGATTAGCCGGCGGTAACCCTATCAGGTCCGGCACAATGATTACAAAGCTCAGTGACACTGTCTGTCAGCACACTCTTTCTAGGCAACCCTAGAAGGCCAACCCTTGGCTGCAGAGCCACCGGAGAGGGTAAGTCCATTTCAAATTGGTACCCCTTTGTGTCGCCCTTTATTTACCTCCTTTGATTTTTGGTGACTCGTTTGGTTCATCAATCAGCCCCTGTGGGGGGGTGTCTGTCTGAAGACCGTGCTGCACCTAATTCCTCCATTTTGTTGTTCTTCTAGCACCTCATCCATGGTGCCCATTCTTTGGGAGAGTTACATCTGAAGCCAACAATCCTTTCTTGGAACTCCTTTCATTTCAACAAGGAGTGTTGAATAATATTTTTCTTTCGTCCTCCATGTCTAAAATGTTGATCCATAAACCTGCTACACGTTTTATACTTCATTCACGACCAAAGACGTATACGTTTTTTTTCAACTCGACCACTCAAGCGAAGGTCTTTCATGTTTTTTTGTGGAAGCGGCAGAGAGAGATGATGATGCAACTGCACCTTGGAAGAAAGCATGTTTGGTGCAGTTTTATGCTGAAAAAACGGCCACAAGATGGCAGAAGTGCATTTTATAAAAGTTGGGCCTGCATCTCCCCGAAGGAAATACTTCTACATTCAGCAGCAACCAGGACGGGAAAAGGCACCGTGTAGCTCATATTGAAAATAAATGTTAACTCATCCACACACACGAGCTAACGCATGCACACGCACAGTCCATGGTTGATGGTGTTATATGTGTAAAATATATATATATATATTCTCATGTAAAAAAAAACTCGTTTTGTGTTGTTTGTGTTGACAAACAGACATGTCTTGAAATGCATTTTCACAAAATTCATTTTCCTCCCTTTTTTTTGTTGAACTGATATTTTGACTGCTGATTACCAAAGAAGAAGTAACCTTTTTTTCTGATGAAAGATGAGTCTAATCTTCTGTGTCTGTATAGCGGCTATACTACAGCCCAACAACACAATATTCTGTGTGCCTTGAAAAATCAGTCAAAAGCCTCAAAACTGGGATAGAATGAGTTCATACAGTGCAGTTTAATAAGTACATTTGCAAACGTAACATGAGTAGAATGTGATTTAGGGATTTAGTGATTTAGGTTTGGGGGGTAAGGATATCTATCTGGCAACAGGTGGATGTTTTTGTTTGTTTTTTTGGTATTTTTACATATGATTTCCACATGATTAGGTTTAGTGTACATTGTACTTGTAAGATACATTTTAAAATGAAAACACTGCACAGGAAGTGAGAGAACTGTCGTTAACCTCCTTAAATTGCTGGCGCCCACCAATTTACTCCACATGATAACGCCCCTGGAGGTGACATCTTTATCCTTTCCAACCAAATGAGACACAAGTCACTGTACAGCAAAAACAACTCGTATTTCGCCGCAAGTGGAGTTGCCAGTCTGCTTCTTCAAGCACTTGGGTTGGCATTCGCACCGTTCCCGGTTTCTTCAACACACATGTTAGCAAGGGGCGTGTTAAACAAATCCGACCTTAATAAAGAACTGCCTTGTGATATTTTTTTCAAAGCTAGATAAACAAGAACAAGAGCAGCAACAGAGCTAGCAGCGTTACATCTCGGAGGCAACGTGGCAACCAATGTTCTCCACTTCAGCACATCAGAGGCGCCCCCCTGTTTCAGTCGCCCTAAAGGTACCCGTTTACAAAGTGATACAGCTTAGGGTTTTTTAACTCGGGGCGAGGGCCTGATTTGAAACCCCTCCGCTGCCAAGCACATGGACGGCTGCTGATTAGAAAGAAGGTTGGCAGCGGTGGGCAGATGCCAGGCGGGAAGAGGAGTGATGGTCTGTCCTCGGTCTCCCTTTTTACTCACCCCTCCCCCACAAAAGCCAAAGGGAAGAAAGGATCAATTGCATAAGAATCAAATGCATCAGATGTGACCGTGCTGCACAAACACGTTGTTTGCATTGTTTGGGGATTTCTACTCATCTAAAAGTTTTGGGGTTGTTTTCATCACATGGAGCTGATAAAAAAAAGCGTTTTACTAGTTTCCACATTGTAAGATTATTTTACTCTTTTACTCCTCATGCCCACACAAACGCTTGATCAAAACGCCCACGTGCACTCTATTGGAAGTTTGGGATACAAGTGTTTTTTTAGCTTTTTGGTTTTCTCCAAACGTATTAGAGTAAGTTATCGTGTGGTTGAAAAAGGATTCAAGCAGAGCAGACGAGAAACTCCGCCATCGTAATAAGTGGCAAAGGCAGGGCAGGGATCGTTAATGTCAACAAAATCGTGCTGTTGTGTTCTTCAATTGATTTGAGAGCAGCTGGAGAAAAGTATGTGACTACGCCTGGTCTACATTTGTACATTATAGCCTAACATTGCCCCTGAATGCATCACACTGATCCATCATATGCATTTTAAAATGTAAAATCAACAGAAAGTTCTATTTTATTGGGAATTTCAATAAAAATAAATAACTGTACAGTGGTGCGAAAATGTATTTGCCCCATTCCTGATTTGTTTTTATTATTATTTTTTTTGCATGTGAATATTAGTCAATAGCCACATATACCCAAATATTCCACTATTCAGTTTATTTGCTCAAACGGAAAGATTTTTATAATAATATTTTTTATAAACCCCATTCTGAAAGAAAAGTGCCAATCCAATAATCATGATTTTGAAAATGAATCCATTATTGTCATTTTGCTGTAAGGATTAAGTTAATTCTACAGTCAAAAGTTGCGGCGTCATCCAGGCGGATGTTTACGTCTAAGATGATGTTCTTGTGTTTTCCTTCATCCCACGAGCGTCACTGGCTGAAGTCTAAGCCGTCTTTGTCTGCCTGTCTCCGTGTCTCCGTGTCCCTCTGTCTATCTGTCCATCTCTCCTCTCCCATCTCGTATGTCCCCATCAGGCCGGGACCAAAATATCTTAGAAGCTGCAGTCTGACTGAAACTGAGACCTGGAATGTACTCCTACCGACACACACATGCTACACAACAGCCTGACAGGTGCACTTTCACACTGACAATATGCATATGGACACACACATTCACACACTTATCTCCATGGCTGCATACACACTCCTCAGTCTGGGTGTCCTGGCTGGCCTGCAGTCTGACTAGAGGAGACAGTGCCCCCTGGTGTGGGCAGTGCAGTACTCCTTCATGTGGTATCTGATCTCCATGGAATATGTCATTTCATCTGGCTGGAACTCTATTACATTTATTACATAAAAATATCATCTTGTTTTTTAGTCCATGTGATGTTTAATACCCGTTGGAAAAACATCAACATTCAACGCAAATACAGATGTTTGATTCTTAAATATGCCTGCCATCATTATCATAACATACATATTCTATCTACTGTGACTGCTATTTATATGTTAGCACAATATGACGGAATTCCCAGTTATGGTTGCCAGGTAGGATGCAGTGGTGTGCACGGTGACATGCGCTGCTCTGGTGTCTTTATTTCCATCCCGTGTTAATCCAAACAATCACTTTATATTTTACTGTATAATATTGCATGAATGAATTCTTATTTTTTGTTATCAATTGGCATTGCTAAGTAATTTGCATAATATAACAAACCCAAATATTGCTCTTAAATGTACCTTGGCTTTATTATGGGCCGCTTTAGCCCCACCTTGCAGGGTATTCACTAATTGGCTGGGGTGCAAGAGTGTCCAAACTTTCAAAGGAGGGCCGCTACCACCAAAAAAAAAAAACATTCACATCTTGTGACGAGCAAAGTGCAATTAATTCATTCATTTGAGCTTCATAATGGGCGGAGGAGCGGAAAAAAAAATCTACAGGCTGAATATGGCCTGCAGGTCACACTTTGGACACCCCTATGGTGGGTGCACCAGTGTGGATTGAACAAATGGGTGACCTCCATTTCCAATTCCTGACCTGCGTCCTTGCATGCGTTGTGTAGTTGTTGTAGAAAGCCATTTATTGTATTCACATAACAGATGATTGTTTAGGAGAGCTTCTTGCCATCCAGTCATATATTTAAATAGCGGCTCTGCTGGTCAGTCTGCTGGACCAAGAGTCACTGGGGGGGACAAGCACCTGATGGATGAATCCCGATGAGGAAGACTGGCCACTCTCTTCATTAGTTAGTTGCCACCTTGACTGCCTCACAGCCTCGGGTTTCAAGGTGCTGTTGTCTCCACGGAGGTCATGATGTCTTTAATCACAATAATAAAGGACAGGCCATGTCTGCTTGAGTGGAGGGGAACACCAGACAAGGAAACACGTGACACTCTGCACGTGTTCACGCAGGTTTGGATCCAGACTCGGCACTAATAGATGCATTATTGCTAATGATGGTTCGAACACCAAGTGCAAGGCAGTGAAGGAGGCAGGGACGCCGCCCACAGGCCGTAGTGGGCATTACTTCAGGAGATGGGAGGAAATAAGTCAGCAAGTGTTTCCTTCGCCCTTCCAAGGAACTTTCACTCAGTCTGAACCAAAATAACAAAGACACGTGACTTTTGGGTGAGCCCAGGTAGATATGATAAAATGTGGTGATGTTAAACAGGGTAATATATGGGGGGGGGGGGGGCGGGGGGGGGTCTATTCGCATGTTTGGCATAAACATGAAAATCAGTCCAATGTCTAATTCGATCCCAACCTAAACGGAATCCGGGTAGAGACGCGACCACACGCCGGATCCTTCTGTGCACTTTTTGTTCCGAGGCTCCATTTGTGCGGCAGAAAGGGGGCGGGGTGGGATATTCAGATGAGCTGGAGTGACAGCTCCGGTTCCCCCAATGCTGTGTGTGCGTGTGCGTGCGTGTGCGTGCGTGTATGTCCAACTCCACCGGCTCCTTCACTCCGAACTCCTCTCATAGCGCAGCGCACTAAAAACACCGGACGCTAGGGGATCAAGACGCACGCCGCCCTGCCTCGATGTGGGCTCTCTGACAATCCCGACGCCCTTTCGCCAGTAAGGAGGTTTCGGAGGGAGGACTTTTTTTTTAATTCCACCGTTTGATGTGACTGTTTGCATCGCCGATTATCGACTCGATTGTTTTGGCTTTTGTCGCCCGCCGCCCTGCGCGCATTCCCCCCTTCCCTTGTGCGCATTTCCCCCTCCTTCCTGGCTCGGATCGGCGATCTACCTCCGCCGGCCCCCATGTCCTATCCTCAGGGTTACCTCTACCAGCCGCCGGGCTCGCTGGCTCTTTATTCGTGTCCGGCTTACGGGGCCTCGGCCCTGGCCGCCCCTCGGAATGAAGACCTGGCCAGGTCGTCGTCCGGCTCCGCCTTCAGCCCCTATCCCGGGTCGGCCGCCTTCTCCGCCTCGGCCGGTGCCAGCTTCTCCAGCCCGCTGTCGTACTCCACGGACCCGGCCGCGGGGTTCCCACCGTACATGGTAAATGTTTGCATTCTGGAGGGGAGCATTCCACGGCGTGTTGCCGGCGTTCCTTTGAGCAATAGGAACTTTCTTATCAGTTCCAGATTGTTATCCAAATACGGCCTAGTGGACTCCTGGCGCTGAAACCCCCAAACGAACGCCAACGCCATTTTAAATATGGATGGCAAATTGTAATATTTAACACCGAACGAGCAGCTAATTATGGCCAACGTCTCCTTTTAAAAGCCTTGCTCGGAATTTATGGGTCAGGGGAAATTAATACGCAGCGTAAAAAAGTACTTTCTTGCTGGGCAGCCATTAAAGTGGTTAAAATCATCTGTTGATTTATGCAGTCAGTAATATTAAGGAGACGGGCATAAGTGATTTGTTTATAGGATTTTATAAAGCCGCAAATAGGAGACGTTTTAGTGCTGGCAAAATAAAACATGAGGAATAATAATAACACTTTAAAAATAAAAATACGTCTAATTATTTTATCACCGTTATTAGTGTGTGTGCTTTTCTTCGGTCTTAATTTTCCTCAGTATGTCCCTGAGCAGTTTTAATAAAAGCATTATCAATAATTTGTCATTTTAGTGTGAATTAACGCATAATAATTTATTGTGCAAAAGGACTGCACAAAATGGCTTTGTAACGCACATATTTGTGATGTATTGATCGGAGTAGTAGTAATATTGTAGAGGTTATTTTTCCTCATCATCACACACCAACCCGAATATGAAAATAAAAGCAGAGCCCAGATGTCGCTAACGGAAGGTTTGTCCACCAGAGCTCCCCCTACGACGCGCACACGGCGGGCATGGCCGGGGCCTTGAGCTATCATCCGTACGGGAGTCCGGGGTATCCGTACCAGCTCAACGACCCGGCTTACCGCAAGAACGCCACCAGGGACGCCACGGCCACCCTGAAGGCCTGGCTGCAGGAGCACCGGAAGAACCCCTACCCGACCAAGGGGGAGAAGATCATGCTGGCCATCATCACCAAGATGACCCTGACCCAGGTCTCCACCTGGTTCGCCAACGCCAGGAGGAGGCTGAAGAAGGAGAACAAGATGACTTGGGCTCCCAGGAATAAGAGCGAGGACGAAGATGAGGAGGATGGGGATGGAGAGAGGAAGGACGTGGAGCGATCTGGGAAGAACCTGGACAACAGCGAGGCTTCGGCGGAGGACGAAGGTGGGCTGGAATAAGACGTCCATTCGACTATGGGGGGGTTGTAACAGCAACGCATAAGTTATTTCATATTCTATTATCTTATGACTATATGAAATGGGCATCGTTTATTATATTGTTAACAACAACTATATTTTAGTGTATGCAATTTATTTGACTCGTGTAGCCTAATTTAATACAAATAATATTAATACAAAACCTTAGATATTAACCATTGAAATGATTTCAACAGAATTATTAAAATGGAATTGAAATAATTAGTTTTAAGGACAGGTAATTGCATATATACTTATATTTACATATATTACTAATAACTAATCAACACGCTTGGACCGCAACGCCAATCGATTGTATTGATCATGCATTGGTCAAGTGTACTGGTAACATATATGCTAGAAACAAATATATGTGCTATAAACAAATATATATTTATGCTATAAACAAATATGTATATGCTATAAACACACTGACATGCCAATAAAATATGTTAAAATTATACACATTTAAAAAGTTATTTCACAGCTTCCATAATAATTAATTCCCCCTGTGGAGTGGGTGGCCATTTTTGGCTTATTATTTATTATTTATGTTTCATTCTTGTGTTTTTAATCTAACGTCTGCTTTTTATTGTCAGGCATCAGTCTGCACGTCGACACCCTGACGGACCACTCATGTTCGGCGGAGTCCGACGTGGAGAAGGTTCTCTGTCGGGGGGGGGGCCCGGGTTCGGATCACGCCGGGGACAAATGTGACGAGGACGCCGAGGAGCGGAACCACGCCCCCCGCTTCCAGCGCTCCCCCAAACCAGTCACGTCGTCCCCACTGATGGGGGTCGAAGCGCCGGTTTTCGCCCACCAGCACCACCAGCACCACCTCCAGCACCTCCAGCAGCTCCAGCGGGAGGACTTAGCTCGGAGCCTCGGCATTAACAAGCCTTGCCTGGATAGCAGGCCGACCACCGGGGCGTCCCAGACCCCCAAACCCAAACTGTGGTCGCTGGCGGAGATCGCTACCTCAGACCCAAAGCAGCAACCGGGCCAGCCCGGCTGCCCCTCCTCTTCCTCCTCTTCCTCCTCTTCCTCCTCCAGCGGGGGCCTCCTCACCCCCCCGACGTCCTCCGCGGCCTCTCCGTCTGCCACCCCGCCCTCCCTCTACCCGACCCCCTCCCTCATCGGAAGGCCTCTTTATTACACGTCCCCTTTTTATGGCAACTACACGAACTACGGCAACTTCAGCCCCCTGCCGGGCCAAAGCATATTACGCTACTCCGGTTCTTCCGGGGTGAGCCTGGCAGCAGCGGCCGCCGCCGCAGCTGCAGCCGCCGCGGCGGCCAACGAGGGTCTCGTCCCGCATCATGGCCCGGAGGCCGGCACGCAGCCCAAACAACACAGGCCCGACTCCCCCCTGACGAAAATGAACGCAAGCCCGGCCGGCGGGGAGCAGCAGCAGCATTTCAGGCATGCGCATTTAGAAGCAAAGAAGGGCACATAGAACCCACGGTCAGCCCACGGAGTCGTAAGGCACCACTTGGTTCTTATCGCCGCATAGAATGTGCAAGTGCAAATAGCGCATCTCTCACTTTAGGTTCATTGTAATTATCCAGGGTAAGCCAACAATGCGTACTGCACATGCGTACTCCTGCTGTATCAGTGAGGATGTACTAGGATGGACTGTGGGGTGAATATGCACTCTGTTTTGTACTTGATGCTTGGAGTGGACTTTTTATTTCCGTCATCTGCAGGTAGGGGTCACACTCGCTTTGAGTACAAAGGCAGCCTGGACCCCACCTTTGGTGTTTGGACCCCATCACCTTTCCACCTTAAAGGGATCCAGTGCCACCGCAGCCCAATGAAGGCCGACCGCCCTGTCCCGCTTATTCCAAGTGTGTGACACTTTAAAAGACATGCATACTTTATATCTTGGTTTCTCCTCCCGCATATGTGATTTATATTATTCCTCAGGTTCCTAGGAGTTATTCATTTGTCCCACTATGTCATTTCAGCCTACATTTATGTGTGCAAACTGCCTTTTTTATTGTATTTTTGGAGACGAGGGGGGGGGGGGGGCGTCAATGCAGTGAATGAGCCTGAAGAGAACCTGTGAGGACTTCAAAGTTGAATAGCCTACATTTGATATTTATTTTTTTAAATGACGGCAGAATGATGCCTGTAATTTATGCAAGTTGTATTGCAGAAACAGAAAAAGGAAAAGTGACATCTGATGTCTGTTTTTGTAAATATATAAATATATATAGTAATGGTTTTTATTGGAATTTGGGAAAAGCGACACAATCTTGCTACTACTCCTGCTAATTTATATCTTTGAATGTAAATAGAAATGAAAACAAGCGCTGGTATGGATGTGCTGTATAGGCTTGATACCATATCATGATATCAGCTACTCAAAGGAGAAAATATTAAACTGTTTTCCCAACTGTTACATCTGGAGGACTCCTTTTATTTAGCAAAGGGAAATCTATCCATCCGTCCATCCATCCGGACTTATCCCGGTCAGGAATCGCACATTCCCCAGCTAGATTGGGATAAACGACATGGTTATTCCATTCCATTTCCTCCCCCATTTGCCACTCCCCTCTCGTAGATTGCACATTTATTTTAAAGTGTGATTAATACAGCCACAGCGGGACGCATCGGGCATTATGGGCTCCCAGCGGGACCCGTCCCTGGAGCTTTTTTAGCCCGGTTCACGCAGGGTGGGTCCGCCCTGCCTGCTTCATTACAGCTTCATGGCACTGAGCAATCCATAAAAGTCCATCTCAGCATCTGCCAGCTCCAATGGGCTGTGTGATGGGCTCTAATAGGACAGGCTCTCCTCTGCTTCTCATCATGGCTGCTTAGAACGGCCTGCTGTAGGCCACAGCTAATTAAACACTTTGGCCAAGGAAAAATATCATGACGTATCGTTGCTTATGGGGAAAGATGGCTGCTCTCTACAAAGGCCGGATGAAGCTGATGAGCTTTGATTGTTGCTCAAACCTCACGCAGCCACGTCATTTTAAAGGATGATGGGCGTGATCCAAAACAATATTTTCAAAATTGTGACGTTAAGAAAGGAGATCAGGTTGCAGCGCTTTTCCTGATCCTATTTTGTGCGTACTTTGATGGAAGAAGAATGGATGCTATAGCCCGTGGCCAGCCTCTTCTTCAGCCCCGATGCTTTCATTATTTATTCTCAGGTGGGCTCCATCAGGGACTCGACACCGTTGTCAAATAACACCAGAGGCGCTTTCCACAGCAAACAGGGGGTCTCTCCTTTTTTTCTCTCCTTCTCCTAGCCGCTGCTGTTGCCTCCAAATGTCAACATTTGTTCTCAATAAAAAGAGTTATTGTTACTGTAAAAAGCGTCTAGCCACCGGTCGCCTTTGAACACATGAAAAGAGACTTCCACCCCGGCTCCGCGTTTGATTGGGAGCAGTGGCAGGTGAAATGGGAGCAAGGCATCCATTGCACATGACAGAACTCAAGCTGTGAAGTCTGTTGTGAATTTATGCCACAATTAGTCACAATTGCTGAGAGGCTCCTCTGTTCTGTTCCACAACCTCAAACTATTAGCAGAAGAACCAAGCTTGACCTTGAGCCGGTCCGCAAACATTCCCAGAGGGCAAATGAGACTATTTTTATTGCAAAGGCTCAAAATGACATCCGCCCATGCTTGAGAGAAAGGGACAAATGGATGTAAATATTCTTAAATCCTCCATTGCATATCAAACATTGTTATAATCCTATCATATAGCTTAGCACGCAGGCTACGTTCATCCATGGAAAGGCCCGGTTGTCATTGAGAGCTGAATTGATGCTATCGGGGGCTCATAGCTTCATGCGAGTGTAGACTGAAGAGCAAGTGGACTCATTTCCCTTATCGCTGATCAAATAAGCAGCTCATATATGGAGATAATTTATGAGCTCTTTGTATCCTTTTGTCCTCCCATCAACCCTTTCTCCTCTAAATGCTTAAGACATTAATCTCCGACGCTCACCTGTGTACCACATCAGCAACACTTTCCATTGCAGCGACAAGACAATACGGCACTTCCTCATTTTAATTATATTTAATTTAAAAAATGGATGTTTTCTCCATGTTCTACAGTTGTATCACAATTACATTAACTTTAAAACACATTTTTTCAGTGGGTCTCCGTGTCAAGGCTGCATCGTGGCGTCAATTTTTGTGAGTGATCATAAGAAAACCTCTGATTTTGTTGTGGAGAAGTTGCATGAATGCTTCTCTTTTTTCTGTTGTTAATGCAATTTGCTTGATATTGTATTATAATAAACATATGTTATTCTATGTAATACAAAGCAGTTTACAGTCACACAGCATATCATATCATATCATAAAAAACACTGTTTTCTAATATCCAAAAATGACAAAAGCTCACGTGAAAACTACACATTTCACTCAACAGGCCGCTAATGGCTAATAAATGGGGTGGGGGGGCGCCTGAAAACGAGTGGCAGACAAATCAGGTGCAGGTGTGTTTAATAGCGCACATCAAAGTGAACAAGCGACTTTAAAAATGAGTTTGAGGTCCTGTCCTCCTATAAAAGTGTCAGCTGAAATGTTCACCACCAGCGTGATCAAGGGGTGGAGGGGGTGCATGTTTTCGACACCCGCACACATGGAGATATACACATGCAGCCTTTACATACCAGCGCTCCGACACACACACACACACACACACACACACACACACACACACACACACACACACACCATACTTTAATACTACAGCAGGCTAAACAAGGCCATTAGCAGGCCTGACTTCCACCACTAATTGACGCTTATGTTTACTGCCTGTGGTGAGTAAACACTTTAGAGTCGTGAACTGAACCTTTGGGCCATAAATCTGAGAAAACCTGGATGGACAGCATCACTCCCAAAGGTAGAGGTGAAAGCTGAGGTGCTGCCAAACACATGCATATATATTGGTTAATATATATGCATATATATATATATATATTAGGTCGTGAAGTTGTTTGCACATAGAGTACATCTGGGCAATAGCAACGCTTGCCATGGAACTCCATCAGCAGTACGTGTTTGAGACCGTGATGTCGTTACCATGTGTTCGGTACAAACGCACGTGACCTGGACTGTGCACACTGTGATTTGCGTCTAAGTGCAGTCAACACGCAGCTCGCCCTCTGTGCCGGATTGCAAAGTGACAGAGCTGACAGAGCTTTTAAGATTAGTGAGTCCAACAACCAACCGAGACAGACGTGTGAAACGGCGTTTCCCCCTCTTGTCTATCTCGAGTGTTTTATAAATGAGCTCAACATGTCTGAGCAGAACCTTTTTTTCTCTATCTGACATAAGCTGGGAGACATATTGAGGGGAAGTGATTCATGTTAAATAGTATCTGTCAGGCTAATTAAATGAAGCTTTGCTCAAAGCCAACACTTTAGTGTCATGACTTTTCACTCCAATCTGCAGCTTTCAGCCTAAGCTATGTTCACCGAGGAGGGGGTGGCGCACAAATCAGACTGAATTAAAGGCAAAAGTATTGAAGAAAAAACAACCAAGGATGCTTGTTTAATTAAACTGCTACCGAGGACATGCCCACAGGCCTCGTCTTCCGAGAGCATTATTTTCACAAAAATGTAAATAAATAAACGTGTGATCAAGTCCATCTACACCCCTCCTTGTGTTTTGAAAACACTTTTAACAACTTTTAACAACTGCAAAATGCGTAGAATTCACAAACATTTTATATTTATGTAGCATTACATTTCCCATAAATGTTAGTTGAAATCTCATTTTGAAGTCAAATGATGGTGATGATGTTGCGAGGGCTTCGGCTAACGGCTTAGCCCATCACAACTTCATGCCAAGAAAAGGTGGTCCCATTCTTTGCAGCTAAAACCTCCACTCTTCTATAAGATATTGGAGTGTTTCTATTTATCCAGAGAGGTCAGAGGTCACTGCCGGCTCACAATCCTGTTCTAGTTGTGATGAAGATGAGGTCACGATGCTCGTGTTTTTCTGCACTAAACGACCCAAAAGGTCTCAAGGAAGATTACTAGGAGATGGATAACCAAGATGAGGCAGACTCCGCCCAGGCTGTTCAAGTACAATAATTGGTGGTTTGATTTCCTTCGCTCAGGATATCCACTGGGATTTACTTTTTTGTAGGCTTTGGTTTTCAGCCCAACAAAGTTTCTGTTTGTCTGCGAATCATTCCGTGGAATCGAGCGCCCAAACAAAGTATCCACACGTTGGTGGTCAGAACTTTGAACTTTGTCTTTTGTGCATATTTTGGGTTTTTCAGCTGACCTGTTGTCAGAAATGGAAAAAAAAACTGAGGTTCCACTGTAAAACATAATCCTCCAGTTATAGCAAGAAAATGCCCCCCCCCCCGCCCCCCTTCCACCACCCACCAGCAAATGTTCCTCCCTCCCTCCGTCTGTACTCCTCCTCCACTTTAAATAGGGTTATTCCCCAAGAGGTATGGGAGGGGGTAGGGGATAAGAGGTTCACTGCACTTGGAGCCAAACACATTCCCTCCTCTCTCTGTCTTCCTCCATCTTTATTTTGACTCACAAGCCACCATGGAATATTAGTCTTTTTACATTTAATCACCCAACACTAGATTTCCAATTCATTAAAAGCACTCAGATATTCAGGCCAGCTGCCTCCTGGAGACTGGCGCAGGACAAGGTGGAGACAGACAGGCTGTGTGTGTGTGTGTGTGTGTGTGTGTGTGTGTGTGTGCGAGTGTGTGTGTGTGCTGCCACTTTTTTGAAAAGACGGGCAACCCAATCCTCAGCCGTGATCTGACAGTGCTCAGCACTATCCTGCCCAGCTAAATGAAAGCTGTTCAACAGTCGGCGTGTGCATGCAGGAAGTAAAGAAACGTTGACACATACAGCCGTGCATCCACACACGCCACATGTGCCGACACAACGGCTCAGCAAGGGTTTGCACATTGAGACTGTTGATCCGTCTAAAATCAAGCAAAGCGGCTTAGCTCTTTCTGCTGCGGAGAATTGAAGTTGCATTCTAATACAATTACGCTGACCAAGAGCATGTTAGCACAGAACAGGAAGTAACGAAGTATCGGCGGTGGTAACATGCAACATGAAACTACGTATATCCACTGATGAAACAAATGAGTGGAACAAGGCTATTGTTGCAGACAACATGCAGCTGTTAAGAAACATACACAATCTGAAATCCTATTTAGAGGCAACGCTAATTGGACTTTCTTTGAGTCCTGCAAGGCGTGTTGGTGCTCTTTAAGGTGTTGTGTTTGTGTGCAGTTTTTATGCTGCTGTGTGTGTCGCTGTGCACCTGAAAGTAAGTGTTCATGTGTTTTATGCAGAATATTCTCCACAGACCAGATGGCTGGATGGTCTCTTAGGAATCAATATTTAAGAGGGAAAACATGCTAACAAGGCATCTGCATGTGTTTGCTACATTCTGTGATAAAATATTGACTCTGTCGCTTTCTCTTTTGCAAAAAAAAATATCATTTGTGGTCAAAATCGAATTTGCGGCCGAGCCGCTGGAGATGCTTTATGATGCTTAAACTGTATTATGGAAAGCAGGAAGTGAACAAATGTAACAGTTACTGATTGTAAAAGTACCAGATGGAGGGGTAAGATTTAATAAGCTTTGCTTCTTCCTACTCCTTTTGGACATGTGGAACTGGGAACTGATTATGGGATGCACTCAATTGGAATCTGATGCATGTTCAAATGAAATAAAACCATTACCATTACCATTACCATTACCATTACCATTACCATTACCATTACCATTACCATTACCATTACCATTACAGCAGTGATGATGACGGCTCAAACAAGGACAGAGGAAGGCCATGTGTATTCCGTTCCACCCTCTACCGTACATCACAGGGAATGCTGTGTTTGGGTGATTCCACACAGTGGGAGTATGATAACAGAGTGTATGAAAACCTGGACACAATTTAAGACTTCATCGAAAGCCGACTCATACAAACTAAAAGATGCCTAATTATATTTGCATTTTATTACAGAAAAAATGACATTGGCGTAATAGTTAAAGAATTCTCCTTATGGAATCGAACCTATTCAAAAGTATGATGTATCATTGCAGTTGTCCTCACAGCATGCATCTCAAAGATCCTTTGGAAAACATTTTTGAGTTGACATCTGAGTTGGAATCTGCCCTTCGTGATCAATCTTTTCTTCTTCTCTGTCTCTCATTTGATTGGACAAAAGGAGAAGAATGAATGAAGAGCACAGCTGATGGTGCCGGTACGACATATCATAGATTTCACACCACCAACAGATTGAGTTCTCCCTCTCATGAGAAAGTATGCAGCCAAAAAGAGTTACAACTTTTATGAGCAATAGCATCACATTTGGGGGATCATGGAGCAGATAAAATATCAATACATCATATATAACGTTATCCAAATATAAAGTGGGTGCCATGCGTTGTCTGGGTGTAACGTACCTCGATGGAACGATTTTTATGAAGTGATTTTCTGTCTTTTCCGACAGTACCTGGAGTACTAGTGGTGCTAAGTGAACTTCCTTGCCTTTCAGTGACCAGACGTCAGCATTTTGGTTTTATCTGGCTGTGTCTGCCCCCCCCCCCCCCTCCCGTTCAGTCTTAGTCATTAACCTCGTATGAATAAGAATTTAACACATCAAAATCCAGTCTCTCTTAAGCATCCCTTTAAATGCCAACGAGGAGGAGCTCGTCTTGACAACACTGATGAGAGTGGAGTGGGGGTCTCCAAGGACCTGCTTTGGCCCCCCAGTCACTCCGTAGAGTCGGAGGTAAATGGGCATGGCTTATAAGATGTGATGAGGATCTGAATTAAAACTTCATTAACCGTCAGTGCTGATTAAGACAATGGAATAGGAACGCTTTGGTTAAAGTTCATCATATACTGCAGAGCTGCACGTTTGACAATGTTTGCCTTCATGATATATAAATGATCTTCTTTATGTCTTCCGCATTCAGCTTTGATCCTCAGTCGCCCTCAACAGTGTGGCCTACTTGCTTTAAATATTCATAAGACAGTCACGTTAATTGGTTAAGCGGGTCAAAGTTCATCATCACCCCAGCCGTCTTCCGTGCTGATTTTATTGTTAGGATTGGAAAGCCATTCATTTGAAATCTTTTCATCATTTTGATATTTTGAGTTTTGAAAGCAGACTGAACTGAAGCGTGATCATTAATTGATATTTGCGTCCACAACAGGAAATGTGAGATAGAAAGTGGATTGATGAAAGGATGGATAATGGAATATATGAAGCAGTTACATGAACATCAGGACTTGACTATTGCAAAAACAGTCCGGCAAGAGAAACTACCTACGGTATTCCTCCGGTATTCCTACTGTATTCCACGTGCCAACCCAACCCATCCACCTTTTCTTCTTTTATTTTATTTAATTACCCAATGTGCTTTGCATTGCAGATGGAGCTGGATGCTGTTCAAGCCGCCTTTACTTGACACACACACAGCATCCTTGGGAATTAGGTTTTCCTAAAAATCTGCAGACTTGTGCTGCTAACATGGAGCGTTAAGCACGAAGTTAACGTAAAATAAAATATAACATTAATGTGAACAGATAATTGTACTGTACTCTTGAAATAAACTAAAAGGTGTCGGTATCGTCTAGCAGTTGGAGCTTTAGCTTTAAGAATGAACCAGCCCGCATTTCAGCTTTTGGTTCCCCGGTGGACCAACCCCGAGCATGAACTACACAGCTGTCCGTGGAACAATACGATATGAAATGCTTGAGGTGGCTAATGTAACCCACCTTGATTAACACCCAGACTGTCCTTCCAACTGCCTCAGGCTGCTTCAATTAATGGATGCTTGCAAATGCATGCAGTATAAATACACGCAAAACACATCAAAACCTCAACTCAGGGGTCCGACTCCATGACAGATAGGTTACAGCCCAATGACGTTCCATGATGAAGACAAATTGGAGCAGCACCTGGTCAGCCATTTATCAAAGCCCTTCAGGTGAGATGATGACTTTGCCTGCGAGGGGATTCAACGCTTTCTTTCAGGTAAACCTCCTGAAAGACTGGCAGCCGTACTTTTATTGTAAAATAGAAAAGATAGCAATGCATATGAATTTGTAGACGCATTCATGATGTACGGTAATTCCTTGTTTATTGTGGTTAATTATTTCCAAATACGACCATGATAAGTGAATTTCAGACAGTTATTTCATAATTTTTATAGAATATTTTCATAGTTAGGACATCGAAAGCAACCTTCTGAATATGAGTTTGAAACATTATTAGAGCTCTCTAAAATACCCATACAGTCACCTTTACACTCATATTAGCCAATATAGTACATATAATCAATGCTGCCAAAAAAACTATCACCAACCCACTTATACACTGTATCAATATTTTGCTATTAAAAATGATTTTCTCCATAATTGAATGTGTGACCAAAATACTACCTTTGGCCACTTTGCGTAGTGATGAAAAGACAAGATGCAGTATTCATGTAGTATTTTACACCATAAATATTATTCTCATATTAGAACAGCTTGTAAAAGGTCAGAGAAACTATTACACACATAAAGTTATTCATAAGATTCTTAACCGCCGTTTTGACAAATTGCCATAGAGGGCATCAGGGTAGTCTGACGGTGTTAAACATCATCTCACACCCGCATGTTGATAACCTTCCCACCTGCAAGTTCTACAGCCAAGCACCGCTACAGGATATTTGATAGAAAGATAAGCGCAGACGCTGACAATATGTACACATAATATATATATATATATATTTTACCTCTCCACAGTAAAAGTATCTTTTGGGTAGAAAAAATATCAAGACCAGACGATAGCAGAATTGGTCAGGCAGAAGATAAGAGGGAAGAACACGTGGAGCTGAAGTGTCTCTTTAAAATCAAAGCGGCCAATTAGCGAAGTGTCACTTGTCATTTTTCCTTTTCGTGATGCCAGGTGATGTTCAGTAGACGTGGGTTTGAAGCACTGCCTTGAAGTTGCGGTTTGATGAGGGTCAGGTTTTACCCCACGGGGATGAAAGAATCACTTATGGCGCTTTAGAGAAGTGATGATGAAAATTCACTGTGATGTACGACGGATGATCACACATCTCTCTTCATACGCTTGCTGAGGAGGACTGCCGGGTCAAATCATTTGACGACAATACTTGCAGCCTTCGTACTATTCTAATTCTAATTCTATTTGTCTGTTTAGAGGTGTTTCCGATTTGGTTAGAGTACACTCTAACTCAACACAACAAGGCCGGTTTGTGTGTGGGCACGCCAACCATGCTGATGTTACACACAGCCCCGCCTCGGTGGAAGGCAGGAGGTCTGGGCATGGGCCAACTTGGATATGTCGTATATAAAATGCCATCATTGCAATCAGTTATTATTGATAAGAGCACAGTTGCATAGTGGCATAGTGGCATATGCAGAACAACCTGAAATAACCCCAATGCTGACAATACATTTGCAGACATAAGCATACAATAGAGATGTGTTGTGTAATAAAATGTGTATGTGAATAATGTGATTGGCAGCATAGTAGGCGTGATAAAATCATATGATGCAATATTAAGTTTGAAGACAACTTACATATTACACTCTACAAAAATATTAGTGAGCATTCATCATTAATGATTCCCAATCTGTCCACCTCACAGGTATGGCATATGACGATGCTGACGAAACAGCAGGATTATTGCACAGGTGGGCCTTCGCTTTGCCACAATAAAAGACCACCACCAAGTATTGGAGGTGGTCCCAAAACAGTCAGTATATACATACACTGATCCAGAGCATCTCAATGAGTGACATGGCATCTGTGTTGTGGACGGAGTGGCCCATGTGGCCGCAGTATGGGCAGGCATTATGCATTATGCATTATGCATTATGCATTATGCATTATGCTTTATGTCATGGACGGTCAACACAGAAGCATTTTATTGATGGCATGTTGAAGTTAAGCGATGTTTGGGATGCTCTGAATCGGCATTTACGTAATGGCGGTCACATCAAATACTGATGTGGTTTTGGGACTTCCTCGGACCACACCCAATACAGTTAAACTGCACAATATTTCAGATAGAACAGCAAAAATGTTGCATTTATTATTTGTATTGATTGTGAGAGACATGAGTGCATACTAGCCCGTGTTATGAAAACTAATAGTACATAACTTCACAAGGTATTCCTCCACAATAGCGATGGCACACAAACTTCTGTGGGCAAGGTTACCTTTGTTGTTTTGGCCCACCTTGCCTCTCGTAGGAGACTCCCGCTAAAGCCAGATTCCAGTGCTGCGAACACACACACACACACACACTCATTGACAATCATTTTCCCCCTCCAGACAAGCAACCCCCACCACCCTTGGGTGATGAACAACATCTGCTTCTCCATCCCTCCGTCCCCGCCCCTGGCTTCCTCCTGGCTGCGCTGCCACAATGTCATCTTGTTTGCCTTTCTGTCACACATTACTAAAATCTGTAGCGACAATCAGGTTTTGTTTTAATGGGCCCCTTCCTTCATACTAGCTCGGGACCCCCCCCCCCCCCCACCCCACATGCCTTTGTGTCCCAATACGTCACAATAGGCCTTTCCATGATGGCATGATGTGTCCTGCTTTTCATGGTCCCAAGTGTGGTGGACCACCTATCTGCTGGGATATGGGGCAGCGGTCCCAGTTGCCCACCTTGTTGCCATGGTGATGACTAGTTTAACTTACTTGTTCTTACTGTATTTTGTCAAAAAGGACACCTCTAAGCACAAACATGAAGACAGTTTGGAAACCCTGGTGATGTCCTCGGGGTGGAGGAGGTCAAACAGTATGGCGCCCTTTCTCCCGTCCCGTCTTGGCCAGCGGCTTCCCCCACAGGTCTGCAGTCCCCTTGTCTTTTGACACAAACAGATGACTTTCTTATTAGCTTGTCAGACACCCACCCTTCTTCATAGAGTAGGAAAACAACAACAAACCGCACATTTTTGCCAATTCTGTTCATTTGTTTTCACTGATATTATTTGTGTCTCGTCTCCACTGCGTCCCTCTCGCTGTCCTCCTTGCTCTTATACCTTGGCTAAACTAAACAATCAGCTCCACTGTTTGCTAATTGGGACGGGCTCCCGTGGAGAGGAGCGGGCAAAGCGCTTGATGAGGCATAAAATGATGATTAATTAATTTACTGCTCAGTTGGTCATCACACTGTGAGCTTTATGAGGTTCCCAGTAGCGAGCCGTACCCGGCAGACACACACGCTTGGAACTCAAAGCTGGGCGGTAAAGTGTTGCCTTTCCGTCTCCACACTTGCTAGCGCACACACTCAATCTACTCGATCGACTCATCGTGCATCACACTAAAACACTTTTTAACTTGACCTTTACCTGCCCTGTCCGACCTTGGACCAAACTGCAAATTAGATTTTACCGCTACGACTTGGTTAATAATACAATGAAATAAATTCATGTCAACATAAACATTTCCCATGGTCGGCTGTGATGATCACCTGAGGACCACTGGGATCTCCACATCTCCACAGACTTAGGCTCTGCCCACACGTAGGCGTTATTAACGTTATTTTTCCACCATTTGGCTCATCATCCACACAAGCCCGCAGATATTTGTTACCAAAAACAAAGGAAACATCTGATAATGTTTTTGATTTCCGTTTCCCAACCTGCAACAACGTACGCTGTGACATTGCTCCACTTTAGAGAGCTGAAGGGAAGAACCAGTCAAATAATTCCACGTCCTTGTAGTAGGCTCTGACGCCGACTTGCTCTGGCAAGATTCCAATCAGAAGGAGTTCGTCCTCCTTGTCGGTCCACACTGAGGATCCTGGCACCGGGTTTTATGGTTGCAGAGGTGAGGGGGTGACAGAGGATGATTCCTATTGCATAGAATGTTAGGAATTACTGCCACCTACTGGTTTGGCATGCTTATGACTGTGGTTCCCAATGCATAGATGCCGTTACATTGATGTAGATACCATTTTATTCCATAAACAGTGAGGGGGAAATATCGTTTCTAAACTTACCTGCTGCTTGTGGACGAAGGCCTTAAGCAGATTCAGGTTGAAGCTCCAAGTTGTTCTGACCACAGCAGGAAACCAGGACATTACATTAGCAGCCACCCCACTGTCTTCTTTTTCATAACCAATATCTCTATATTTAAATATGCTAATTACAAATACTGTATAACCATAATTAGTCAAACAATCTCAGATGATCAATAAGGACAACGTATATGTACAATGTTCTTTCAACAGGGATGAGCTTAGCTAGTGAACTAAAAAGAAACACAATGAAGAAACACACACAAAATATCCGTGATAAACATCAGGCAGTGAAACACCCGGGCCGTCAAACAGGTCGCCGCATCTTCATTCCATCCTGTTTCAGACCTGTCAGTTTGATCGATCATCTGATGGAGTCGTGCTGCCAATCTCTCCTCACAAGTAACTCTTGGAGTTTCACTTTTCTGTTTACGCTTCGGCTTTTTCTCACCCCCCCCCCCCCCCAACTAATATGAAAATACAGTCCAGTGAGATGAGTCACAGGAAAAGTCTAAATAATAATAAATAAGATCTTCTCATCTTGGGTTGTTTAAAAGTCGTGTGAAGATGTGCTTACGTACGTCAAGCAGAACAAGCAATAACCAGCTGTGTCTGTCTTATAGGGATCCGTCTTACATGCATCCGTCTTACATGCATCCGTCTTACATGCATCCGTCTTACATGCATCCGTCTTACATGCATCCGTCTTACATGCATCCGTCTTACATGCATCCGTCTTACATGCATCCGTCTTACATGCATCCATCTTACATGCATCCGTCTTACATGCATCCGTCTTACATGCATCCGTCTTACATGCATCCATCTTACATGCATCCGTCTTACATGCATCCGTCTTATATGTATCCGTCTTACATGCTTGTATCTGTCTTATATGGATCCGTCTTACATGCATCCATCTTACATGCATCCGTCTTACATGCATCCGTCTTACATGCATCCGTCTTACATGCATCCGTCTTACATGCATCCATCTTACATGCATCCGTCTTACATGCATCCATCTTACATGCATCCGACTTACATGCATCCGACTTACATGCATCCGTCTTACATGCATCCGTCTTACATGCATCCGTCTTACATGCATCCGTCTTACATGCATCCGTCTTACATGCATCCGTCTTACATGTATCCGTCTTACATGCATCCATCTTACATGCATCCGTCTTACATGCATCCGTCTTACATGCATCCGTCTTACATGCATCCGTCTTACATGCATCCGTCTTACATGTATCCGTCTTACATGCATCCGTCTTACATGCATCCGTCTTACATGCATCCGTCTTACATGCATCCGTCTTACATGCATCCGTCTTACATGTATCCGTCTTACATGTATCCGTCTTACATGCATCCGTCTTACATGTATCCGTCTTACATGCATCCGTCTTACATGCATCCGTCTTACATGCATCCGTCTTACATGCATCCGTCTTACATGCATCCGTCTTACATGTATCCGTCTTACATGTATCCGTCTTACATGCATCCGTCTTACATGTATCCGTCTTACATGCATCCGTCTTACATGCATCCGACTTACATGCATCCGACTTACATGCTTGTATCTGTCTTATATGGATCCGTCTTACATGCATCCATCTTACATGCATCCGTCTTATATGTATCTGTCTATGTCCCCGTGGTGTTACATGTTTGAATATGGATCATAGAATATTGTCTATATGCTGGAATTTGCTTTGTTTTGGGATTTACAATAAATTGTGGCTAAATGAGCAGCAGCTTTGTTCTGTGCTTAGTCGTACATAATTAAGACAGTTTATAAAAATCCCACCCAAGCACATAAGAGCTTTGCTATTTTTCCAGTCTTTGATATAATTTGGTGCAAAAGGAGTGCGATAAACACTAGCCGGTATTGCAATTAAATAAAATGTTATACATATTTGTACGTGTTTTTATTGCCAATAAGCCCTCGTTATTGACATGCAGCAGCAGCAGTTAACCTTTGTATCCAGGCACAGCATATTTGGGGCTCAAAATCACACGGAAGATCTGTAAATAAATCATAGGAGACAAACAAAGGACGCTGGTCATCGTGACCGTTACGTGGTCCGATATTGGAACAGACAAATAGTCTTTCATGTCCCCTCACCTTCTTCTCATGTTTGTTCACATTTGCTCTTGGGCTTTTCAGGTCTGAGCTCATTCCATGACAGCACATTCTTCAGGGGCCAAAAGTGGCTGACAAACAAGGAAAAGCATTGTAATACAGCCGTGACCAACTACAGAAAGCGAGTGTTTAGCTCCAGGCTATGTCCTTTGGACAGCACCTCAAACCCCATTGGACGTCACTCCATGAAAGATTTAAGTGCAAGTCCATCAGAAACTCTTCTGGAGACATTGCGGCGTACAAACAAGGCGAGGGTGGTCGGGAGAATGGTGTGCGTGTGCCTCTTTAGCCTTTGCTGTGTCAGAAATGTTTCACCTTGCACCAAGATCGCACACACAGCGCTTGCACACCTCAAACCCGGACAGCTAAACGAAGAGGCTGCGCTGTAGACCTTGTCAGTTGTGTTCATATTCTACCTGACAGTGAGACACACACAGAGCTGTGTCGAAAGACAAGCTCTTAGCCTCTAACAGAGGCAACACATGGGAATGGCTTCATGTGTCTCCTGCTAGCCTCTGCTAGCACTTTGACAGGTGCCATCCTTGACAGCTGATAGAATTCCTTTCCTGGAAAAAGAAAGCTTTTCTCTGTATTGGGCTAGTGTAACAAAATATGGCGATGGAATAAAAATTGCATGGAAGCTAAAACCAGGAGGCTGTAAAAAGTTCATGTTATTCATTCATTATAATCTGTACCAAATTTGAGTCCATACACTGCCCCACCTCATTGTGGGTCATCCCGTTTACTGCAGGTGATAATGCACGGACAATGTTTTGCATATTTTATTACGTTTGAATTGTATTTGGGTTCAAGTTGGGTGATCTTGATCTGCTCTTCTTAGTCGCCGCCAGTGGTGGTAAGTGGAGCTGCTTGGGTTAGCACCGTGAACAGAACTTTTATAGCTCGGTAAAATACTGGAAGTTAAAAATGGCTCCACATTTCTGACAGTACATGATGTCCATCCATGTCGGTTTGCAATCCTTCCGTCTACGACACGATTACAAGAACAGAATGCATGGCTAGAGTTGAAAAGAGTGTGCTATCCTGTCCACAAACTGACACATGCCATCTCAGGACAACTTTATGCTGTGCTGAGCAGGAGCCACAACAACAAGCGCTAATGTCATGCCATCCTCTTGGCAACACCCCTCAGCCACTCAATAATTTAGCTCAAGGTGTCAGACAAAGCTGCCTTGGCTCATTCAAGCCCCGTTAAAAAAACAAAAACACATGAAAACATTCACATCGCCATCCCACAGCACTTCCTTCTGGCAATTTCATGTTTATGGATTCTATTTATCCAGTGCATACGCAAATTCACTTCATGCCATTATGATCATCCATCCATCCATATCTGTATTATTAGGAATAGCACATAGCATATTCACACAATACCCAATAGCCTAATAATAGTAGCTTAATGTAAAAGCATTTTTATGATGATCCATAAAACTGGTGCATGTGGCTACCAATTGAATTTTTGCCGTTTGTGTTTGGGACCCCTGAAATATCAACTTTTCTGCCAGAGCTGACGCGCTTGCAAATTTTGGTGACCTTTCATGCACGCTAAGGCTTTATGGGAGGGAAGTCGCTGAATAAAGTAAATAAATACATTTTAAAAAAACATGTCAAAAGGCCTCAAGCCCTAATTATTGATTCATGATGACTTTTTTAATGGGACCATACCAATTGCATTATCAAAATGCAAAGTTAGATTTGTGGAGAGCAAAGTTAAATGTACATAATGAAAAAAATAACCCAAATGTCATTAATTGAAAGAGTTGTGAATTTATTCCCATATTGTGACCAAGTTGCCCTAATGTGATATACGTATATTATATATGTATCACATATACGCTAATCGTTTCTGTTCCTTCTTTTTCCTACAATCTCTATTCAAGTAACATTTTAGCAAATCTTAATGATGGAACTGAATATTATCTCAGCAGTGGACTCTACCAGTGACGTTTCGAAATACCTGATTTGAAATCGGATTTGTCGTAATTCTGCATCAAAAGCGGCCCACAGTTTCAACTGAACACAAGGACTTCCTTGGTCACCGCCTCCTCTTTAACTCCTAAAGTGTCCACGCCGGGCTGGGGGGGACAAAAGGAATGCAGCGAGTCACACTTGACTATGATGGATTTGACAAGAGGAAAGTGTTAATGATATCCCCTTTGATGGCTGGAGCTACTTCACACACATTTGCATTTCCATTCATCATCCAAGCATTTATCATTATGGGGTGGCTGCCAGATCTAATTACAGTCCCGGGCCAACAGGGGCAACGCTCCTGATATGAAGCCCCCCCCCCCCAGCCCCTTCCTCAGCTCTGTCTCTCTCTCTTTGTCACTTCCTCTCAATCTCCTCAGTTGGCTTTCATTGACTCGTCTCGTGCTACATCTTTCTCTCGTTTATTATTCTAAGGCTTGATCTGTTTTTTTAATACTTCCACCTCTTTATCAGTTTCAATCAGAAGGTGGTAACATATGGATGAAGCCAATCAGGAAGTGCAGTCGTGTAGGACCAAACCCAATTAACTTCCCTCTTAATGAAGCCATTTGAAGCCTCTTCATTAGAATTAGCCTGAGACAGGAGGCCTGCAATGAAATACATAAATAAGGATACTATTTCCTTTCATAACGCTCTGCTCCTTCCGTCTCCGGGTATTTTCTACCGGGCGATTTAGTCACCCGTCCAGGAGAGCACAGGAAGTGGATGGTTGTTACTGCGTCCATACGTTAACGCTCATCGGTCGTGACCACCCACTTTTACCAAGCGAAAGGAGGAGTTGGGTATGGCGGCTTCATCTCTAATTCGTTGTTCCAAGCTAAAGTTTTCCACATTGTGCATTGTTTATCAGGACAAAGAGCAAGGACTGTAGTGCCAGGAGGGAGCTGCAGGGTCACAGTTGGACCTCCCGCAAAACACCACAACCGTCTCGGACTATTTATCACGCACACTGCATGATCTCGGCATGTCATCCTTCAACCGCAAAGAGATGCTTACACACGTACGTGCACAGCGCACGGACTGGTGGCCAAGCCTGTGTGGGACAAGCCTTCTGTGGGCAGGGGAGAAGTAAAGTCTTTGAAAAAACTTTCAGCAGACATTTTGTGTCTGTAAATAACAGGAATAAAACGTTTGGATGAAAATAATGCTCAAAATTCTACATGGATGAATAAATAACCGCATTCATAAATGTATTTTCAGATAATGAAATCGGGGTTTAGATGGGTGGATGGTCACGAGAGGGTTGGAGGAGGAGACCTTTGGTGAGTCAACCCATGCTGGACAAATTACCGAGTGAGGAAAGATAACAAAATGAGGCAAAGCCCCGTCGGAGGAAATGAAAGGTGCCTTGTAGGCAGATAACCATCGTGTAAACTTACACGGCAAATTACCAGGCTGGCCGTTCTAACCCGCATCAGGCGCATCATGGCTGGGGAGTGGGATGGAACCAAAGTCTCAACTGCAGGGGTAGATTCTTTTAATGCTTCGGCCCGTCACGGCGGGCTGCGACGGCGACAGCCGCTAATCAGATGCCAGACAATGGCGTGTATTCACAAAGCAAACGCTCGTGCACAGCCGCCATATGCTTCAGGAAGCCGGGCCCTTTAAGATGAGAGAGGGCTCTGAATTATTGATCAGTGATCAGCAAATGAGACACAAATGTTAACCTTGATGTTGGTTGACTGAGCAGCATGGCCGCCTTTGAGCGCGTGAGTGGCGCTAGTTGGTGCTCGTACAACCACGAGTACATCCGAGCTGTGAGTTCATGCGCTAGACATGTACTACATTTCATATATGCATAGAGTGTTGGGATTATGACTGTACGTGCGTGTGCGTGCGTGTGCATGCGTGTGCACGTGCGTCATTAGAGGCAACAAAGAGCGACACGGCTGCATTGGAAGGGGTGCCTAATTCATTATTTAGTTGGGGACAAAACAGGCAATATGGAAGGCCTGGATTGATTACTGCAGCGCCACAGGAACCAAGTGTTGTGTGACAGCTTGGACAAAACCTGCAGAACGCACACACAAACATAAAACGGACACGGTCATTGAAGCGGCGTGTCCTCGCCATTGTGCCGCTCTTTCACTCAGGTCTGTCGTTTGCAGATGACCTCAAGCATAAAGGAATGAACGCCGGGCTAATCACCTGCTTTTTGTTGGTTTGTGCTTAAGTTACCGACCACAACTGGGTGTTGCTGATAGGCCGAACACGTGTGTGGTTTCTGTGCCGCCAATATATTGTACAACAACAAAGACCTCTTTGCTTTGCTGCTCGGAAATGACACTGAATTGATGGGACTTAGATCCTCTTCTTGACTTCACCTTTCTGAAACCGTCCGAGGTGGAAGGCCTGCGGCATCAAGACAATGAACTGAACAATTTATGGCGTTTCATTGGCCAGATACGGAATACCTTTTGATACTAGATACAAATGTCAACCATTTTATGGCGATTGCGTTGTGGAGATGGATAGAAACTTTACATCTTGTAAGGGAATTAGTCATCCAAACTCATCTGCAAAATAATCAATGATTATGAGCTACTACCGTAATAATTACACATATTGTTGCATTCAATTGTGAAAATCAACCATCATGGTCACTATGTGACCATCTAAAGCTCACCGTCTGTTTGTCAATCAAATCAAATCCTAAATTGGACTGCCACTGATCTGATGAATGTATTACAGCTGTGTTGTATTCCGGACATTTTGGAAGATCTATTAGGCTTCAATGGAATTTGATTAGCGCATTTATAGTCAAATAGAATTACATCTGTAAGTGGATAGGAGCTGACATGTTTCCGTATCTCCCGGCGAGTGATACATTATTCTGCGGTCGGTATAAAAACATAATGAAATATAAATATCCATTAATCCTCACATTCCATGGAGGCAGTCACCACCCAGCCTCGCTCAGCTTCAGCCGGCTTGTAATGCCGTGTGACGTCTGTGTGTATTTTGCATGAGGGGTTGTGTGCATAAGGCCCGTGTGTGTGTGTGTGTGTGTGTGTGTGTGCGCGTGTGTGTGTTTCTGGCCAGAGTCGAGCGCTTCACACTGTGAACGAGGCATCTTTATTATAAGCTGCCAGAAGTATGGCAGCTCGGGAAAGGAGCTGCCACGGCGAGGTAATCGAAAGTCACTAGGCCGAGATGCAACAAGGGGCACTTGAGAGGCTTGCAGCGGCACAAGCCATATGGCGTGCTGGCTTGGCAGACCTGGCAACCCGCCCCCCTCCATCCCAGGAAATGGTAGGGAAACCCAAACGACAATTAGCCATTGTTTTGAGACCGACTGACATTGAGAGATTAGCATGTTAGCATGTTTGAGAGACAATTAAAAGGAAAATAAACATAGGCAAGTTATTCATCTCATATCCGCCGGGGCTTATTTTCAACCTTTTCATTCAATCCTGCACAAATATGCCTTCAAGAAATTCAAGAACACATACGGTTCGAATTTGGTGGCGCGGGACGGTGGAGAGTGGCGCAGCGCAGGCTGTGGTGATTTGGTCCAGGGCACCACTGTTCAGCCAATTTGGTCATTCGGTAGGGGCAACGCCCCCCTAAATAAATGGCCTGCATTTAAAGGCAACGAGAGGCGTTCATTTGATTGGTTAAGATTACGCTCGGCTGTGGTAAACCCTCTCAGGCCTTCTCTCCTCCATCTTTGCAACTTGCGCTGATGGGAGGGATGGAGGCGCGGGTGTGCAGCGCTGTGCCGGACTGCGCTGTTCACGAAAATTGTAATTGTGTTTAAAAAAAAATGATTGGAAGATTTTTTTTAATTTATTGTCGACTACACAAAAGAAGAAGAAAGTTACAGTTGTTTTTCATATTCCACTTTAACTCCTTAAATCCCAGCCAATTTTCCAAAATTCAAACCCTTCAGCATTTTAGATGATTTTTTTTTTAAAGGCATACAGAATATTGTGTTCTCTGAACATATAAACACGGAACCTACGAAAAAAGATTCAACTCTCATCTTTCATTTGAACAAAACTTTGTCTCTACCTTTTTCTGTCCGTGAGTAATCAGCTGTAGAACTTTGGTAAGTTTCAGGAAAATAGCAGTTCCCAACAAATAAAAGTGGGAATAACACCTTTTGAGGAAAATATGCGTATTTACTTTCACATTTTTTGTTTAAAAAAACGTAAAAAAGGTGTGAATGCCAACACGTAAGTTTATATGTCTTAATTTCTATTAAGTTGACTGTATAGGTGACTATAGGGGTGTTAGTTCATGTCTCATGTCTCATGAGGGCTTTAATTGTGTTAAACCCATATTTAGAAGGTTGTGTCTTTTCTATGCTATAAATATTCCATTTCTAAATTAGGAATCCTGTTTCGCGGAAATTCACTCATGGTCGGGTCTGGTGATCACATTTGTAATAGTGACTCTCATTTGACCCCCAACATATTTTCTGTAAACACAAGGATAATAAAAACCAAAATAAACATTAGCATAATGCCGGGGGGGGGGGGGGGGGGTATCCCATAGAGAGAATATAGTATGAAAACAGAAGACAACAATGTAAAATCCCATGGTGGAGCAGCAGTTTGCGTAGAGGAGCTAATTTCATGATAAATTAAAAAAGAGGCTCTCTCTCATGAGATGTCATTACCTCGTGTTTATTTTACGAAAAGGAGTAAAATCGCTCTTATTATACATTATCATAAATGTAATTAATAAAACATTTCCGAATGAATGCAGTTTTTGTTTTTCTCTTCACTGGGGTTCGATTCTCTCATGAAGTCATTTCCATATCTCACAAATACAAAAGGGGCAATTACCTGATCGTGAATGTTCTCTTAGACATAGACCACCAACGTGAATGTCACATATTTGAATTTCTACTTCAAATATCCTACCTAATAATTTGAAGTAGTAGCCTTGTAAATATACTGCAACTAATTCAAGTAAGTATACATTCAGTAATTACTTGTTTAAATCACTTATCACAGTGTATTACTAACATTACTTGTACTTACATTACACTTTAAGGCGCAGCTCATATCTGCAAATAATCACATTTTTTATCGCTATGGTTACTCAATAATCGTTTCTGCCGAAATTCGACCAACATTTCTCGCAATGATGCTGCGCTCCCACAACAACGATAATACCTAATCCATATATTCCTATGAGTTCATACTTTGTACAGGCAGGCTTATTCATCCAGCTCTTGGACTGCATTGCAAGAGGCGGCGTGGCCAACATGGCGGCCGTGGAGTGTAAGGAACATCCATATTTTAGGACACTAAATATGATTTATCGCAATATACCCGCAGGTATTTCATTTGATTCCTTTGCATCTTATGAATTATGGCTGGTCTGCATTCCGCTCTTAACTGACTTCTAGCGCCTAGCAGGGTAGAAATCCGCAGAATAAAAATGGAGTCAATAGATCATGGGCGATACTTAACTGGACATCTGTGATTACGAGCTACGGGAATGTGCCACAAACGCACCGCGCGCCAATATGTATTGCTTACACTTATAATAAATGTTATCTTTGGGAGGAGAAAAAAAGCTGTCAAGTTGATGAAAGACGCAGATGAGCATCTATACGGCTGACCAAGCGTGCATAGATATGCACAAATGCAATTTTCACGTTGGAAGTGTGTGCAAGATATATAAAATATTCTGCGATAATACCCCATTTTGATGAGCTTGATCCATCGCCTTGCTTGTGGGTTTGCGTAGTCCTAATAGTGCAGAATATAATTACCAGATATGGAAGCCAACGGGAAACCAGTAAAACCATTGCTGCCAGGCCTCCGTATTTCCCGTCTGCACAAAAATGATGTCTTATCATTCCGTACTGGGAAGTTGTTTTCTGCTTGGATTACAGGTGGAAGATGTCCAGGTAGAAATGTTAAAAGTAAAAAGATTTGGTGTGGAATTTGTAAACATATTTCTAAACATGTCAAGGCAATCTTCCACACTTTAGTACTGTAGATAAATTGATACTATAATGTGTGTATGAAAATATCATGGATTTATCTTGCTCTATATCAATTCGAGAGCCAGATGAATTATATTATTATTATTCATGATATTTCCTCCTACAGTGTTTTAC
Organism: Doryrhamphus excisus; assembly: GCF_037039965.1. Lineage (NCBI taxonomy): Eukaryota > Metazoa > Chordata > Actinopteri > Syngnathiformes > Syngnathidae > Doryrhamphus > Doryrhamphus excisus. Next base: position 24,246,007 of record NC_136361.1, read on the forward strand.
AATGTTTTTCTATAAATTGTTTCACCCATTAATTTCCATGTCATTTCTAACACCATCCTTTTGTGCTTTCATTGCATTGGCCTGCCAAACATACTCCAATATCATAATAATAATAATATATAATCATTATAATAATAATGGATTTGATTTCATATTCCCAATGAAGTGAACGCATTATTCATTCACTCCTCATTCACACAGGGTGGTAAACTATATCTGAAACACAGGTGCCCATAGGTACTCTGATGGAAACATTGGCGCCCATTGGCGCCCATTGGCGCCCATTGGCGCCCATTGGCGCCCATTGGCGCCCACATCCCCTCGGACCACCAGCAATCATCCACTCCCGTTCCTCCACGGTGTGGGCGGCACCGGAGGCAACGTTACGATAGCTGGGAACTCTAAGTGTGCAATCAGAGTCCTGCAATCCTATTTTGGAGGCTGAAGGTAACAATGGCCGCGCTTGGACGACGAGCCTCGTCTTGTGTCTGGGTTTGCAGCCACGGCAGAGGTGTTGGAAGCTGTACTACTCGCTGGTAATGAATATGTCTACTTTGACGGGCATATCAAATTGCAGTGATAACATGACGTAAAGAAAACACGAGATAGTCTTGAAACTTAACCTGTCTCCGAATATCAGCGTGGTTGTTCCCTCTCCTTACCTGGCTTAAAGGCTCATTGATGTCACCTTCCATTGCCACTTCCCGATGACCACGTGTTCAGCAAGTGCTACAATACAGCGTTCAAAGCGCCATCGTTTCCATGGCAGGGTGTACAGATGAACAGATAAACGCTGGGACTACCCGACTAGCGAGGCTGCTGTTTGACAGCAGATCTTTGCCACCATGAGTCAAACTGACCTTGTCTTGCTTAAGAATATGACGGTCCCTCAACGTTTCTTTTTCTGTTTTAAAAACCATACAATGACTACATTTAGTATGAAACAATGGCTAATGACAATCAGCATTCAAATAAAAACCACTTCAACGCAACCATGGGATGTGAAGTCATGCACTTAATCCAATTAACTTTGATCCTCGTTTACTTGAACCAATGCATGTTCATATTAATATTGTATCGTTAATTACCATTCCATAGGTCACATGCATACCATATTATTATGCCGCAGGGCAGGATTGGAGTTTTGTGATGATGAACTCTCCCTGTATCGCACATCCGAGTGTCAAGGTCACAGTGTGGGCGTGTCATTTGACCGTGTGGGGGTCATTTGTGTGGCGTCTTCAGGATTTCTACGCATCTCACCAACTACCAACTTATTGTCCTTCAAATGAAAATGTCAGACAAAGTTGTGTGACATTTACAAGCGACTGGTCTACTGTGGCTTGTTTCCCCCGAATACGCTACCAGCGAGGCAACACGCGACTGCCCGGTCCGGTTGTCTTGTGCTCAAGCCCCAGGCCAAGCCTAAAGGAGCCCCGCTTCAACACCACCACATAAATACATTATTCCTTGTAGTATTTGTTCTGCTTGAATACAAAGCCAACACAATTTGTCCCAGTCATACAACCAACTTACTGATGCCAAAAAAGGGGACAGGTGTGCTCCTCATATGTAGGAGGAAATGAAATATGAAAAATATGAAAAACAGTGGAGACAAACGCCACCACGTCAGTAATGAAGGGCGACAGTGCGAAAAAGGAAAACCAAAATGGCTACCAGAGCAAAACAGCAACACTTTAGCAGATATATGCAACAATAGGAATTATTCTTGAGGTGCTACGTGTTTGTGGCCTGCACAAAGGAAGTCAATGTGTGCCCGATGTCCCTGTCCATGTTGGCTTGATTTGGTTTTTTCTGGGGTTAGATGGGTATTTCTGTTTTGGGGCAGATGTTGACACTATTTTAACAAATAAAGACCGTAGATCTAAATCGATTGCATGTAAAAAGTGTCTTGATATACATATTTCATTCTGTATAAGAATATGGGTGCAATTTTAAAAATGTTTGGATTAGTCATTTGTTGCAGATAAAATGAACATGCGTTTAAAGTTTTTGAATTTGAATTCCCAACCTCAGATTTTTTTTGTCACCCAATGAAAGTTTTCATCTAGAAATTTAATAAACAATTATTTATACAACACTTCTTTCAACTGCATCTCGCACCTCCACGACCGTATGAAGGCTAAGGTTTTGGACTTCATTTGTTCAACATAAAGCCAAAACATTTCCATGAACAAGGACATGTAAAAATGACTAAAATGCTAATGATGGAAGAACTAAACAATGTACATGATAGCTTTTTTAAAAAAAAAAAAAAAAAAAAAAAACCTCCACCTTGTCCAAAACTGTCCTTAACGCCCCTTGTTGGCGTTGGTGCATGGGCGTATGTGGGTTAAGGGCAGTGGTTAGAAGTCTGACCTCATGCGCAGCAACTCTTGGAATGAGATTGTTGATTAAATGCACGTAATGTCGGGATGGGCTGGGATCCTCGTACCATTCGTACCATATTGTATCATTCCTCCGATATGTAACCACTTATATTTACTTTGAGTTTTCAGACTGAGAATTCCTAATCAACACATACGCTCGTGTTGGCTGACGGTCCCACGCTTATTTCATTCTTACAAATGCGTAAAGGAGGAGAAACAGTCCATGCTTTTACTTTAAACAGCTTCTTTATCTGGATAATTGAGACGGGTCCTCTGAAATCACAAAGCATAAATAAAAGGGGAGCCCCGAGTCATGGAAATGTATTACAGTGCTTAAACCCCCTACCTTCAGCTAATGCTCATGCCGAGATCTGCGCCCCAGACAAGAGTGGCCATGACTGTACATAATATAGCGGCTCCTAACAAGCCTGTCTGAGCCGGTCCAGATAAAGACTCATCCTTTATATTCCCTCCTTATCCCATTCATTCCCTCCGTGGCAGTAAAGGAAATGTTATAAACTCCAAGCAAATGCTCTGATTGCATTTTAAAGTGATAAATATTTCAGCAGCGCTGAGAACATATTTAAAGCACATTCAAGGTCTCCCCACCTGTGAGATTAGCATCCTGCTCTCGCCTTTTAGAGATAATCAATGACTCTTGTTATTCCTCTGGCTACAGCCCTCGTTGCGTGTTGAATGGGCCAAAATGGAGTGTGAGCATGTGTGTGTGCATGTAATGAAACCTTCAAGATGAAGCACGCCGCGAGTACCATTCATCTACATGTTCTGGAAATATCACCGACTGTCAAACACACGCCAGGAGATATTCCATCATCATGCGATTGGCTTTTAGCCAGCACTCCCATTCATTTGCAGTGGAAGACCCCCAATAAGATATATGTATTCCGACTGCTCTTTTCATTGGAAAATAGCTTCATCTTTCTCGGGAAAAGGCGCTATACGTATATATTTTCATTTGGCACTTTGTGCAGCACCGAGGTATGCGTGCCAATGTTTTCAGTAGCACATACAAAATGATGTACAAATGACAACAAATATAGACTATTTTGTGTTAAGACCAAAATAATATTCAGCAAAAACATTAAAGTCAGACAATGTAATTAAAACTATGGCACATGTCCTTCAAGATGGAATGGAAGCGTTTCTCTCATTGGGTTGTCGAGCGATACGCTGCTCCTTTTAGGGACAACCCGACCTCACCACTGACACTATATTTACCTTTGAATCCCTCCGGTGTCCCTCCATCGTATTTACAGGAGGCTCTTCGCTCACATCCCCCGCCTGCCTCCCTCCTCCCTGTGTCTTCCCGCCTACTGTATGTGTGTGTGTGTGTGTGTGTGTGTGTGTGTGTGTGTGGGTGTTATTAGCCTCTTTTCCACATTATCTGCAGCCATCTAGTGTCTGATTTGTGCCCTGGAATTCATGCTCTTTTCTTGGTGGCATTGCTACCTTTTCTTGGTAGCAGTTTGTGTTCAGGTACAAAAAGGCTGCGTTGATGCTTGAAGACGCTTTGCTTCTCAAGAATGTAAATGTAAGATTTTCTCCACTTATAAACATGTCACGTTACACCTTGGAACAAAGTCATACGGGGAGCTTGGAAGTGACACGTTGGAGAAGGCACCCCCCCCCCCCCCCCACCCGGCAGGCCATTGTGGCTACACGTTACATTCTCCAATATTTGGGCTGATAACGCAGCCACCGAGACAGACAGTTAGCAATAACTGAACACCTGGGCTGCCCCCAGGCGCTACACCCCAGCCCCTGGGGGTCTTCACCTGAGACAGGGGGGGCGGGCAGGGGCGGGGGGCATGTAGCTTCCCTCGCTGTTTGAGAACTGCCTCCAGCGTTCCGATTATCAGCTAGACACCCGCGAGGGACATGAGACCTGGAATTCTGTTTTTACATCCATCATCAGGACAGCGACCGTCAAGTGAGGAAGGAGATCCGTATCCAGCAAACAAGAAGTCAACTTTTGAAAGTTCAAGTTGAAATGAGGCGACTTACGCATCTCAAGCTGCTACACAAAGACTTCGAATCGGGCAAGTGAAAACTGTTGTTTTGCAGTCGGAAAATGTTGCTCAACGGGACTCGGATGGACGTTTTTGAAGACGAGAATGTAACAGTTTGTTTGAACAGTGGACACAAACATTTACCATAGCGCTACTGCTTCACATGAATGAAATACTTCAAATTCTAAACTCGTATTCTACACCCATTCTGACAAAGAGTACTCAAAACGTGATTTACTACAATCTGGCTACAAGAACTGCAGACTTGACAACTGATTGGATCAACACAATCAGGGCGGGAACATTGATGTCTTACATAACGACGTGTCTCAATTTAGCAAATTCTTTGCGTGTGTGTGATATTGTCGAGGTGTTGACATGGGAAAGTCTTCCATCTGTCGTCTTTTCCCTTTTAAGTGTTTTTAGCGTTGCCTTTGACACACTGACCCAACCTGTGCGTGTTTTAAACATGACTGACTTCCAAGTAGTACTACGTATTCCAGTGATGTCCACTTGTTTGAATAAGTACATCAACAAGTAATTAGTAGCACCACAAAATATCAATTTATATTACCTTCTAAAAGAAATGGTATAGTATAGTTTGAACACAAGCACATACATCAAATGAGCATTGAGTTGCGACTCACACCCAGAAATCCTTTCCACCACCGCGTTGGCCTCTATTGACACACGGAATCCAGGTCCAAATGAAAAAGTAATGAAATGAAAACACGCACTACGTACACGGTGTATGTGCTTCTACTGTACACACGTTGCTCTGTTTAACATTTGTAACCTAATTCTGTTATGCTTCAATTACCAGACGCACCTTTAGAGTCCACGGCAAGGTTAGGCAAACATATCCAAGTTTAAGCTCGGGCCTGAGGTGTTCCAAACGCTCCGATCTGCCCATTTAATTAGGTTTAAGCCCAGGCTTATGGTAAATACCAAATGAGGCTCTTCCATGAGAAGCTGGTGTAATTTGGGTTGTGGTCCTGAACCTTAAGGTCACCCAGAAGTCATTAGCACCAAAAGTCAACCTCATTACAGTTTAACAAGCACACATCACTTCCCTTATTATCAGAGATGTAAATGTCAACTTCCTTCAAGTTCTTCCCCACAAACCAAGACAATGAACTAATTAGTCCTCATGCCTTTGGTCAGACGGGGCCCGAGTCATGTGGTTCATCAAAACATCTTTTAATAGGAATTCATAGGGACTCCAAGGTTTGAGGGCGACGTGGAGAACAGGTTCTGTTTAAGTGTGTCAACTTCACAATTGGAGACGCCTCGCCAAGGGCAACCCGTTCCCTCTCGAAACACTGTTATTGTACTGAATAATTGATCACATGTCTGGCCAAGGCTGTTATGTGTTTATGGGAGCCCCTCATTTTATGTTTGGATAGCCTTAAAACCCCGTTACAGGAAGGAGGAAATGAGGGACCACCAACGTTTAGTGACATGGACGTCGGGGTGAGGGATGTCAAAGAGAGCAAGATGCTTTGGCCTTAAAAACAGCGTGAATTGGACGTACCAACAGATCACCTTGGTTTTTGCACTGATCAAATATTTAAGCAAAGCGCTCATTTAGCATCTTGGTTGGGTTGATCGTCTAGGTTTACACCAACTGACTTTTTAGATGGACAACTTGCACGCTCACCATAGCAACAAAAGACACTCTTGTTCAAAATAAAATCTATAGCACATCTCCAACTCATGCCAACATCGTTCATATTTTGTGACGTATGAGCAAACATGATCAGAAACAGATAAATATCATATCCAGTACAGTTTAGCACCATGGAACGTTTGTGCACCCAGGTTCATTTCATTCAGTTCTCCATGAAGACTGCCAAAAATATGTCTCAGTTTCAGTTATTATACAGCCAAACAGCGCCCCCTGGAAAAAATGGAGTTGGGACATTGGCCAGGGATTCCTTTAATCATCTTTATTCTTTGTGTGTGTGATTAATTTGTTAAACTGGTATGTGTCTACTTCCTGCATATTGCTGGTATTCTGTGTGCTTTTAAAAAAAAAAACAATTAGACGGGTGAAGAGATACAGATACAGATAGCGATGGACTCACTCATCCCTTACAGCTAGATTGTGAAATCCTCCACGTTTGAAACCCGTCATATACAAAGTAGGACAGAATGGAAGTTCTCAGGGTTGGAATTTCCCTTTGGGCCTTCCAGGCATGGATGTCAGCATGAAAGGTTTGTCACTGGTTTGTCTACTTATGTGGCCTGTGATTGGCTGGCAACCAGTCAAAGTCAGCTGGGATAGGCTTCAGCATTCTCCCGTCACCCTCGCGAGGATTGATGACACTGTATGTCTGATGCCGTTCGCAAAGTTCTAAGGACTACTCAGGTGGTTTTTGTGTATTAAATTAGGTCACATGTGTCGACTGAAGGCCGAAGCGCTGCAGCTTTTCTTCCCAAGCAGGTGATTCCATTGACGAGCGCCTTCCCTCAAACCAGAGGGTTAATCATTAAAATCACCTGATTTAGTGACGGCATGGCGTGAGTTTGACACCCCTGAATTAGGGGCACCATCGAAGTGTCAGAACTTTAAGGAAGGTAAGACTAACTGTTGCATTCAAGAAAGAACTCAAGCAAAGTACAAAAGGTAATGATGATGATGATGATGATGATGATAGCTGCTTCTGACATTCACAAGACAGTTGAAGTGCACGTGTGTGCACGTAGCGCCAAGAGCATCCACTCTTTAAACTTGGAAAACCGCTTTGCTGTATCTTTCCTCCTGCCTCCATTCATCACCGTATTCACCAAAACATCTCCAATAAACAGGTAAATAAAATGAAACGGTCAAAAACCACAAACAAAGCACAGCCAAAAGCTGGGCAAAGCCACAAGTCAAAGGTAACAAAGCAAAGCCAAAGGCAGGAACAGCTGAAGGTAACACCGGTTGGCCAAAAAGCAAACAATGGTGGCAGTAGCAACAAATAGGACCTTGCTGACAGAAGACGAGTGCAACAGTCAGTGCAGGCTTGGCCTATAAAGGCCTGATGAGAAGATTGCTCTCAGGACTGACTTGGCCCAGACACGCCCTCAGGTGCCTTGCAACAAAGCATTTGGGCAGCAGCAGAGGAGCTCAAACAGCACATAACTGAATGTTCATGTATCCATTTCATCCATCGGTGATATGGATTTTGCATTGTTGTCTGCATATAAAACTACAATCTGGAACAAATCATTTTACTCATTATATTATTTCCATGGAAAGTCATCAAAATCCATTTCAGTTTTTGTATGTTTTAGAAGATGAAAACCAAGGTTCCACTAACTTCACGTCAAAATTCAGAAATATTGATGCTGCATTCAAGTCAATATGACAGCTACTCACTATAAGTATAACTATAACTATAAATATAACTACAACTTTAACTATAACTATAACTATAACTATAACTATAACTATAACTATAACTATAACTATAACTATAACTATAACTATAACTAACTATAACTATAACTATAACTATAACTATAACTATAACTATAACTATAACTATAACTATAACTATAACTAACTATAACTATAACTATAACTATAACTATAAGTACTCTTTGCTGAAATGTCATTCTTCCATTTTAGCTTAACAAATCTTAACAACTTTGATAACTTGTCACAAATTGTTCACCCAAACTATTGCTATTAAGATTAAGTCGACTGAAAGAAGTTGTATTGATACAACAGATTGACTGTCATAGTGTGAGCTGCCAACCCCCCCCCCCCCCCCCCCCACGCATGGGTTGGGTTTTCTTTATCTTAGATCTTAGCGAGATAAATGTGATTTAAATGAATAGCTGCCACTAAATAACTCCTCAGCTGCTAAATGATGCATTCATCAGATACAGACAGCCAATATCCTGTGATTCATGACATCCCTTCCCATGTGAAGGGTGCCAACAAAATTGTTATTATGCTTTAATAAAGTCTAGCCCTCACTAACCCGCTCATTAATCAGCTGAAGTCAGTCGCTTTGGAGCGGGCGGGTGTGAATCCGTGTGCCGTGCTGCTCTCACGAGGAGAAATAGGTACGAGTATCATGGTCATGATCCGTATTTGTGTTTAAAGAAAATGCTCATTATGTATTCACACTTCTCGCTCTGTGATTGGCCAGTCACACACAGCGAGTGCATACAATTGGCACGTTAAAAAGCGCTAGTGCTGCGTTGGTCCCGGTGCCTCCACTTTAGCAGGTTTTCTTCAGCTCGCCTTGATCGAAATTGGGGGATAAGACATTTGTGGAGGTGGGCAGTACACCCTTCAACGAGTCTTAAATACACGCAGGAACTATGTTCTACAAGCCAACCAATCACATGTTCCCGCACCGTGGGGTTGGATTTTTTGGGAGGTGCACGTTAGGTGTATTCCGTGCATCAGAAACCTGGTCTTTAACCTTTTGTGTTTTATTACATGAATACAACTTAATCTAATTTTTAAAAGAACAATGTGTATTGATGTAAGCACCAAATTCAATGGGAATCAATGCTGAGCTTCAGGCTGCACCAGATGAGTGTATTTTTACTAATCGTTGGTATAAATAATGGCCAGTTGTGCCATTGTGTCAGGGTGGCAGACTGACATGCGTCTCATCCTCGTATCCTTGACAGGCCGAAACCTTTTCAAATTCCTGAATCCAACATGGCCCAACTGTGATCATTTAGCATTTCAACTGAGGTGTTGAGGCTGTGAAATGATTCCCCTTGCGTCTGGGTCAATGCTAAGCCTCAACGACAGGTAACAGTCAATCCATTAACCTTAGCTTGTAGTGGATGTTTCATGTCACTACCTCCAAGTCGTGCACACACATACCAATGCGCCGCCATTGTGGACACAAGCATTTCCACATGCGCGTACGCACAACATTTGATCGGCAATGTCTTGAAAAGGTCAGTTGATCTCTCGACATCAACTCCGCCATTGTAATAATACGCTTGTTTTTTCACCGTTTGTTCAACATTAACAGCAGCCTATCGTTTCGTCTGAAGCCACACACCAAGTGGGCTGTGGATGCATGCAGGACCTCACTTTTAAACATACCCCCCCCCCCCCCCCCATGGTTGGTGTCGGCAGCCATCAGCCTGGTAATATGAAAGGGCTTTTAAAGGCAAGGGTCATGTTAAATTGGAACACAAATGTTTTTTCTCAATTATCCTTCTGGAGGCAAATGTCAACTGCTTGAGGGAGAGTCAACCTGGCCGGTGTGAGCGTGGGGTTCTATTTAAGTGTTGCTCCAGGCTAGAGACTTCTCATGTCCGCTTTTGTCCAAAACCACGCCGTTAATCAGTGTATTAGTTTTGATTGGGAATTATGAAGTAGGATATGTCACCTTGACACCATCAGCACCACCTTTGCCTCCGCATTGTCCCGAAATACACCCAGTCAAAACCTTCAGATGGTGCGCCTCAAAGGGGGAACACTAGTTTATGCAGTTAGCATTCTGTTTCCGCGTACCATGAAGTATGCGTATGCATTGTCACCAACGATTCCCTTATCTGGGAAGTGGTCGTGGCATTATTTGCTTCCGCTTAGTTCCGCATGACGCCACGCAATTAATTAATTCATTTATTAGCAAGGAACCTACCTACATGATTTTGAGCTTTAAAAAAACCCACACAGTTTGAGTGGAGATCTGTTTGTACAAGAAGTACACTTTAAATGTTGCCAGTCACATAAAAGACAAATATCACTCCTTTCACTTTCTTTTTGTCATACTGGCTTTAACATTGCTGGAAGTTGGACACGCCAGTGCTAAAAATATCATAAATATACTCCGATTCCTTTTCCATACTCTAAAACTCATCAAATTTAATTCAGATTTGTGTTCTAAATTAGTTTCACACAATTAAACTCAAACAAAGAAATAGTTGGGTTGGTTGGCCCAGCTAACAAGGTGAACCTTCTTTATTTTTGTGGGAGTTGGCAACCCTACTCACCTGAGACGCGTATCAATAAAGTACTAGCAGACGCTGTAGTAATTCTAACTTTGGTCCAAGAAAGATTTGTCAGATCCAGTTCCCTCATTCTGGCACAAATTCTGACCATTTCCAAATGTCCTTTGGCCACTGGCAAGCAAACTTCACACCAGTTGACAGCAAATGTACTCACTAGCACGCACGATTGAGTACAGAAGTACGATTGTGGTGACAGAATAGCAACATGTCTTTTCCAAAACCTCACTGACTATGCTGAACAATATTTTTTATAAAGTACTACGGTTGGTCAGATATATCGTTAAAATGTAGCAATGACAACCAGGTCAGCACTTCCTCCCTAGTTATTTACAAAATACCCCCCCCCCCCACCCCCATCCCAATGATTCTTATGGCGGCTGCCCCATTGGGACCTGGGGAGTTTCTCGAGTAAATTTAATGAAAAACCTTCCTGTGATTGGCAGCTGAATGCCCGAGCCAACAATAGATTGGCTCAATGCGTCCCAAGTGAAAATAGCATTGGCCTTTGCCAGTGGCCTCCCCTGCCCGGCTAGCCGGATATTACAAGTTACCAAATGTATATTTACAATAACAAATTGACTCCAATTGGTCAAAGTGGGGATCAGGACCTGGCTGGAAATCTGCAGTGCCGCTCGGAAATCGGTTTGTGGACCTTTGTGGAATCAGGAGGTCATCAGCAGACACCTCGAGGGGACACCGGGACAAGCGAAGAGAGGACGGACACCCGCATGGTCGTATCTCGCCGTAAACATTTACATACAGTACATCATTTCCAAAAAGAAAGCCAGTTGTTAAATATGAAAGAATCAAATGGAAATGTGCCATGGAAGTTTGAGCCTGCTTGATGATCAATAAACGATCGACTACAAAATAAAAACGAAACAAATCTGACAACCCCCCAAAAAAGAGGAGAATCTTGAAAAAAAAATGTTTTCATTCACTTTTTAGATCCAGTTAAAAAAAAATTGTTGTTCTTACCTTTTACTTGTATATGAATATGAAGTACATGTATATGAATATGAAGTACATGTATATGAATATGAAGTACATGTATATGAATATATGAAGCACATGTATATGAATATGAAGTACATGTATATGAATATGAAGTACATGTATATGAATATATGAAGTACATGTATATGAATATGAAGTACATGTATATGAATATATGAAGCACATGTATATGAATATGAAGTACATGTATATGAATATGAAGTACATGTATATGAATATGAAGTACATGTATATGAATATATGAAGTACATGTATATGAATATGAAGTACATGTATATGAATATATGAAGCACATGTATATGAATATGAAGTACATGTATATGAATATATGAAGCACATGTATATGAATATGAAGTACATGTATATGAATATGAAGTACTTGTATATGAATATGAAGTACATGTATATGAATATGAAGTACATGTATATGGATATATGAAGCACATGTATATGAATATGAAGTACATGTATATGAATATATGAAGCACATGTATATGAATATGAAGTACATGTATATGAATATATGAAGCACATGTATATGAATATGAAGTACATGTATATGAATATATGAAGCACATGTATATGAATATGAAGTACATGTATATGAATATGAAGTACATGTATATGAATATATGAAGCACATGTAGATGAATATGAAGTACATGTATATGAATATATGAAGTACATGTATATGAATATGAAGTACATGTATATGAATATGAAGTACATGTATATGAATATATGAAGTACATGTATATGAATATGAAGTACATGTATATGAATATATGAAGCACATGTATATGTATATGAAGTACATGTATATGAATATATGAAGTACATGTATATGAATATGAAGTACATGTATATGAATATATGAAGCACATGTATATGAATATGAAGTACATGTATATGAATATGAAGTACATGTATATGAATATGAAGTACATGTATATGAATATATGAAGTACATGTATATGAATATGAAGTACATGTATATGAATATGAAGTACATGTATATGAATATATGAAGTACATGTATATGAATATGAAGTACATGTATATGAATATGAAGTACATGTATATGAATATATGAAGTACATGTATATGAATATATGAAGCACATGTATATGAATATATGAAGCACATGTATATGAATATGAAGTACATGTATATGAATATATGAAGTACATGTATATGAATATGAAGTACATGTATATGAATATATGAAGCACATGCAGCCTTTACTTTTCCACAAAGGCTTGATCACCTTCTGGTGACTTTGGGTTAATAATAGGGCTGTCAATCGATTAAAATATTTGATCACGATTAATCACATTTAATCGCAGATGGAAATAAGTTTTTATCTATAATAAGTAGGGGAAATATCTTCGTGGTAAATGATTAAATGTGCAACTACAATGATAATTACATCAAATTTTATGTAAGGGGATATCAATTTGGGAACTTTGGGGCATTATTTTAAAAAATACAGTCAGCAAGCATATTTTTGTATTACTATTTTTCTTTATTATTAGCATATTAGCCCTTAGCTCACGCCCACAAACGTTCTGCAAATACAAAATGTGAGCAAGCGAGACCTCCCACACTAACATGTTTTTGTTTATTTGTGTCAGCTGAAAATAAGATTTGTTTATTTATGATACTGGTTTTAAATTCAAAATGTTTTTTAGTAAAAAGCCTATTTAGGAACATTCAGAAAGGATTATTATTAAAGAATTGCCTCAAACACAAACAAGGTTTGTTTTACATCAGAAAAAAATATATTTATTTGCAAGTAAAACACTGTGAGCTATTTACAGCTATTAAACACATTCCACTTGAACGCTTGCTTTATGAGGGCATAACGTACTTTTGAATACTAAATACGAAACAGGACCGGCACACAACAATTAGAAATAGCAACCAGGGCGTGGTCAGCTCCTACAGGAGTATCAGAGATGCCCCATGCTGCATAGAAACCACCCGGTGAAGACGAGTCAGTGACCCGCTCTGTTGAGGATCACCCCCCAGTGGCATCACTAACTGTCCACACAGAGTTTCTGAGGGAATTTGGAGTCGTAGTTGGAGTAAAGCTTGTTGAGGAAGTTGTGTCGTCACCAATAAAGGTGATTAGGATCGTGATTGGATCCGCTGGCTGCAGGCACGCCGCTGTCAGGGACGGATTGTTCTCAGCTTTATCATATCCTCTTTCTTTTATTCTGTCTTCACATCATTTCTCTCATCATTCTGGACTGTAAGAACAGTTGCTTTCTTCCACTAGCTACGGCCGATGGTATCGTGTTATCGGTGTAATAAAACTAAAGTGGCGGGCCGGATATTGAAAGCGTATTCATACAGGAAATAACAGTGCTCCGTCATAATCTACAGGCGAAAACATGTGTTCATCCGCGTATTGTTTCCTTATCTGATGCTGAAAAAAAATGGTGGCCTGCTATCTCTCTTTTTTGGTCTTTTTTTGCACACTCTTTATTACCAGAATTTAATATTGCCACAGTGGAGATAGAATCTAATCTTACATCTCTTCTCAAATGCTGTGACAGAGCCCAGTAAAGCCATCTTTTCTTTTGCAGTTAAATGCAAAATTAAGCGCGGGCGACATTCTGCTATCTTGGCCTCCAAGTGTCTTGAGTCCAGGTTACACTAAACTGCTTTCTCACATTTCCCAGACCACGGAAGTAGCACAGTAAAATAACCTTTGGGAGCTAGACACATAGAAAGAAACATCAGTCTTGCATATGTTGACGTTGTTTTCACACGTTTCACTGCAAAAATGCTTAAACTTCAGTGGCGTGAGGAGAACAGGATGTACCTTATGCAACACGAATACATCTTCTGTTGCTTCCTACTGACCTGTGCAGCCAAGGAGAGCCCAATACTTGCACCAGGAGAGAACGGTAGCTGACTCAAGGCCGCCCTCTGTCTGAAGTCAGAGCAAACTCACTCCCGCCTCAACTTCAGCTACAGGACACATCAGGAGCACAGGAACTATTGGTATCAACGTTGGCTTCCAATCACACACACCATCTGAATATGTTGAAACATTGAAGCAAAACGAGATAAATAAAGGGTAAAATGGCACACATGAACAAACGGGACATAAAACTATTCCTTCCCCACACGGTAATTTATTCTAAATCATCATTATGAAACACTTTCTTCTAATCTTTTCCTCTTCTGGTGACATGCTGGCTTTCTAATTGGCTGATGTAGTACAGCAGTAAAATGGCAAAGTCGGAGGAGACACAGTGGAAAAAAAGCCTCATTTGCATTCAATTAATTAAAACTCGCAGCTCAGACGTGGTAGACTTTACCACAAATGCATATACTATATTTCACTCCCAATTCCTTTGCTCAATACAACGTAATGTCTGCTCTCCGTCTCCGTGTGTGCGTGTGTGTGTGTGTGTGTGTGTGTGTGTGCGTGTGTGTGTGTGCGTGTGTGTGCGTGTGTGTGCGTGTGTGTGTGTGTGTGTATGTGTGTGAGCACACAAGGCAAAGCTCTGCCTCTTAGTTCTAATTGATGTAAAAGGAAAGAGTGGCAAAGGCTTGGCAAGGCCTGACCTTGTTCTATGGGGTGCCTCACCCCAATTAATCACAAGATCCCAGCCCAGATGCTTCAAGCTAATAACGGCACTGTGAATCTAAAACGTCTTTCAGTTGTACACCCACTCCCGTGATTGCAGTATCCGCGACACATTAAAGCTCCCCGCCAGGCCAGGGACGCCTCAAACAATGCACAGTGGCCCGATCAGTTTGACACAGAAGCCAATTTCTAGTATTTATTTCACCATTTCAACACTTCATTTCATGTCAAATTATCCTCACGCTGAAATATGTCATCCTTTCCCTTGTGTGAACAATAATATTCCATCTGTTTTGTGTCCTGTACTTACTGGGGATTTCAGGATTATGGTAACTAAATTAGTTCACACATTTTAAAGGGATTATTTGAACAATGTGTGACATGGCAGTCTACACCACGGCACACAATGGCCTCCGTGTGATTTCACCATTTGAAAACTCCACGGAAGAACAGACAATTGAAGATTTGGGCTTTTATTGTGCTCATATCTATTCTGTTTGTATGTGATCTTCTAAGTGTCGCTCCAATTGAAAAAAATATATTTTTGTTCATGACTACAGGTTTTGGTTTTCTGTTTTTTAAGATGAAATGATTTGCTTCAATAAATTTCTCCTCCAAAATCTTTTTTGGCACATATGTAATATATTCAGTACAATGCAGTGGATTCCAGCATATTCATGAATTGTCAAAAATATGTTTTTTTCTGCAAAAAATAATAATATAAATTGAAAAAAAAATCAGCAAATGTTATTCCAAAATGGGAGAACGTCAACGTCAAGCTAGCAGGAGCATTTGGAGGGGGAACCAAAAATCAATTGCTTGCAATATTTCACCATTCACGAGTAGTCTCGGATTTATCTACTGTGTATATATTTTGTCGTTGTCACTGAGAAATACACTTCCTGAAGGCAAGTGAGTACAGACAAGAGGAAAGCAGATGGGAAGTGAGAAAATTGTCCTGACCAATATCCCAGGATACACCAGCTGTTGTTGTAACTTCACTCCACTGTTTTCGCTACCTTTTTAGTCTTTAGGCTACAGGAAAGAGGCAGACCTTATTGTCAGGCCAAGTGCTTCTAGTACCAGGAGTACCAGGAGTACCAGGAGTACCAGGAGTACCAGGAGTACCAGGAGTACCAGGAGTACCAGGAGTACCAGGAGTACCAGGAGTACCAGGAGTACCAGGAGTACCAGGAGCTGATGACAAGCTTATTTTGGAAGGATTCTGTTGTCAACAACTACGAGCTGTTCGGGATGCAGGAACTGCTGATGCTAGTGAACTCTGCAGTTTGGGTCAGCCATAGTAGGTGAAAGTAAGCCTCGTGGGGACACTAAGATTTGAGTTATGACAATAATTAGTACTATAATTACTACCTATTCCATAAATGCTGAAGTCTGAGTTGTTAAACACCGTTAGACTTTTAGTTTCAGTCTGGTAGCTCAGTGCTTTGTCAGTCTAAATGCTTCTCATAGAGGCCACACACACACACACACACACACACACACACACACACACACACACAAGGACTGTTGGAAAAATACTGAGAGACACACAAGAATAACTTTCACTTCGATACAAACTTAGCTTAGCTTAACTTGTGGTCACAAAAGACCCCACAGCAACATCTAAACTGCAGGCCTCGCTTGCCTCAGTTAAGGTCAGCGTTCATGACTCCACCATCAGGAAGACAGAGGACCAAAACACCCTAAGCTAAGGCTAATACAAACAGCCTAAGCAGGCGAGGAGGAGCAAAGGCAAGGCTAGCAGCTTAACGTAAGGAAACCAAAGGAGCAGTTGAAATATTGATGAAGCAACATAAACAGAAGGAACAGGAACATAAACAAAGTGGATTGCTTCCTATTTACATGACATTTGTGTGTCTGTCCGTGCATGACTGAGCAGGTGGAGGTGTGGACAAGAGGTTCGGACTGTGGCGTGCACGCCTCTCGGCACATCACCGTCTGAGACCCGTTGGCTTAACTTACATCTCATCCAATTAGCTGGCAGTATCGAAGCAACCAGGAACAATAGCCGCCGCTTTACGTGACTCCGTTGTCACTTGATCCCAGGTAACCCGAAGCTCATGCCTACGAGCGCGCACACACACACACACACACACACACACACATACACACCACACGTGTGCACACCGACACTCGATGCCTTGCGTTGCTGGTGTAATGATGAAAGGGAGCGTGCACAGACGTCAACAGCATCGGTGAGTGGCGGTAAGGATAGGTACAAAACTGATGCCTCACAATAAGGCGGCCATTGTAACAAACAGAATTTGTCGTCCTATTGTCGGGTACAAAAGATGTAACAGAAGCCCGGCCTCTTGCTCCTTGTCCGTTGCTGGTTTTGGCGTGTTGGCGATGCTCTGCGATACGTTGAGCCTCTCTTGGACTCAATTATTCACACGGGCAAGATGCGACAACTGAACAAGAGGGAACAAAAAGCCCACGACGTCCAGCGGAGGAGTCACATGACAAAAACAGTTCCAATATTCCAAACACGATATAGGTTTTTGTTTATTTGAAAAACTCCTTGTAAGAAGGCATTTTGGGACATTTAAATATCATTTTAATCCCTGCGTTATTTGATATTTTTTGTGACTGAAAATGAATGGGGTTGGGTATTGTTTACATATTATTCCATATCTGTCCCAAATCTGGACTTTTGAAACGGTGCCTTTACTTGTACAGATTCTTGTGACAAGCAAACAGTCATTTAAATACTGCTGATGAGGCCCTGATGAGGAACCTTTATGGTTCCTCCAGGTTGCTCATGAAGAGTACGACCATAAAACGAGCAGAATAATTCAGACAATTCTTGGAGCCTTTTTTTAATAAACTGAAAGCCGGTTGTGTTCTTACCTTTTCTGGGTATGTGAAGTCATTTAGTGAAGTCATATCATTTAGTACTGGAATCAGACATGGCCAGCTCGTTAGAGGGGGTCGGGTTGCTATCGTTAAGAACGGCATCACCATACCGACTTTCAGCAAGCATGCGAAAAATAAACAGCACAGCATTTTTTATGATGACACCACCTTGTCACGTTGAGTGCAATTATATCTCACATTTTTCATTAATCACATGAAACTGTTTCAGGTAATCCCAAAAATGTCACTTTTCTGTCAGTTTTACATTGTAAAAAATAGTTTGTGGTAATATTAACTTTACCGTTATCCTGACTCAGCATTTTAATTCATTTAAGGGTACCATGCTTCCTTGTCTGGATCTTTGGAGTCTGCATGGGTTTGTGCTGAAGTTCAATATTAAAATGATACAAATTTCCTCAATTTCACCCTGGCAATCACAGCCCGTTGCCAGATACTGTCAGCGGACGTTGTCGTATTGTACGACTAATTTGATTGACTTGATCCTGCTCTCTTCTTCCTCGTAGTCGCATCTGGACCATGACTCTGAGTCTTTCTGTCCGAGGGGTTCATTACCCAGAATCCAACGGCAGGGCGATTTGTCGCACCTGACGCGGGTTTCTGTGGAAATCTCTGCAGGAGTCGGCTCCCCACTCACCACCTCTATGGTGGCCCCTTCACCAGCGTTGTACTCGCGAATGTCCTGAATGCAACAAGCCGTATCTGCTGTATGTCTGAAGGATTGCTGCTTATAGCTCACCATCTCGCCTTCGCCGGTTTCTGTTCATCTCTCTCATCGACTGTACACTGGTACAAACCTGGCGTGATGGAAGGTGTACTCAGACAAAGTCGCACTCTATGAACGCAAAGCCAGGGCGGCTGTTGACATCTTGTAAAGTTGTCTCCATCCCCGGGTTGTACCTTCAGGGAGGCAGGGAGCATAGTGGGAGCGCTAGCACTGTTGAGACCATCGGGCCTGCTATACTTGCCAACCACTGAATATTTAATGTGCAAGGCCCCCACAAATGCACGGACAGCCTGGTGTTGTCACCCCGGCATATTTTATCACTGATCAAACATTAGTCGGCAGCTGTTGTAAACTTGTAGCTGTCTCGGTGGCGGTGGCCGTGACAGGCCTTGACACGCCGCTGAGAGACGGAGGCCCAGCTGGCTGCCGTACTTACTTGCGTACGTACTTACATGCAGGATTGCTGCAAAGTTGAATCAAGAAATACTTGTTTCCTCCACGCTCTCTGTCACTCATTTGCTACACTTCTCTTAACGATTCTTCTTGTACTTGTACGCTCCGTCTCGCTACTCCGTCCATCGCGCCGTCATGTCTTGTGATTTTTCCCCAACTGGATGTTTTGTGTCCTGCTGGTACCTTAGTGGAGACACTGGCTACCTGAAGGTGACACAACCAAGAAAAGAGAGAGACATTTTGACAGCATGAAGACTGAATCTGTGGGGGAAAAAGACAAGCTATTGCTTCTTTTGCGTTACTTTTTTTGTATAAAACTTTTTAATGAATAAAAATGTTATTACTGAAGTAATAAATTGTATTCATTTATTAATAGATATCTTTTAGAGACTCTTTTAGAGTCCCGGGTGAACTGGATTCTACCCCAGCTAACTTTGGACGGGTCACATGCCAATCACATGATAACAACCATTAGCAATCTACCACCTGGCAGATATTGTAACCACATGATTCATGGGGCCTCGTTTGTCGCTAATGAACAAACAATACATCACTTGTCATAGATTTATTATTGACGCTATGACTGCCCGTTTGGATGAAGATCTTCTCGTAGTTGGGTTCTGGTCTCCTTCTTTAGTTGATGCAACTTATAGTATAGGAGATTTGGTATATTATTTATGGCATCGGTTATGATTTAGTTGTAACTAAACTATCTATAAGTAGCACAGGTGTTAAGCTGTACGAATGTGGGCTCAGTATTTGTCTTATGAAATTTCCTCAAGCAATTTATAAAAGATGTACTTAGTATTGTTCATTCTTTGTATTTCACTCACATATAATATGAACATATAGCATCACAATGTGATATACATTCTGTATTACTAATAGATAGACGTATGAATAATGTAGATTTATCGTCGGGTGCATGTTTTTGCTGTGAAACATCATTCCAAGCAAAATGATCAATATTTCATTTTGTCATTTATTATGTAAATTCGTCCACTGAATATTTCAGTAATTGGTTTGGACATAAGACTCCCTTGCTGCCCTCCTCCATGCGTCTGTTTTGCATTAGAGCAATGGTAGGACAGCTTACTGGGGGAATTAGCTTTTGGATGGCACTAAATAATTTTATTTTTAATTTAGCACATGACAATGGGCACGCGCAAAGGGAGCCCCCTTGGCTAGCGCAGGGCCTCGTTGGCAATGATTGATGAGCCAATATCTAATTAGTTGAGATCCAATCACTTATTATGCAGAGTGTGGGACAAACAAACCGAAGTCAACTGTCAGCCGATTGATTGATGACTCTCCCAATACGTCTTTTGTTTGCTCTAATGTCCTGACGCTTGTTACAACCACGAATGCTCGCTTGGACAATGCGGGCTGTCAATCCTACGGGCCGTTTTTTCATCCTCCAACGGAAACGTTCATTTAAGTGCTTGCGTGGATCTATATTATGTGTGTGCATCTTGTTGCGGGACAAAATATATCAAAGGTGACAAAGTCAGATTCAGCCTGTTTTTGGTGGATTTGACAAGGCACAGTGGAAAACAACGTTTTATGAGTATTTGCTTTCTGCCGGTGTTTTCCTTCATTTCTTAAATTAATTCCATCCTCAATTTTTCCGAGGATGTAGAGTCATTTGGGAACTAAAGAAAAGTACAGCGAACAAGGATAACAAATGAGTTCCCGGTTTTCCATCACTGGATGTTTGCAGGAATCACCAACTTGATCATTCCAAATAATTACATCATTCCAAATACCGTATTTTCTGGACTATAAGTCGCTCCGGCGTATAAGTCGCACAATGGTTATTCAGCTCCACAAAAAATAAATATGAACATAAAAGGCAACCAGTGTTTATGTAACATAAACAGTTTTTTCAGTTATAAGTCGCTCTGGAGTATAAGTCACAGGAACAGCCAAACTATGAAAAAAGTGCGACTTATAGTCCGGAAAATACGGTAATTACATCATTCCAAAGTCATTCTAAAGTCTTGCAGACCTACACACATGCACAGTACACATATCGCTGGATAATAAACACAAATATTGCAACTTCTGTTCAAGCTATGAGAATTTCATACTTAAAATAATGTACCTATTTAAGCCCAACCCCTTTCTGGTTAAAGCCACACCCACTTTCAGTTTGTGCCCTTCCCCTTCCGAGTACAGATCAGGATACAGATCATTGGGATGGCGAGCGGATACAGATAGTGGTGTACTTGGTGTACACAACTCAGTACTATTGCTTTTTCTTTAAAATGGCTGCCAGGTGGGGCGGGGCCCCGGGGGCTCCTGCTTGGCTGACCTCTGTTTTTGTGTGGTTTTTTTTCCACTGGATGTGTTTGTTATTTATTCTCCAGGAGCTTATGGATCTACGCGTTGGGCAGATGTGAATATCATGTAAACTCTCCTGTTGGCGTCCTTAGTGTGTCTACTCACACCTTATTACTTTATTACCTTCCTATTTGATCCAAAGTTCCTTTCCTTTCTGCCGCAAATAGCACAGCGAAATGACAATTTGACATCATTAAAAATTTAGAGTGACTCAGGGGCCTGGGAGGCTTCCATTAGTAAATAGGGTCGAAAAGGCCCCCAAACACACACGTGCTTGAAGGTTCAAGGATGAGAGCCTTTGAGATGGAGATGTAATTTATTGTGAGATATTCAGCATGTGATCTCGGTGACAGTCGCCTCTGGCTTCTTCATAAGAGCTAGAATGTCTTTGCTCTAACCTCCGCCTGTTTGTGTGCTTGGGCACGCATGTATGAGTGTTGGGGTGCAGAAGGGTCGAGAGGGAGACCGTCAAGATCGAATTCTCTGACATACATCAAACAAGTCAAGGTAGATGCTGGGACAGTATTAATCCAAACTTCTCCATTTCCTGAAGAATTAGGCATTAAATAATTCATTTAGCAGCTACAGGCAGCAGTTAAAAGGGGCTTGTGCCTTCCCGCTGCTTAGAATTAGTCCTTGTCACGCCACAAGATTGATATATTTATTATTTATCACATTAATCATGGGCAGAGACATTAGAGTCCACTGTTGGGATCATGGCCGTTATAATGTAAGAGGAGCTGGATGAGAGCGGGAGGGATCAAGGAAGGGATGCGGGCGGCAGCTGTGTTTGGTGATTACAGTGCAAGGTGATCAAGGGGATGCTGGAGGGTCTGGATACGCACACACACACACACACACACGCATGCACACGCACACACGCACACACACGACATGGGAATCTAAGAGGGAGTTCACCAAGTCCTTTGGAAAATCTGTGCATCGGAATAGAGGGAAGCTTCACCTGGTAGGTCGACAGGAGGTCAGAGCAGGTCTTCAAGGGGCTCACTGCTGTTCAACAAAATATGGAAAGGATATCTTCAAAGCTGGGATGATTGACACTTGAAACACGATCTTTTCTGGAGTCAAAGCAGGTTGGTTGGCAACAGGTTGCACAGACAAAAAAAGAATCCAAACATGAGCGCTTCCATTCATGCCAGGACAACAGGTGGCGCTGTAAACCTTTCCTGCTTGACTGTCTCGTCCATCACAAGACTAAAGAGGGCCATGTCCGCCTTACAGCCACTCTTTACTGAGCTGGTGCTGCTGATGGAAGTTCTGGAGCAGACTGGAATGGACGATTTGGAGTCAGCAATTAACCTGGCATGTTTTTGGAATGTGGGAGGAAAGTGGAGTACCCGGAGAAAACCCACGCATGCACGGGGAGAACATGCAAACTCCACAGAGAGATGGAAGAGGGTGGAATTGAACTCTTGTCTCCTAGCTGTAAGGCCTGCACCCTAACCACTCGACCGCCGTGCAGGTCTTAATTACTCTTATTTTGTCTGCTTTTGGCAATATGAGTCCAAAGCCCCCCCCCCCCCCCCCCCCCCGTGATGTCACAAAGGGGCAGTTTTACCACAGCCTTTGGAAGGGAGCGTTTTGAGCCGTCCCAAACTTCTTTCAGGGCTCAGCTCCAAATGCGTGAACCTCATTATCTGACACTTGGCATCGTTTCACAGCAGAATACAACATTGTAACTCCATTTACAGATCAGAAAGATGGAACAAGCCAATTGTTTAGTTGTAAATATAAAACGTCCAACTGCTTGTTTGAGAACATGCGAGGCGTCCTCTAACCATAAATAATAGCGCAATTTATCTCTGCCACTTGTAGCTTCCAGTATCATTCCACAAGAGATGTGTTTATACTGCGGGTCGACTAATGTAGTTCTGCTTGCTCCAGCATGATAATTGAAGCATCAAGAGGGACATTACTGCTCCACCACATTCCGCTTTCATCTCCGCTCTCTGCTCTCTTATCTCACAAATTGATCTACCCAGCAATTATGGAGACATAAATGAACATCCTGAAAGGATGAATTAGTTATGCTTGCTAGCACATATTTCTCCCTGCCGCCAAGTGTAGCGGAGATACAAGTGGTCAGGTCTAAAGTGTCACAGAATCACACATACAGTCGACATCGTGTTTGGGGGCTCAGATGGAGCCACCATCGGCAAGCCCAGGATGCGGTGCCATGGTTGCCCAGCCAGACCCCCTTTCCTTGACCTAAGAGGCGCAGGGTCAGTGTCAGTACATCTTTGGAAATCTTTTTGCATCAATCAAAACAATCAAAGGGAATCTTTTCATTGGCAATGACACGATCTCGTGTGAACAATCCTAATCAAGACATTAGGAGGTGAGGGGTCATTGGCTGAGCAAAGCCCTGCTTATTTCTTCATGGACGTAATCACCAACTCAGCTTTTGTGTTTGTGTTGAGAATGTCCCATAATCAAAGAGCAAAATCAGTCAGTTGCCATGTGTTTGACTACACGAGCTCAGTAATGGGGCTCCGAGACTCAGGTCATGTGATATAAAAGGCTACCAGCTGAGAACAAACGGAATGGGTGGAGGAATGGAAGGCAGAAACTCCGAATGGAAGGATGAACGCCAGAGGAAATAGCCATTTTGCGGAGTGGAAGAATCCATTTTGCAAGATGATTTGCCTTCAAATCTTCAGGGACTTACCCTTGACATGAAGTCATATTGTATTGGAGTTTTAGCCTTAAATGTATACATGAATTATTTACCGTCAAGCCGATTGTATAAGTGTAGGAAATTACTTGGGATGGGTATTTTCTCTCAGGCAGAAAGAATGTGATACAGCGGCCACATCCCGGCTAATGTGCCAGACCGAGTGTCCGCACCGGGTCCACGGCCAGAATTATTTATGCATTGGAAAACAGTGTGCTGGGGCAACAGAAAAAGGCAGACACATTATTTTAAACCTTTCATAACATGTATCAATATTTCAGCAGAAATAAATAAAGGATGCTGCGTTTGTTTGGAGGACAGCTGTAGCTAGCCTCACTTGGCTAGCTTGGAATGCCATGCGTATCGACCCCCCCCCCGTCTCTTTTTAATCATCCACTTAGAAGAGGGGGGCTACTAGGACCATCAAGCTGAGCTCCCCTCGGTTTGGAGGGAGCACTTGAGACAAACCGACATTTGTTTGGGAAGTAAAAGATAGATTACTGATCTCAATTATTTCCACAGTCGTGGTTGCACGGCATGGCTTTAGCACCGTTTACGTACTTTGCCTCGCTGGAAATCGGTCCAGTGCTATTAATACTATTAATATTATTACTATCATGATGCTCATCCAATAAAGTATCGGTCCTGATCGTTGTACGGTATATCCAACAGCAGTCCACATAACACTGTGTTCATACAGTGCTAATGCTAACCTATTAAAAAAACCTCACAAAGTAATGGAAAGTTAATTGTGGAATTGATTACAGTGGCATGTCTACCATTTCTCCCTGCAACCAAATAATTCCGTGCTCTGATTTGTTCTCCTGCATTTGGAATGAATCAATTCTCCAAGGAGCGAGCGAGAGAGAGAGAGAGTGAAAGGCTTCTGTTGCCGGACAAGGTAAAATGTGTTGCATCACTTCCCAATTGGGCCAGCAGGACGTCAAATTAACGCTCATTTAATCGACCATCCGCAGAGTGAATGTAAAGCTGTGTAAAGATGTGTGTGTATTTCATAGTACTGGTTGTGTAGTTCATAGTACAAAGTCATCAGTGGAATCCAGTGGACCAACCAAAGACGTTCCAAGACGCTTTCATTTGTTCTGATGTTATCATATTTTTGACCTTAACATAGTGTATCATTATAAAGCATTTAACTATGTATATACGGACAACGTTTGAGGGAATGTAAAACAAGTTTAAAACAAATGATGGTACAAGGCTAGACCTACGCCTGGTCTACCAAGTTAAGGCAGTTATTATGAAGTTATTACAAAGTTATTATGGTGCCTTTGTCTCTGAAATCACTGACATCACAATCTCACCACTCCACATTCACATCCACTTCTACTGCTTCCTCTCGCTCATAAGTCCTTAACTCACAACTTCCAGCATTACAGATGATCCACAGCAGACAGGGCAGACATCAAATACAGCAACACCGCCAAAGAAATGAATGAAATATAATAAAAGGACAACATTTCCTTACTTTCATCCCCGTCGTTGTTATGCAAACTTGCAAAGAGGTTATTGGGAGGAGGACGTGTCAATAATGAAAGCATGTTGCTTCAGGCTGCTTGAATAAGCACGTGGAGGACTGGTTTGGAAGACTGGAGGCTCTAAGCTTGATGGTCAAGACAAACTAGTCAGTGTGGTTCAATGTGTATCTATTATGATATCTATTATTATTATTATTATAACGCCAATCAAATCTAATAATGGACACTAAACATCAGATGTTGAGTTCACACTGAGCGTTTTCTGCTGTCTGATTTCAATTCTACTTTCACTTTTAAGCGCGCCCCCTACTGCCGAGTCCCCTCCTGCCTGGGGGGTCATAATGGACATTAAGCTTAAATACTTCATGAAAAAGACCAAAAGTGACGTTGTACTTTCTGTCAGTGTGTTACTCAGCCAGTCCGCCATTCATCCTCCTACGTATTACTCTGGCACCTGCAAGTAACTTTGTGTACTCTTTGTGTACAATATTTATCCTTAATGATGTTGCGTACAAAACTATAAACCAAGGACTACCTGTACATGACATACTTTGCCAGTACTTCTGTTTTTACCAGATGTTCTCTTACTTTAATGATGTTTAGGAGTAAAACAATAAAATGTTGATGTAAACAACTTACGAGTACCTGGCAGTAAAAAACTATTTTGGAACAAGTTTCTGAATGAAGTTTCTGAATGGCACATCCCAAATGTTTGGCATGGAGTAATTTTGTTGGTTAGCATCATGACGATATGCTGAAAAGGCGCTGATATCGATGCACCCGCCTGACAACATTTGAGCTGACGTAACCAATATTCCATTTGCTCCTCACACATCTCCGAGAGCACAGCTTTATCAGACTCCACTGAGGAGAATGGAGGGCTGATTTATTCCCCCCTCGACGCCCGAGGGCAATCAAAGGTGCCAGTTTGAGTCTTTGAGATCTTTTCTGCTTTTTCCACACAATAAACGGTCCCGTTTTATGCGTTTTTAGTTCACCCACTTCTAATCTGCGGTAGATAGGTTCCTATCCATGGCTGCAAGCGGTATAACTCTTCCACGCTCGGCTTTATCTGCATGTTCCTACAAGCCAGCCTGAATAGGAAAAGCCATTATCTCAAGGCTCACAATGGAGCCAGACGCCGACATTCAAGATGTTCTATACATGATATATTGATCAATTCACACGGACTAATAGCATTGTAATGAACGTAGGAGAGGACGGAGTCGTGTCTTCGGGGTTCATACCAACTGCAAAGTGCAAATGAAGCACTTAAGTGACACAAAGGGTCTGGTCCGGTGAATTATAATGTGACCCTACATGCCTCAATAAAAGTCAAGGGGTTGGTGCTGGGCCCTCGGCTTCATTTACTACCGACGTCTATGACAGCCCAAGAAAAGACGCTGACTCGCGGAGGACCGGATAGTTCACGCTTTGAGAGTCCCGTACTGTTTAATATCGGGCCTATTATGGGATGCACTGAAGCTTCCAGTGTACTCGCCATTGATTGCTGTTGGCATAGCTTTGCTAATAAATGTTGGCTAAACCAAGCCATTCCAAAGCCTCAACTCTGCTTTCTCTATTATTCTATTCCAGGGGGCTTAAAGGACGCTCGCACGGAAGCTTGGGAAGTGGAGACGAGGAGAGACGCGAGGTGCCAGAAACAAGATTAGCCTTTCAAAGTGTTGCCGCTTTCAGGAAACCATATTTTCAATACATTTGGCGGAGGAGGGGTTTTTGGCCAAGCTAAAGCCATCATTTGCAGGGTATTTCATTACCTCCGTCACAAAGAGAGACGTTTTAAAGCCACTTCATTAACTAAAAAGCCAATTTAACCTTGCATTTTGTTGTGATCGTCTTAATTAAAAAAACATTTTCTTTAGTGAACCACAAAGGGAAGGAAGTCCTAAACAGGAAGTCAGGAACGTGAGAATTTTGGCTAGAATGCTGTCTCCACAAACGACCTGATAAATGAGTCATTGGAATTTGAGTCATTTGTTTTGTCCGTGCCAGTCCAGGAGTGTCCACGTGAATACCCCCCCCCCCCCCCCGGAATATGAATCCATAACATGGAAGAAGATAAAAGAAACACATTAGATCATATGTAACTCCTGCCTCAACTCCACCGCGAGCAGGTTTGCTCAATGGCATCTACCAGCGTTTAATCTCCTCTATGAATCACGTTAAGTATATTAGTCAGTGACGACAAAGCCTCTCCTCTCAATATGTTCCTGCAACATCGCAGCACGGAAAACAATTTGTATCTTTCTCTGCAGGCTCTCGCCGATAGATGGAGAGGTGGGGGGGCGGAGGGGTCTGTAGGCATCTGATATGCTCGGGTTTAGTTGGTAAGACAATGGGGGCCTCCGGAGTAATGTGTGATTCCTTTTCCTTTCAGAGGCCCCCGGAGTAATGGTGTGTGATCCCCCCATTTTTTTTCTTTACGGAAAGCACTCAAGGCAAAGCCCACCTACAGCTCGACGTGCAAACACGCCTCTTTTTCTAATCCTCTGCCATTCATTGGGAGAGGGTGCTAACAAAGATGACTTTTGACAACTCAAGGAATCAAACCGCAGCTGTCAGAGCTTTTCATGAAGAAGGGGGGGGGGGGGGCATAGCGGAAAGAAGCTGCCTACACAGTCAGCTCTCTTCACGCTTCCCCTCTTCACTTTGCCAAAACATACTTTCCTCCTTGGAAGTCCTGCATGGCTCCTTCTGCTGCTGAACTACTTTTGCTGACACCTTTTCTCGCAGAGAAGGGAGGAGAAGATAGTGGAAAGGCCAGCAGTTGTAGAGAGAGATGCGTGTGTGTGTGTGGGGGGGGGGGGGGGGGGGGGTGCGCATCTAAACGGATTAAAAAGAGAATTAGTTCACGTTTCAGAGGGCTCACTTTGCCGATCTGCTGAGCATTTCAGTCAGAGAACCCCGATCCATCACTCCTCCTGGACTCCATTTCACCTCCTCGACGGCCCGGTAGACTCGGTGGCACTCCTGGCGTCGCTGCGGGTGTCCCGGGTGTCATGGCGCAAGTTTGCTAAGGTTTGAGGTCCATGTTGAATAATGGCTGCTCTGCAAAATCACGTCTTGCTCGGGGGGGTGGCTTGTGAAAAATGTTGTTCGGGGGCCCCTTGCCTCTTGAATAGATTTGTTAAAGCCCCTATGGTGGCTTTATGCTAAACAGAGCAGAGGCATGAGGGCCAAGACATGCCCAAACCAGAACATCACTACTTTGTGAGCGCCCCCTCACTAACCAGCACACGCTTTGATGCCTTTTTCCCTTCCTCTTTTTTAAGGGGAGATACCCACTGAAATCCAAATCCCCCCCACCACCACTTTCTTGTTCCATCCATCCTCCTTCAGTTCCCCCCGCTTACCCTTTTCTTCTCTTTCTGCCATGCAAAGATAATCAGGTTTATGTAAAGTATGTGTGCTCTTTTGACAGTCGGCGATACCTCATTAATTCAATCACACCAAGCGCTATTGTTCCCAAAGTGTTTGAAATGCGGAACGGGGAAGGGGGCCTTTTTTAATCCTGTCAATCAATGTTAACATTTTTGCAGCCGTTGCCATGGTTGAGGCCAGAGTTCATGAAAACAGTGAATATGGGCCAACAAAAGCAGAATAAAGACTTATTTGGGGTTGCTCTTTTTAAAAGGACATCTAGCATGCACAAAAACACGAGAGGCAAATGTAGACAAGTTTGGACACTATAGCGTGGCTGAGGGGGGGGGGGGGGGGGAGCATTTGCAGACCAAACAGGCACCATAAAAACTTGACCTGGGAGGGCTCTGGGAAAAGGCTGATGAATCGCACTCCGGAAGGGCTGAGCTTTTTCTCCCCCTGCCGTCTCCTGTGGCACAATGAGCAATATATTTCAACACATTGCCTCCGCGTTCGATATGCGTATAAACATATGCACGCCATGTGTCGCAATGCAAGCGAATACATTCCTACAGCTGCTTTCAAAGAAAAGACTCCAGTGAACAATTGAAATGTTTCCCACTGGTCTGATGCTGACTCCAGAAAAAAACCGTTTGGCTAAGTCAGACACAAACATAAACATTTGAACCTGCGCAGACACCCCAGGCTGATCTATTATAAAGCGCAAAATCACGTTAGGGTGGAAAGTTCTAGTGTCAAGGAGATCCCAATCCCCTCTTGTGTGTTCATTTACAACATAATCTGTTGTGAGAAAGTGAAAAAGCAGAGTGAGAGAGAGGCAGATTAAGCCATTGAAGCGCCGGGGGTGCTTCCTACGCATCAGCGACTCCTTTCAGACCAATTTAAACACTGTTTGTTTATTAGTGTCTTACGGATGGCATTAGCGTCCTGGCTTATCTCTGCACACAGAGGGGCACAATACGGCACTGTTCAAAGCCCAGATACGTCGACGCTCGTGTATGTGTGTGGTAGTTCAGTTGTTCACATTGCCGCTCTGACCTTGCGCAAGTAGTGAAAGACCATGTATGACGTAAATTATTGGACACGGATGCTCTTGTGCTGTGTAAACATGCTCCGCACACACGGGCTACGCTGCCGCCGTGGCACTGACAAAAGACTTAAAGGTGCACCGGAGAGATTTGTTTCCAACTAATCTATCAGGACTGATTTCCATATATGCATGGGCCTGTCAGCTGCTGGTCCTGCCGCCTCTTGAGAAATACCTCTGGTTCCCTATCTGATCATGCTGGTAATGTGGAATCTTATTTTGACGCCTCTCTTCTCTCTTTGTCTTAAAGGGGACCTGTGATGCTTTTCCCACGTTTCTGACCTATAAATGGAGTTAGAATGTTGGATTCTGGTGTTCAACCGTGCCAAAGTTTTAGACAATGAGGTTTGCCCGTTTGGAAGTGAGCCCTGAAGGAAGTTTGGGATGGCTCTGAACGCTCGCTTTCAAGGGCGTGGTAAAACTGGCCCTTTGTGATGTCACAGAGGGGCGGACTTCCTTATATATAAACTCTCTGCTACTTGCTAGCAGTGCCTTGAAAGGGAATACCGCATTTGTTTCCAAATCCGGAAGACAAGTGGTCGGAGTTCCTGATTCCCTACCAGCAAAAGAAATGCATTTTCATCCATCAAGGGCGCTTCACACAGGACTGTTTAGTGGACGTGGACCACAATGCAGCTGGACTAGACCACAAACTTAAAAATGGAAAAAGCATAATAGGTCCTCTTTAAGCCGGAATTGGTTTCACCTAGCACATTAAATTGTGCAGGTGTACTTTTTCAGGTCAGGCGAACTCTTACTTTGCTAACCGTATAGCATATTTGCAAAGCCCCAACAAACAGCAGAGAGACTTGGAAAGAAAACATAAAGGTAATGCCCACTGGCGCTATAGGAGCGTCACTAAATTGGAACAGCAAGAGACCCTAGCTGATAACAGGAACATGCAAAAAATAATGATATCTCCAACAAACAATACAAATAAATGGAATTTGTAATACATGTCAACGTAATAGCCGGACAGGAAGTCTTTCAGTGAACTTTTTCCTTTGAATGGGATGTCTCCAACGTGAGGCCCGATACGTAAATATGGATTACACAGCATGTAACACACGTGTCGACGGCAATCTGCTGCACAATCGGAGACGTCTTCATTGTGTGGGCGAAGACAACATCCATCAATGTTGCATAAAAATAATTTGCCGGCTTTATTCAATCTACATACACGGAGCCCCCACACCCCTTTTGCGCTACCTCTAAAACTCACTCAGACGAGACGCCTTGAGATTGTCATCTCGCCGTGCCTTTGTATGAAAATCAAATTGGGAATTGCTTTTTTCCTTGATTCACTTCCATGCAAACAAAGAACTTGTTTTCTTATTTTCATGTAAATGTCTTTTTCATAGGAGACGACAAGTGTAATCAATCTTCTTCAAGACAAGGTAGGAGGGCCTGCCAAGCGGGGGATTATTGGTGCTTAGTAGCCCGGGGATCATAAAACAAGGAAATTGAAAGTGATATTTAATTGACACTGCCATTTCCACTGCATGCCCAATTCCCGTCTCCCGTCGCTCCGTCTCTCCCACACACTCGACCATTTCATCCTCCGCAGGTGAGGACAGGAGGAGAGAACGCGGCGTATATTCTCCGCAACCCTCCTCCTGAGAGCAGGCTGTCAATCTCAGAGCACAGCGCTGTGAAGAAGACAAGCATTGGAAAGTTTCTTCTCTGGGAAAATGTCATCTCATCTCCGGTGCTCTGTACCGAAATGTAACCTGATTAACTTTGTGTACGTATACCTTCATAAGTATCCTGCCTCTTTAATTTAGCCCCGCGTGCTCAAACATGCCACAAAATTTTCTTCTATTCTGTGTTAAAAAAAATACAACAGGCACATATTGGAGTGCTTTTACTTTGAAAATCCCACATTGATATCTGAAGTTCAGCGGAACATAAAGTCTTGTCTGTCCACCACCTCCATTTTTGACAATTAACGCCTGACAAATTAATCTGCCTTTCATTTAATTATAACCCTGACAGTCGCTAGTCTTTGGCTTTGCACAAAAAGGGGAGGCTAAGAGAATTAGCAGCTGAGATAGCGTCCCTGAAATGGAAAGTGACACTGTCTAATTAGGGTAAACTAATGAGATTAGAAGGTGTCTTTGTCCTGAGACTTGTCGAGAAATAGGCACTGCTGACTTTTTCATGATATTAAACCATCCAGGCTGTGGACTCGCTGCAGTCGGGCATGAAGTACGTACGTTTGGCTTTATGGTTTTATACAACAGTCGGGCATGAAGTACGTACGTTTGGCTTTATGGTTTTATACAACAGTCGGGCATGAAGTACGTACGTTTGGCTTTATGGTTTTATACAACAGTCGGGCATGAAGTACGTACGTTTGGCTTTATGGTTTTATACAACAGTCGGGCATGAAGTACGTACCTTTGGCTTTATGGTTTTATACAACAGTCGGGCATGAAGTACGTACGTTTGGCTTTATGGTTTTATACAACAGTCGGGCATGAAGTACGTACGTTTGGCTTTATGGTTTTATACAACAGTCGGGCATGAAGTACGTACGTTTGGCTTTATGGTTTTATACAACAGTCGGGCATGAAGTACGTACGTTTGGCTTTATGGTTTTATACAACAGTCGGGCATGAAGTACGTACGTTTGGCTTTATGGTTTTATACAACAGTCGGGCATGAAGTACGTACCTTTGGCTTTATGGTTTTATACAACAGTCGGGCATGAAGTACGTACGTTTGGCTTTATGGTTTTATACAACAGTCGGGCATGAAGTACGTACGTTTGGCTTTATGGTTTTATACAACAGTCGGGCATGAAGTACGTACGTTTGGCTTTATGGTTTTATACAACAGTCGGGCATGAAGTACGTACGTTTGGCTGTATGGTTTTATACAACAGTCGGGCATGAAGTACGTACGTTTGGCTTTATGGTTTTATACAACAGTCGGGCATGAAGTACGTACGTTTGGCTTTATGGTTTTATACAACAGTCGGGCATGAAGTACGTACGTTTGGCTGTATGGTTTTATACAACAGTCGGGCATGAAGTACGTAAAATGTACATTAAATGTACATACAATTAAGTACTAAAGCTGTTTGTTGTTACTTCTACTGGTTGGTTTTGTAAAAGAATGAAGTAAATATTTAGTGATATTTGTAACTTTTATTGTATTTCCAATCTTTATTCAACACATGAAAACCACCAAGTGTAGTTCAAGCTATGCTAAACTGTTAAATATGTTTTGGTAGGTGGCCACACGGTGGATTAGTGGTTAGCACGCCGGCCAGAGGCGGGAGGTTTGGATCTCTGATGGACATCTCATGTGGAGTTTGAATGTTCTCCCCGTGCGTGTGTGGCCTCTCTCCAGGTACTACAAGGTTTCCTCCCACATGGCCAAAATATGCACGTTAGCTTAATTAGCAAGGCTAACTGGTCCGGAGGTATGAATGTGAGCATCTCTGGTTTTGTTGTCACTTGTTCCAGAGCTGCAGCACGGCTGAGTCGGTCTGACTGGCAAAAGCTGCTTAAAGAGCTTGTTGCTGACCTGTGGAGGCATCAGCCAGGCTTTGGGGACGAGAAGAAATTGGTGTCAAATGAGAGGCCAAACAGCGATGATTTATAGCCAGGAAGATGTGAGTGGCTGCTACCGCTTCCACTTTACCTTGACTGCTCCACTCACAAGCCGGATGCTATTTGCTGCCGTCACATAGTAGTAGTAGTAGTAGTAGTAGTAGTAGTAGTAGTAGTAGTAGTAGTAGTGGTGGTGGTGCTTTGAGCGGCCAGGCCTTTGCCGCGGCCTGCCTCGCCCACTTAAAAGGGCATTAATCAACCGCCACTTTATAAATCAGGGGTCCTTGCAGGCTTAAAGCGATTATGAGGTCAAGGCTCTGCAGAAGTACTTAACCAATTCCCAAACCCACCCGGACTTGATATATTTTGCTTCCTTGAGGCCAGGCGATTCATCATCATTCTCCCACTGAGGCATAATGGACCAGGCAGGGGGTGGGGTGGGGGGGGGTGGGGGGGGGTGGATGATGAGCAAAGAATAGGAACTCACCCTCCATTAGCCGCCCATTCTTTTTCACTCCTCTCCACGTGAGTCTCACCATGGCTGGCCAACCAAAACTTGCTGGACACGTAGTAATACTAGCCAGGCAGCTCGTCCTATTTCATAGTTTCATACAGGAAGTAGAACTTACTTCTGCTCTTTATCCACTTATGTTTCTTCATATCCCTCATGTAACTTTTGAAGCATAGTTGTCCCAAAACGTTTGCTTGGCTATATCATGTCATAATTTGGGTATTGAAATGTTGAAGTTACATGATGTCTGCAGGACTCTAATAATGTCAAGATGCTATTAAGGAAGGAATAAACAGGTTTTCTATGCTCTAACTATGAAAATGTCCCTTTATGAATATTGAATCCGACTTTGTGGAAATTCAATTGTCATGATCGGTCTGGAAGCAATTAACCGCGATTAACGAGGGACATTTCCTGCCGTCAGGTAGTTTGTCTACGACTGTGAAGGATCATCGAGATGAAGGTCGAGAACAAGCGAGGTGCAATTACACGTCCATGTTTTGACATCAGTAGTAATGTCCAATGCATCACTTGGAGAGGCACTTCCTGTCAGCACGATGGCGTTCACGCCGTGATGTCGTAGTCGAACCATGCTAATGAATTTAACCGAGCGTCTGAACCAAATCAAATAAAAGCTCCAGTGTGTTAGCTATCGGGGGGATGTCCAATTTAGCTCCACAGCCGGAGGGAAGACGCCGCATCTTTTAGCCAGGAACGCAGAAGACAAGACGAAGGGCAAACGTGGAAAGGAAGTGACGCATCAGCAGAACGATGTCTTTATAGGTACTGTATTGTTACTTTATAGGTACTACTTTATAGGTGCTGTATTGTTACTTTACAGGTACTACTTTATAGGTACTGTATTGTTACTTTACAGGTACTACTTTATAGGTGCTGTATTGTTACTTTACAGGTACTACTTTATAGGTGCTGTATTGTTACTTTACAGGTACTACTTTATAGGTACTGTATTGTTACTTTACAGGTACTACTTTATAGGTACTGTATTGTTACTTTACAGGTACTACTTTATAGGTACTGTATTGTTACTTTACAGGTACTACTTTATAGGTGCTGTATTGTTACTTTACAGGTACTACTTTATAGGTACTGTATTGTTACTTTACAGGTACTACTTTATAGGTACTGTATTGTTACTTTACAGGTACTACTTTATAGGTACTGTATTGTTACTTTACAGGTACTACTTTATAGGTACTGTATTGTTACTTTATAGGTACTGTATTGTTACTTCATAGGTACTACTTTATAGGTACTGTATTGTTACCTTACAGGTACTACTTTATAGGTGCTGTATTGTTACTTTACAGGTACTACTTTATAGGTACTGTATTGTTACCTTACAGGTACTACTTTATAGGTGCTGTATTGTTACTTTACAGGTACTACTTTATAGGTGCTGTATTGTTACTTTACAGGTACTACTTTATAGGTGCTGTATTGTTACTTTACAGGTACTACTTTATAGGTACTGTATTGTTACTTTACAGGTACTACTTTATAGGTACTGTATTGTTACTTCATAGGTACTACTTTATAGGTACTGTATTGTTACTTTACAGGTACTACTTTATAGGTACTGTATTGTTACTTTACAGGTACTACTTTATAGGTACTGTATTGTTACTTTACAGGTACTACTTTATAGGTACTGTATTGTTACTTCATAGGTACTACTTTATAGGTACTGTATTGTTACTTTATAGGTACCACTTGATAGGTGCTGTATTGTTACTTCATAGGTACTACTTTATAGGTACTGTATTGTTACTTTACAGGTACTACTTTATAGGTGCTGTATTGTTACTACTTTACAGGTACTATTTCATAGGTACTGTATTGTTACTTTACAGGTACTACTTTATAGGTACTGTATTGTTACTTTATAGTTACTACTTTATAGGTACTGTATTGTTACTTTACAGGTACTACTTTATAGGTACTGTATTGTTACTTTACAGGTACTACTTTATAGGTACTGTATTGTTACTTTATAGTTACTACTTTATAGGTACTGTATTGTTACTTTACAGGTACTACTTTATAGGTACTGTATTGTTACTTTACAGGTACTACTTTATAGGTACTGTATTGTTACTTTACAGGTACTACTTTATAGGTACTGTATTGTTACTTCATAGGTACTACTTTATAGGTACTGTATTGTTACTTTACAGGTACTACTTTATAGGTACTGTATTGTTACTTTACAGGTACTACTTTATAGGTACTGTATTGTTACTTCATAGGTACTACTTTATAGATACCGTATTGTTACTTTGTAGTTACTACTTTACAGGTACTAATTCATAGGTACTGTATTGTTACTTTATAGGTACCACTTTATAGGTACTATACTGTTACTTTATGCTTACTACTTCATAGGTACTGTATTGTTACTTTATAGGTACCACTTTATAGGTACTGTATTGTTACTTTGTAGGTACTGCAGTTCTTTCACACAAATAGCGGCTGTAGTATTTGAGTACTATTAAATGTACCACATTACACGTTCTATTTATAGTTGTAACCAAGTGCTGAATGATATCACGGCGTATTGTCCCCGGGTTCCATATACAGTATTGGCCCTCGACAATAGACTTTCATCTTTGACACACGTAATTTAAGACAAATAAAGCACCCGCCTGGCTTTTATCAAAGCCTCATCACAAGCTCCAATAGAGCAGGGAATCATGAGCTTTGAGTGATTGCATTTGCGTTTAATGTCAATTTGCATAGACGTGCTCCGCCTCAAAAGGAGGAGGCTGGAGATCAGGCGGCAGGTGAAGAAAATATAGAACGAGCCTCGATGATGCAACATGTCGTCCTATTTTGAAGGACTGTTTCAAAAGATTTATTTTAATTGGTGGACAGGTTATATGATATTAATAACAGAAAACACAAATATTGTGTTCAGAGTAGCGTTCACTTCGATTCAGTTTATCACAAAAAATATGTCATATGATCCACTAAGATAATGCTATGAGCAATCAGTGTAAAATAATTTTATATATCTTTTTTGATTTCTATATACAATGACATATTTATTAAAATAATATTTATTAAATATGAATTTATATCTCCATAATACATGAATGCACAAGAGCAAATGCTATAAATGAAAGCGATGCCAATGCAGCACCGTGACTAAGCGGCCCCGACGTCCCGCCTTTCAGCCGTCGGGTATTAGACATTGGCTAAATTACAGGACAAGCCCTGCCATCTGTAGTTTTATTC
Source organism: Doryrhamphus excisus (assembly GCF_037039965.1). NCBI lineage: Eukaryota > Metazoa > Chordata > Actinopteri > Syngnathiformes > Syngnathidae > Doryrhamphus > Doryrhamphus excisus. Next base: position 24,283,466 of record NC_136361.1, read on the forward strand.
TACCAACTCTACCAGTCTCTGTCCAGCTGCTGAAAGCTAAAGCTGCCCGATGATAAATTGTACAAGTGCCATGACTTGTCTCGCCCACGTCCACACAGTGGTCCTGCTCGTACCAAGAACATATTAAAAAGTCTGCCACACTTTCCAAGCGGTCTCAGCATACTATTAGCATATATATGAGATTGGAGACATTTTGTAATATTCTCCAGCAGGACTCATCTGTCATGGCCCGCAGATGAATTATAAAATGCTTGTTTGGATGTAAGGGATCTGAAAAAAGTCTCAATGTGCCGTACTTCAATAACCTTTGCTTTGCCGGGATAAAAAAAAAAAGGCAACAGATTGATTCCGATTCAGGGACATTTTAATTGAGTTTTGTGTGCACGCCATTGCCGACGCTATTGTTTATCGTATGTGGCAACCGTGTGGTCAATATAATCTTACAGACACATGGGGCTGGCAACCCGCGTTATTTCAGTTGCGTCATATTTACAGTAGACTCCCGCCACTGGGGGGGTTGCCCTCTCAGACCACCTGAGGATGACAAGAACGCAATCATTGAGACGACCATAAAACGTCTACTTTGGCATCCGACACAAAGCTACAGGTCAGCAAAACAAACGCACCTCCCAGTTGTAGGGCAACCAAGAATAACCACATAATCCTACAGACATAATAACATAATTTGCCAACAAATATCCAATCATATCCATCACCGAGCTTACATTTGTGGAAGTTATGAAGTATATATTTTGGGCCGTCGTGGGGAATCATGCCATCACACCGGGAACATAAAAAAAGCTCTGATAACCGATCATTCAAAAAACCATCCAATGCTGTGAGATGACCCGTACAGCGGTGTGTGTTTCTGGGCTAAGGTGAGCAAATCAAGCGTTCCTTTTCTGTGATGTTATCCTGGCTGGACAAGAGCGTCAAATGACTGCAAATACACGATTCCGTGTTGGAAAACCAGAAGAAACTTCCATTTCTAGAAACTGAAGCGATGTGGATCTTGGCTACGTTTATATTTTGTTAGGACTGGTCTACAGGTACAGTTGGTCCAATCCACCTTTGACTTTCTTCCTTCCAGGTGTGCACAAATTGGTTCAATCTGAAATGTAAAAAATAAGAGCGATAAATGATCGAGTGTGCATTTCTAGAAATAAGTATGACCTTTAATAAACACTCTATGGATAATGCGGGGGTGTCAGCAAGCGTGTAAATATGTTAAGTCGGTGTCAGGGCCAGTTGCACGTCAAGCAAATAAATTCTCCTTTCATTGAACGGTGAAGCAAGTTCATCCTATCTCGTGTTCCGACTGTAATACTTTGGAACGCATCATACTGAACTCCTGCAAATATCGGCGCGTTAATTAAATTGGTAAAAGGTGCAGTGGGCTGTGTCCTAAATTAATTGTTTTCTATGAGATGACCTTATGCTAGATGAGACCACGGTGTAATGCTAACATTGTTGTACATTCCCTTACATTCAATTTCCTTCAACATGATTGTTTAGAGAAGCCGGCCTATCTTTTCCTGGCGTTCCTCTCTCTCTCTCTCTCTCTCTCTCTCGTTCTTCCTTCTCAAGCTCGTTCCAAATGTGTGTCATGGCGCTGTCTGCTCAGTTAATTAAAGCCAGCTAAAGTGCAGCGGCCTGTATCCTATTGCCATCAAATCCATAGCTTGGAGAGAAAACATTTACATGAATGTGCCATTAATACCTACCATGCCGACTTTTCAATTCCCGCTAAGTATGATCTTATACAATAATTACGGTGCCCGTGTGACTAAAAAATGGAGAAGGTCTCACGCAAGGAGAGGGAAATGCGGATGCTTCCAATAATGAAATGAAAATAAAGTGCACTCGGCTGTGTCTTTGAAAACAGCTTTGTGTAATCATAAAAACGTGCCAATATTGGCTCTCTGTTCCTTTCGATTCACTTTTCAATGCCATCAGACGCCGTAATGGACTTTGGAAATGGGAACTTCTTGATAGCTGTCAGAAAGAAAGCGAGAACAGGCGGCAGGCCGCGTGTTTTGGAAAACAACACATCTCAGCAGTCTGCATCCTATCTCGGCTATCCAATCTATGGATTGGATTATTTTACATTTTGATTGAAACGATGTCCGCGCCAGATAAAAGCACAGCCCGGCCCTTGTAATTGAATCAGGGCGGAGTTGTTTATTCGCTTGATCTACAGCTGTGATTTTCTTGTCCCAACACCCAATGCATAAAAGATCCACTCTTGTTTAACACAATGCTGATTAGATCTGTTTAAAATAACGAAACAAGTGGCGTCCGTGTCCGCAGATGGGCCGCTATGGAGATAATACATACAAGAACATCAGGAGGAAGGAGGGGACCATTCTTCCTGGCTCCTTGATGGGGGTGGCTTGGGCTGGGGTGGGTGGGTGTGGGTGAGAGAGAGAGAGAGCGAGAGCGAGCGAGAGACTATCAGACTGTAGTTGAAGCATCATCTGAATAATTCCAGGTGTGACCAAAACGTCCCCAAAGTAAATTCCACATGACACGGATGCCAGATGAACATAGAATAACATGAAATGACATCTGATGTGAACTTTATATGAGATGGACATTAAGATGGTATTTGCAGATTTAGTCACTCATATGACTAAAGTTGATGTACCGCGGGGGGGGGCAATAGTCTAAAAACCAGCACCAAAGCAGGCTGAGAAACTGACATGTTGAGCGAGTTTAACGGCCTGATCTTGAAAGCATTGATCTATTTATATTTATATTGTTATTTATAAGTTATTATTATTCTGTTGAACACACAGTGTACATTGTGAGAACATCATTTGATGTCACATTCACATTTCTGATGTCACATCTTGCATAACAAAAAAATACAGGAATTATTGTTGTAACTCTGTTTCAACGAAACCAGATAACCTGCGACTAACCACATTTCTAAAACTACGTATGAAAATAGCTTTGATTGTTAACAAGGAAATAAATAAAACAGCAACTTAGAGTTCCCCCCTTTGGGATTCGAACAGCATTGTGGATACGATGCAAACACAAACATATTTATTAACTTTATTTAGAATTTTGTTAAGGACTTTTGACGTTCTGTCTCTATCATTTACAGTCAACTTCTAGCACAAATGTTGTCGTGTTCATCCTCCTACTCTGACCTGGAGGCGGTAAATGTCCGACACCAGCAGTCACCCAGCGTGACCAGTAGCCCGTTTTGAGAAGCGGCCATTCAGTAAAGCGTATTTATGAAGACTAATAAATGCATGCTCACAACGGATGGCTGATCATCAAATAATCAGTCTTATCACTTTGGGAGTAGGAAACTCATCCATCATGCCCGGGAAAAGGTGACACGCCCCAGTGAACAATGCATGCTGATTTCACTCCTCCAGGGACTGTTTATGGAAGCATGCCCGGTACAACAATAACAATGTCAAGAATATACGTAAGATAATCCTCAAGTGGATTCATATTTGCATTTTTGGTAATTGTCTGGGAATAACAGGCTGATTGGACCTAATTAGGACGTGAACTTTCTATTCCTAAAACACACCAATAGCATCAGTTGTGCTACCTGCGATACGCACAAATCACTCGGAATTATGAGAGATGACCGGGAATTGATTTCCAATCCCAAAAAGCCAAGGGACAGAGGAGTGGAGTCCAGCACGGAGTATGAAACTGCGGACAGAATATGTATCGACGCTGAACTTGACTTGGGACGGACACAAAGCCGTTATGTAATCTGTGACATTTACTGACATTCAGATTAGGCCAACATGTGTCACAAAGAGTAACCTTTGTCCTTGCTCGTATCTACGCCATCTGCATTTTATTCAATCTGACTGTATCATATCCCAGACACATTTTTGATGAAAGACACTGATCATGTTTTTTCATAATTTCTGCTGTTCCAGATGCTGTCGGGTCACCCCGCTATAATCAATCATCTCTATTAGCGGCCGTATCTGGCGCTCCACCAGCCGTGACCCCTAGACGGCTGAGCTCAGATGTTATCGCAGCATGCATGCGGCGTTTTCCTTTCCCCGACACCCCCGTGTTACTGTACAAGCCTCTCCCTTGTCTGCTCCTGCCGGCCTGTGAGCGTCCCGTTGTCTTGTAGGTGTTTTATCAGCCTGCTGCCGTTGCGCCTTCTGGCGCCCTGGAACCCACACAACCTGGAATATCGCTCTGACCGAACTCTGTAGACGATCGGAAACACGCGTGCTCCGTCTGGACTCAATGATTGATCATCCGCTTATGATAATATGATGTGTTTGACACATTCGTGAAAACTCTCATTGCAACAATGGCGGCTGTGTAACTCGGAATATAAACTATAGGCTCCAGTGAAAATACTCGTTGAACGTTAGATCATTTTACAGGGGGTACTGATTCAAAACCTACATACTTTAAGTACCTGAAAAACACAGTAATCCTGTGTTTATCACAGTTAACTCATTCAATCCCGGACATTTTTCAAAATGCATCCCTCTCGGTACACGGCATTTTTGACCATTTGACTGATTTTCCAAGGCACACATAACATTGCCTTGTAGGGATGTATAAACATGTCACATAACAAAAGAAGGATTACACTCTCATCTACTAACAACTACTACTACTACTACTACTACTACTACTACTACTTTGCCTAACCTCGCGCTCACGCCATGCCTTGATGCTTTCCAACTTCCTGCTGGCTCTATACCACGCGTATTACAAGAGAAAGAAAAACGTTTTTTTCTGGACAGTGTACTTCCTGCGTAATGCGATGGTGGCGGAATGACGCCATGTCAGGTTTGTTCTAAGTTAGTCAGCCATTTTATGTGAAATCAACACGAGAGTGGCGCTTCCTAGTTCTCTTCTTCTACGGACTTATTTCCATAAAGCTAGCTCTGACCCAACATGAACGTCACTGCCACCTAGAGCCCACACTCACAACTACACAGTCTTTGCTACAGAAACATTGCTGACACCTAGTGACCAGTGTAGAATACTACGCATCACATTTTTAAATGTGTCTCCTTAATGCCTTATATTACCGCATGAATATATAAAATGTGCTTAAATATTAATATTTGTCAACTAATAATGGGCCTTTTTCAACTACAAAAGAGAAATCCCTTCTTTTGAATAATGATGATACAGTAAAGCGGCAAAATTGCATGAGCTGTTGTCCAATATCTGGTGCTGTTTGGTGTACTGTACTGCACTGTATATAATTATACACAGTATATGGATTCAAAAGAAAATAAAAATACAATTTGGAGATAATGAAGATGAGAGAAGAACGCACACGATTCTCCTTCCCGTATGATTTAGTACGACCACCAGGACTCCGTTGGAATCCTGTCTGACACATTGTTGACTTTTATATCAATACACATCGGGGAAAACAGGGAAGACTTAAACAGAGATGTTTACATGCGGATGCCACAGTTTGACCTTTTTGCTCGCGATTGGCATCCACGCCTTCGACACCCCCCCTAAAAAAACACCCACTCACAGGCTCGGATGGAGAAAAGCCTCAAAGCAATAATGTGGAAATGTTAACAGCTTACAATTAAAAATGTGATTTATGTTCCGAGCAGCTGTTAAATGACACGGCTGCCCCAACAATATCGATTTCCATATCATTAGCATGATAGTTTTATTGTGCTATAATTGCTAAATAAAAGGGCTCCTACCTGGCAAACCTTTATTGCATATGGGGGCCTCTTAAACGAGCAAAATGTTGCTTCACACAAGTAACATGGGTCAATTGCAGCCGGGATAGTCGGGGGTAATGATTAGATCATTAAAATTTAGTCTATGCTTCACAGAGCATAGAGAAAATTAACTTCCCCCCACCAAAGCCATTTTTCTGCTGAACATGAAATAATGATTTTCTGCCAGTATAATTACAAAGCTAACATCTGATAGAGTCAGCATCCGGGGGGGGGGATTATCACATGCATGAGTATTAGACCTCATTACCAGGTTGACTGCAAAATTATTACATCTTGTAATTGGATGGTGAGATTTATACACAGATTGGCCGGGGTTCCTCGGTAAGATTGTAATTACAGGCTTCGCTGGTTTGCTACTTATCACACTGCATGCAGGAGGGAGGGGGGGGGGGCAAAAACAAGCGGAGAAAAGAGAGGAAGGAGGAGAGGAAGAAGCGTGTCATTAAGCAGAGCCCCCCTATCAATGGCAGAAAGGCGGCGTGGCCAAGCCGTACGGATGGGGCGAGTGGGGAACATCTTCCCTCTCCTGCTCTATTTATGAAGCCAAACAGCCGGGGTGTTTGCGGAAGGGGGTGTGAAGGGGGCGGGCGTTTATTATTGCCGGGGTTCCTCTTCCTGACAAATGGGATTTCATTTATTTAACCCCCGCTGATCTATTTCAGCACAACGTATAAACAAGCCGTCCGTTTTTCCCTTTTTTATGAGCGCCACCGAGTCAATGCCTCAATTATCTAGCGGCTAACTGAGTGTTAAAGTGAGCCATCTGCCAGTGGGAAGCCCATTGATTTCATTTGCCTTGTAGTTCTACCCACCGAGCCACCCGGCTCGGGGTTGGGTCTGCAAACAATTAGCCACCGATACACATTTCCCTCATTCCGCTTGAGGTCCCTCAGAGCGTTCATGTATGTTCAGTATGTACATGTATGTACACACACATATACGACACAAAACATCACATGCTGTGATAGTCAAACTGCAGTGAAGTAAATCCATACATAGTTTACATTTGTTGACGACAATTTCAAGCGGCGAGTTGCTGAATGAGTATTAGTACATTAGTACATTAGTACCAATACTTTACACTACACAGTACGTGCGTGCCTGCAAGTGACAATGTGTCTATTGTGCTGTATGTATGTGTTTGTGTGTGAGTCTGACCATCTCATCTTATAGGTGACCCCAGTAATGGACTTGTTATTGGAGTCCATTACCAGGAGCCCAGATCGGATCAATGAGGGTATCGGTGCTCACAGTTGCAGCAGGTCTGCACACTTGGAAGGGAATGCCAACCGGTGGTATTACACATATGCAGTACTGGTTGGTGTTCCCATCTTTCATCAGCCGAACTTTGAAGTTAAAACTTTGTTTTATGTACACAATAGGTCAACTCAAATATTGTTCATAAATATTCTTCACTAAGTCAACACTTGGGCTGTGCCAAGCTACGAAGACCCTCATTAAACAGCATGATTACTGCACAGATGCGACTTGGGTTGGCTCCAACAAAAGGCCTAGGCCTAGTGGCCTTTCATCATGTAAAATAATAAAACCATATTTAAAAGATGAAACGGGCTGAAAATATTCTATTTATGAATAAGAAATCCTACTTCACGGAATTTCACTGCATGGCATCACTTAAGCATGATAAACGAGGGATTACTCTATTGACTTCATCTTTACCAAAAGACACTAAATCGTACGCTCTGGTCCATGAAATCATTTTAATTTCCCTTTTCCCAGCCTTGCTCACTTACTTCCTTTGGTTTCCTCCTTTCCCTTTCCATTTCTGTTCCCCCAGAGTCCCTCAGACGGGATTGAGGAGGGAGCGGGCCCATTAACCATGGCAGCTTGCGTCTCTTCTCTCCTCCATTGATCAAAATGCTCACAGGAGATATTTTATTACAGCTGCGTGTGGGACACTGACACAGTCGTTTAAGCGTCTCTTCATTTTTACTCATGATGGAGGTGGATGGTGTGTGTGTGTGTGTGTGTGTGTGTTCCCCAGGGATCCGTCAGAAGGAATTATGAATGCAGTCAGACCAAGCGAGAATCGTTGAAACGGGAAACCGGCAACAATTCACATGTTGGATATTCATTCACAAATTGCAACGCAAACAATCCCTTTGGTGGTGTTGGCATGGTGGAGGCTTGGCTGGAGTAATGGGGCAGCAATGGCGGCCAAGTCCCTTGAAGAGCACGAGAACTCACATAGAAACGCTAAATTCATCCGTCTGCGTCTCTTGGACATTGGGAGCATTTCTTATTTGAATGGGGAATCGATTATTAGATATTCAAGTTAATGACATGGTAGAAAACATGAAATAGAAAACAGCAACAATTGTACTTGTACATACGGTAAGTGTACATAGAGTACATACGGTAAGTGTACATAGAGTACATACGGTAAGTGTACATAGAGTACATACGGTAAGTGTACATAGAGTACATACGGTAAGTGTACATAGAGTACATACGGTAAGTGTACATAGAGTACATACGGTAAGTGTACATAGAGTACATACGGTAAGTGTACATAGAGTACATACATACAGTGCATACTGTAAGGTGCAGTGATGTGCGCTGAGGTTCACGTCTGCTTCGAGGAAGGTCATCCCACCACATCCCACACAGGAGGACAGAACATATATTTATATGTCGTGACACAACAATTTCAAAAAAGGGTTACATGTAAGTGTTACCATGTGAGGGTACAGTCGAAATATGTGTAACTTTTTAACTCACCAGCCATTCTGTTCGGTTCAGGTACGATGATCCACGGGAGGATTGAGGAACACGGGAGAAGATAATGGAAGAAATGAGCCTGGGGAGAAAATCAAAACAAAGTCATTTAGTTTGTTGCTGAGCTCAGCAGTTCTTGGCGTGTTAGGTATTCAACATGTGATTCAACATGTAGAGTTTGAACTTTATTGTCATAAGAACACTTCCTCACTGGGCATGTACATAGATGTATTTAGTATGTATTGTATATGTATTGATGTATGTATTGGGCAGCTTAGCGGACATACGCATACATTCATTACTGTCAAGTCTTGAACGTGACAAGCGAATAAAACCAGTCAATATCAAATCAAATGTAACTATTTAAGTTTTTTTTCCATTTCACCCAATTGGCACTGTGATCCGTCCATGGTAGCGTAGCCTACCGTACACAAATGAATGAGTATGGGACTCAGTACGGGACCAAAGTGAGATCTCAATCATTCACAGAAACATTTTATTGCCGCTGCTGCTGACATCTCCATGTTGACACTTGGTCAGCAAGAAAAGAAGGCGAGAGAGAGCGCTTGGCAGCCCCATTGTGTGTGGAAACATAAAAAGTCTACCGGACGTGGAGTCAGATCAGCACAAGGAACCGGCCAATTATTTCTGAAATGGCAAGGGAGTTTTTGAAATGTGAGAATTTCCCCTTTTATGTCCAACCACCGACAGGGAATAAATGACAAGCACATAAACAAGACATTGAACTGACCACTTTTCCCACCCCCACTCATTTTTCCTCCATACACACGCATAACAGACAGATATAGATTGACTCGGAACTGGCTGCTCGGTAATCCATTCAGCAACACACGCATTCCGTTCACCTGAAGCTGTGATTGAAAGCTTTGCTTGTGTATCATAAACTAGCGCTGTTTGACATTTGATTAAATAGCGGTACTGCCAATCAGCAGCCTGGGATGCCAAGCGTCGGGTCACAAGTGCGGTCTTCACGTCCGTGTTGACAGAGTGAACACCGTAAACCGGAATAAAAGTGCTGGGGAAGAATGAGCACTGCAGCTTATGTTTACTGCCACACAGCCCTCTTTTTGGGGGGTCACACTCCGGGGGAAGCAGTGAAAAGATACCCAAAACAAAATACGATACACGGGGGCGGACTTGCCATTCCAAAATGTTGGTGGTGCGTAGTACCTTACCCTGGTCACCAGTTGGTGCTGCCGGCCACTGGCGCTAATAAATTGATACAAATCCTATTCAAGGTCGTAAACAGGTTTGTACTCTAGCTACAGAAATGTTAGATCTATAAAAATACAATCCAACTTTCCACGGTTGAATTTGTGACAAACACGCTATATAATATATAATAGAATATATGCGATATGTAAATATAATATGTTAGTCCACCAACCTTTCACCGTTGAGCAGATGAGCTTTTTGGAGTGGGTTGCTGATTATTATTCATTCATTCATTTTCTACCGCTTATCCTCACAAGGGTCGCGGGGGTGCTGGAGCCTATCCCAGCTGTCTTTGGGCGAGAGGCGGGGTACACCCTGGACTGGTGGCCAGCCAATCCCAGGGCACATATAGACAAACAACCATTCACACTCACATTCATAGCATGTTTTTGGAATGGGGGAGGAAACCGGAAAAGCCACGCATGCACGAGGAGAACATGCAAACTCCACACAGAGATGGCCGAGGTTGGAATTGAACCCTAGTCTATAGCTGTGAGTTCTGCATGCTAACCGCTCGACCACCGTGCAGCCTGCTGATTATTCCAAACAACAAATAAGATACTGAATGTCGTGTTACCGCTGACCAACCATAAATAAAAAGTGTCAGATATCAGACTAGACCTGGGGGGCACCAAGCAGACATATTTATTTGTTTTCAGGTCAAGCTGCTTCTACAATAAAAGGTTGACCCCCGACCCCACCCTCCATGAATCAATGTAAAGATGAATAAATACGTGGTACACATGGCAGGCTGTCCGCAACTGTCCAAATGACTTTGGAATCATTTACCAACGGGAGGCCGGAGTTTGAAACCTAAAGACTGACCGGGGGATTGGAGAGGACAGGAGGGGGGTGGGGGGGCGCTGGGAGCGTGGCAATCTGCTACTGGTGTGGGAGGTCCGGCTGACAAGGGAACAGGGTTCAAAGGGCCGACAGAAAAGTGCATGGAGAAATTGAGTGGGGGTATTTTAGGGTGTGGGGGGGGGTGTAAGAAAGACAAGTAGTGTCAGAAGTAATCAGCAGAGGTACTACTAGATTACATGTTGTTGGGGGGTCTGAAGGGGCAGGAAGGGTGAGGCGGGGAACCTAAAGGACCTCGGACCTCAGCAGGTGAAAAAGCTGTTTAGGATTCGTTTGACAACGTTGCCAAACGGCTTTGTTTTAGGCAGTCGTCGATGTGGTGCCAAACGGAGTAGACGGCGGCGACGGGGAAGAGGGAAGGACAGAACGCCGTTCCTACCGTTATCGATCTGGATCTGACACCAGATGTCAACCAAGCAGTTTAAGTTTCTGTTGGCCCATTAAAGGCTGACAAAGCTCATATCACTCAAGTCAGCTGCCCCCCCCCCCCACCCCCAACACCCCCAAATCTCAGATACTGTTTTCTGCAGACAGATTTTATTTCATGCATGTCTTGACCACCGCAGCTTTAGTTTGATTCAACATCTTTTGTCTGGTCTCTGCCACCCTTGATAACAAGAATTGAAGAAATACTGAAATACTTTGCTCAAATCATTCGAATGTATTTCTGCTATCTGTTTGTTTATATTTATGTTCAACTTATCATTACTAGAGGAAATGTATCTTTGATGTCGTTTCATCAGGCTAAACTGTGTACATAATAAGCGCTATCATGTGTATGTGCATTTATTTATTGTGTGCACCCGTGCATGCAATGTATGTGTACTGCATCAGATCCGGTAAGTGGTATTAAATCACATTTCATTTTGCATGGTGCAGATGTGATGTCCGCACCAGCGTTGAAATGTCGGCGCATTAATACGGTGTGACTCGGCCCAGTCATCCATTAAGATTTTGATGTCACATTATAGAGTGTTTAGTTCTGCCTTGATGGGCCGCCGCCCATGAGAATGTTACATTTACATTATGTTACATGACTCAATGTGCTCCTCGGACTTGCTGTTAGATATTTCAAATGATCTCTGATTTGGAGAATATCTAGGAATTTTGTCAAACATACAACATTTAAATTCAAGTGACCATTTTTATTATTCACTTTATTTTCCTAAATTTCAATAACATATTCCAAATGTCTTAACTTCTAAAGCCAAGTATGACAATCCAATTCCAGAAGGATGTCCACTGCAGAAGCCTGAGAGCCTTAGATGTCACCCTGATGCATTTTCTCTACTTGAGCCAAATGCTTGTAATACTTCATAACACCAGGAGGTGGCAGCTTTTATACTCTTTAAAGTTTCCACAGTTCCAACTGAAGGGAGGGGGGCTTAAAACACCAACAGTGTTTGTCTTCCTGATGTATTCCTGAAGTGAAAATGTAGTTATGATGCATATAGTTTTATAATTATAATTAAAACCGTCAAATATGCATCACATATAAATGATATCTTATTTGTTGATTACTTGCTTTTGCTGAGTTCAATTGTTCCAAATCTCAGCACGCTAACCTCCAAAGGCGACTTGACTTTCAAACGCCTGCCGCCGTCGCCTTGTTGTGTATTTATTCAACGTGCGGCAACACCAAAGAGCAATCGCCATCACGTATCTATAAAGCTGTTTTAGTTACATTGAGAACTCTCCCAGGGGGTGTTTTGTGGCCATTTAGTGTCCCGTATTTCTCTGTCAGAGGTCACACACCCACACGCCGGTTTACATTTCCTCTGTCACAAAAGCAATACAGTGCAATTTCCCTGCACAAAATACCCCCTCTGGTCACTTGCAACACAATGACCTTTTCATTCTATCTGCGGCCTGGCGCTCCTTCGCCCTCCTGTGATTTAAACAATGACAATCCGTCTTTGGATGAATATACACCGCTGTGTTTCCCCACAGCAGATCCCCTCCAAGTGGTACAGGAATTGAGGATAATCCTCTTGAAAGAAACACAGAATGGTGGCGATGGTGGATGTGCATCCTGAAAGCAAAGCGGGACGACTTCATGGAGGAGCCGAGTACGCAAGCGGAAGAAGATGGGCAACGGGAATTATTCCCTCTTGGCCTCACCCTCTTTTCCACACTTCTCCTCTCCTCCCACCTCTGCTAGCCTTTTCCTCCACCTTCCCTTGAGTGTCTTCCTGATGCTCTCTACCCCCCCCCCCCCCCCCCCCCCCCTTCCGCTTGGCTTCAATTTCTCATCCTTATTATTACGACTTTTTAACTCCTTTAAGTTGGCTTCCGGTCTGCTTCCGGTGGAAATATGCCTGCTTTCTGTCACAAGTGGCTTTCACGCTTTCTTCTTGTATGGGCCCCCTCTTTTCCACTGCCCCCCCCTGCCCCCCCCCAGCACACATGCATGCACACACACGTCAGGCCGGCCGCTGAGTGCTTTCTTACCTTCTCCCAGACCAACACCAGGTCTTTCCGGCCCGGTGCCCTTCCACTTCCGATGTAACAATGCGCTCACCGTGATTTGATGACGGCCAAAGTTCACTCGCTTTTGGATGTGTGTGTGTTTGTGTGTGTGTTTGTGTGTGTGTGTGTGTCTAAACCCTCTCCTCTGAACTAATGCAGTCGGCGTGTAAACCGATTGGGAAAAGAAACAAGTGCATTTTTGTACATCATAAAAATACAAAATAAAACATATCATAAAGAGTTATCATTTTAATGTTGTTATTTCTAGCCTGGTTGGAAATTCAGTGTGGGGGGGTTTGTTGCTATTCTATCCCAAATTTGTTGCGTTCTCTACAACCTTACTGTTCCGATGCCTGAACCAGTTTGTGTCCGTCCCCCCATCTTGTCCTGGCCAAAGTTACCTTTCATAACGACACGGTGTTGATGGTTTTTTTAAGCGAGTGCCGCCATTAAATCACTTAGGCTCGGGGGGGTGTCCCTCCCACACTTGTGTTTGGTCGGCAGGCAATCTACCGGCTGTCAATCACAAAGAGGCGACCCAAGTTGGGAACCATCAAGGAGTCTGACTCGGGGTGTCAGTGCTGAGGGGGATCTATTTGAGCGTGACACGCCATCAGCTGCAAATCTAAAGAGGGCACCGTTGTCAGACTGGATGCACATATTCATGAAGGGGCTGCACACAAATGCATGTTTATAGATGTTTTGCTTTTCTTTTGTCCTCTTTTTATCCGCAGTCTTATGGGAAATTATATCATAAAGTCTTGGAACAAAAGACCACCTTGTTTCTTCAGATTCTTGTTTGGACAAATAGATCATAAACGTTGAATTTAAGAGCTGGTATAACTGTTTTCATGTGTTTTTTGATAAGAATCAAACTCAATGAAGTTATTTCATCAATAGCTATGGCATTTACTGTCAAAAATCAAAAAACTGTTATGGGCTATTTTGGTATTGTCATTATGTGTCCAAGCCGTCAGTTGTTCCATACGCCGAAACGGGCAAGAAACAGATCTTTTTTTTTTTTTTTGAATGCATGCATTATTTTGTTTTCAGTTTTGGCTATTAAACATAATCAAAGTACTTCTGTTAAAAGCCATGAATGAGATCACATTCAAATAAATGGAAGCACATTCCTTACGACTGTTTCTTCAAGTGCTTTGAATGAGACGGTATTAAATCATTGATGCCCCCCCCAGGCTAATGATCATTTGAAATCAATGGATAGAAAATTACACCCCCCCCCCCCATAATAATAAAGCATCACACTTTGCCTAACCTTTGAACTTTGTCCACGCTTGCCCCCTGGCTCCACAGCACTGACCGGTGCTCGGGTTCAATGTGGCGTCCAGATGCGTTTGATGCACGCATGCTTTAATCAGGATGGAAGGGCCAGTCCAGGGTGGACCCCGCTTCTCGCTCCAAGACGGCTGGGATAGGCTCCAGCCATCCCAGCATGTAACTGACATTTCTGCTGTGGGTCTTTGACAAAAAGTGCAGAATTAAGGCACTATTTATCAGGAAGTATACAGTATACTGTATTTTGCTGACATATCACAATACGGAGTCACACAGGTATAAATGAGCGCACCTCCATCAGGAGTGGATGTTGACAGAATGAGAGATTGTACTTTTGAGCCATGAAATTACAGGCTGGTAAGCCCAAGGCGATCGCCAGGTGTGACTGATGCAACCGGGGCCTGCTTGGACAAATGTGGCGGAGCGCACCGGCATTCCTGCTTGTCAATCAAGTTATAGATCTATGCATGTGTACAGTAGGCTCAGTCTTGGCACATGCCTCTAATTAAATTCATCCGTCAACACACCCCCTCCCCGTCCACCCACCCCTTGTAATTGTCCATCTTAGTTCTCCATCTTGGACTATTGCATGCGTCCAACTTGTGACCAAGTATGACTGGGACTTTGGACCAAGAGATGAAATGACATCACTCTGTGGGGGCGTGGCTTAGCCTCCAGCATTCCCACATCATTTGTATTGCAACACCATTTGGACCGACTAAATGGTTGCGACATCACGCTGCCTCTTTACGCTAAATGCAAGCAGCACATATTCGACGTGAGGAGGGTTTAAGGTCTGCGTGGAGCTAACAGCGCTGAGCGACTGTTACTGTACCGTAACAATGACAGAATGAATCACCGTTGCTGTGTGGGGGCTTTAAATGTCTCCCCGGACTCCCACACCAGCCTTTAGGCCGCTAAGATTTATGTTGCTGTCCTAGCTAGAAACCAGTGTCACGTTTGTGTGTAGTAGTAGTAGTACTTGTAGTACTTACAAGAGTTTCATGAGCCCTTGCTGGACGACCAGTGAAACAATTCGCAAAGTCAACTTTTTCCACTCAATTTGTTCTCCACTTTTACCAATGATGCAAAATAAATAGTCTTTTGAAGATATTTGTAGTACATTTAATTCATTTGTGAATTATTTAAGTGATATGATTTGTATTTAGATTTTAGAAGTCATTTAAATTGGGGCTTTGTAAAACAAAAACCTCTTTAAATGTTGACTTAAACACACAAATATATTTTCCATCCATTCCTTATGCCGTTTGTGGTCATTAGGGCTGCAGGGGCATGCTGGAGCCGATCCCAGCTGACTTTGGGCGAGAGGCGGGGTACACCCTGGACTGGTGGCCAGCCAATGGCAGGGCACATATAGACAAACAACCCCGCCCACGTTCATATTTAAGGTCAATTAAGCTAACGTGCTTATTGTTTGAAGTGTGCTAGGAACAGGTTGCTTTGATGGATTATTCTTTAATTATTAGCAATAATAATAATGAAGTTTCGCTGCTTATCAAAGCAGACTGAAGACTCCAAGATGCTGAAGATTGAAGTTGAGACAAAATATTGACCTTTAAATGCCAGCTTTTAAAAGGTAAACTGAGTCAAAACGCTTCTACCAATAAATCGGCCTCCAGAGACCAGAGGGGATGTGTAGCAAGCAGAATAATACATGTGTGTGCGTGGGGGGGTAATGAATTGGAAGGGATGTAGAAAATGCGGGGCGCTGAGCACGGCCCTTCGAAACATACAGGGAGTGCTCAGATGGCCACTGAAGCATCTTCACCAACCAGAAATGAGTATCCCCCAGCTGATTACGTCGTCGGGTGGATTCACTGGATGTTTGGACCAATCATTTGCATGAGCGTTATAGTCACGCTATAATGGGGGTAATGAATTGGAAGGGATGTAGAAAGTGTGTCCCTTAGAAATAAACTGGACAGGGCGTGCCCATAAAATCCTGCGTTTGCACCCGCTGCAGAAGAAACTTTGATCTCCAAGTTCCTCACCTATGCATACATCAGTCGTAGGGACGGGGATCCGGTCTCTGGCTGATACGCATCATTACCCCGATATCGGTACGTATCGTCTTGTCTCATAACACGACTATATCATTCCATTCTATCATTCCATATATCATTACTATTTACTGATCTGACGCTATGCTGATTGATTATTATTATTTTATTAGAAGTGACACACACAGGATTTGTCTCTTAGAAAACAAAACCATGTCCAAAGCGTTGATGGTTTAAGTTTGAGGATGCAGCTAATCTGTTTCAGTTAACTTTATTATTTATTCCAGCAGTCGGCTGTTTAACTTTTTTCAGCGCATGGACCATAAATTTTGCTGCTCTCAGCATTTTCTTTCGGCAATTTTGTGCCACAAACAATGCAAGTTTCCAGCATGTGTTTCCTTGACAGAATACAATCCAAAGTAATTTGCAGAGTGAAACTCCGTGTTTATTTCTTGTTTTTTTCCATCAACAGTGTTGAAAAATAGATGGAATTGGGGACAGTGCAAGGTGTTGTATTCAATATGGGCTTTCATGTGATAAATTGAATGTTATTCATATATGAGTGCACACTGTTTTTGGGGATTCGGGAAAGAAGTTGCCTCTTGCTACCCAGGGACCCTTTTCCTTTTAAGTGAGAAGCAGTTGAGGGGCGGTTTAAGCGTGGAAGGAGGGGGCTCCGGGGCAGGCGGGAGGGGAATCTCTACAGACCTTGATACAATTACCGTGCTTCCCCTCTCCTTCCACGCCACTTCTGGACCCGCTCTCACTGCGCCGCTGGGAATAAAAAGGCCCAGCTATCCGCCAGAAGATTTGGTCAGTCAGGCATCAAATGCAAGGCCCTCTTCTCACACTCTGTGCCGGGGGTTGGCACACCGGGGGACCTGCATTGTCCATTTTCACACACTTCTCTCAGAGGGGCTGTAGGAATCCTTGGCCTTCAAAAAGGGAAAGTGGGAAGAGAGGCAGACGTGGAGGGAGAGCGATGGGGCGGATGGGAGAAAGAGATGGAGCTGGAGTGAGAAAACTTGAGGGAGGGAGGAAAAAGGAGAGGGAAGGTCCGGGGGCCAAACAAAAAGCGTCATGTCTTCCGGCAAACACAAAGAGACAAAAAACAGCTTTTTCTTTCTTTTTTGGATTGGGGGGGTTCTTACCTTTCTTCCCTTTCTGTTCGTACGGAACCCACCGTTCGAGATCAGTGTCAATCTGTCTATTTTGGTGACAGTATGTATTCTACTGGGCTATTCGGTTGCTGAAATACAAGCTTGACAAGCTTTAGGTGGAAATGTTGTTTTGTATTTTTCCAAAGTCCCTGCAATTTACTCTTCTGCTAATCACAACAGTAAATACACACAACCTCATCACATTCGTCTATTCATTTTGATGTAGAACGTTCTCTCTATTGTTTTGTTCCGCCAACAGTCATTGGAAAATAATTATGCCTGGTACAACTACGGATACATTTGTTGGGAAAAATACAATGATGACAACAAAGTACCTCTCCTTTTTATGGCTGTAGAAGATCACAGTTGTTGGAAGAACTTAAGTACTTTGGGTTAACAAGAAAACCATGGAAACGGTTCCATAGGTCTTAAACCTTTGTCAGCTCATTTTGTTATCATCATCATATTTTTACACTAATTGGAATAAAACTTTAGTTATACTAATTAAAACAAGCAACAAACTGAAGAAACAAAAGTGGTCTCATATTTATTTTCAATGTCTTGGAAAGGCCGGGAAGCTTTATTCGATAGTTCACCTTTGGTGGGGGCATGGCAGCAATGGCCGTGGGATAAGGTCAGGGTCAGGGTCAGGGTCAGGGTCAGGGTCAGGGTCTGGGTGGAAGCAGGGCTCTCTATTTCTACTTATAGCTTGAAGGTGTGGTCACTGATGTCACACTAATACGTTTGTTTTAGATATGATTTAATATGTTTTCATATATTTTTTATATGTTTTAGAAGATTTTTGAAAGAGAGTCGTATTTACTAATTAGTTCTATTATTGTGTATTCAACTGTAAGATACAATTAAGACAGAGACATAGAAATAAAGACAGAGAAATAAAAATAATTCAGACTTACAGTAACAATATATACAGGGTGGGCCAAAAGTAGGTATATACAGTTTTTACATGTACCGTGAAAATGGCAAAAAAATAAAAATTTAAAGTAAAATGTATGTTTTATTATTTAAGAAATTCATTATTATTATTATTGTTTGTGTGCATATGACGTTAAATTTAGGTTTTTTTTTATTTAACGCGTCTCAGAAGGCTTTAAAAGCTGGCAACAATCGACGACACCCCGGATCTGAACCCCCAACCGGGCATTTGGCATTTGGGGAAAACAGAAAGCTTTTTCAGTTCACGGTTTCTCTTTTCACAGAATAAAACAATTCAAATGAAAGTAGTCCGTTCCACAGATGAAGAGACCTGAGGAGAGCTCGCCTGCCGGGTCTTGGGATGATGGTCAGTCCGAGTGCAGACCTAAGAGGGGGGCCACCTCAGATCTGGTCCGAGGATCAAGCTTTGCCACTTTCTTTCTTTCTTTCTTTCTTCAACTAAAGCAAATTAAAATTGGCTGTGATTATGAATTATTTTTTACCCAATTAAAAACAAAGATGGAAAATATATCAATATAGCATATGTACGTCCATCATGAATGAACACACAAAAGGCCGAGTGTAAGTTCCAGATGGGAGCCACAGCACATGGAAATCATTCATTTGGTTGAGTTAGACCTCTGAGTGACAGAGCAGAGCTCGGTGGGGCGTTCGGGTTTACTGACTCGCAGTAGAATCTATGAGGCAACGCGATTAAATAGCGCATTTCATTTGTCATGTTCGCAGCTTTGTTTTGGCAGGACTCGGATATGAAGAATGTTCTCGTTTATCATTTTTAGCAAAACCACAGGCATTGCAATTATGAAATGGCTTTTTGATTAGCGAATAAAGTGACACTTAACATTAAATGATCTCAAGCTGCCTTGTAACTTTGAGATTAGGCATGGTCTTTGTTTCTGCACAGCGAATTAATTCATGTACCACAGATAGAGTATAATATGACTCCCACCGGGCAGTACTGCATAGTACGCTGGCACTGCAATGACAGGTCATCACTGCCAATACGTTCATTTTGTTCAGCTTTACTTCTTGAAATGTTGGATCCCGAATGAGCTACCATTTTATTCTTTACTCTTTATTTTGACGTACTCTTCCGTCTACAGTAATGGGATTTCCATATCACAGTGGCTCTTCTTCACTGCCTCAAAAGTTGCTGTTGTACCGCCTCAGTGTCATTCAAACTTGATAAATCTCCTTCCTAACATGCACACCGAGACCACTTCAAGTTGTGTATGAATATTATTAGCGCTGTGCATCTGTGTGAGGAAGGGAGATAGACTTCCCAGGCATCTTTATTGCGGTGTTCAGGCCCAGGTAATGCCTCCGAATAATGCATGATAAGGCAAACAGAGGCACTCCTTTCAAAATATTCAAATGTGAGCACTGGAGTGGAAAATCAAGGAATGCGGATGGGCGGAATGACTTCCCCTTATCCGTACTGCTTTATAATATTAATATAGACACTTGCTTCCTCTTTTCTTTTCCTTTTTTGTATGTGACCCTATCACTCGGGTAACACTTGGGTGTTTTCGGTGACTTAATACGACTCCTGAGGAAAAGTAAATGTATCCGCTTACAGTACCGATTCATCTGCAGGTTAACACCACAGTTTAGCATGCTCATAGTGGACCATCGTATCTATTTTCACGATTTTATTCCTTCGGTCTGCATCCACCAGGCGCCTTCAGATTGAGTCTAATGCTGAGTTCACACCGCTGGGGTTTAGCCCCGATTTTCCATTTGCAGAGAGCTCTTGGGGCTTCCTGAAAAAGCCCCGGATCAGAGGCAAAGCGGCACCTCTGAGATGTGTGCACACTCATTTGTTTCAGATCCAAAATGCCTTGTCATTTTCCAGCGTGTCTTGTTCTGCTTCTGGAGCAATATTGATGTGATCAAGCACATTTATAGTCGTAGTTTGCATCCTAATATGTGCCTCTTTATGAAATACATCAGCACCGCTTGTGCATGAAATAGTCCAGATCACACAGTGCTCAACATTTGCAGCATTTCCTTTGTGCAACTTGCTACAATGTTACTTTATAGCAACTTCCTTCTTGGCAGTCCACATAATTGATGAATGTTTACCGTACTGTGTCATGCTCCTTACACATGGCACACATTGCTGTGTTCTGTCTGCTGCTCCAGTGGGGGGGGGGACTAAAACAACGTTCATTTGAATGTACGGCATCATGACACAAATAATACTACGTACAAATCATTCTTACTGACTGACTTCTTCCCAGTAGAAGTATCCCGATGAGACAACAAAGTAAAGTACTCGGTGGGTACTTGTGTGTACAGTGAAACCTCATCATTAACCTTTCCCAGAAGGTCCCCCTAAAATCCAAACGTACTCTAACCAAAACTTTCCCATAAGAAATCATGGACTCCAATTCACTTGTTACAGACGCTGACAAATGTCAACACAAAACGCTTTCTTGATACTTTTACATTTGTACCTTTGCATGCAGAAAACTAGAAAACCAGAAAACCGACCGAGGCAAATGGAAACGCACGCTAACCGAGGTTCCACTGCACCTAATCCCTACCGGCAATGTAGAGCATAGCGAGAACAATGGAGAAAAAGAAGGAGATCTCCAGATTGCAGGGAGAAAGCAGTTCCAGCAACGATGAAACTCATGCTTGGCTGAAAAACCATGTCATGTCCATACCTGCCAAAGTCACTCCCGCTTTACCGCCCGCTTTTTATGCACAACTGCAAAGGTAAGAGGCACAAAAGGCAACTACATGTTAAATAGCTATTAAATTTGTATAGTTTTAATACGTTCAGGTAGAGGAAAATATTCAAATGCATCCATTGCCTCTTGTTCAGGTTTGGAGTGATTGAAGGAACTTGTGATTGGGTTTCCACATAGTGCTCCCATCTGCACACGCCAGCCCTTATCCGCCTTGATATTAACATGGCTCTTTCATTAGAAACCAAGCCCTTTTCTGGTTTATGGGTAAAATAAGATGCAGAATGAGACAATAAAGTGCATTTGTGTTTCAGTGGCTGCATTATGAATAAGTCATTGTAAGTGCCTGCCTCGGCTGCGGCATCCTCAGGAAGATAATCACGGCTTATAACACGTCCTCTACCCCGTAACACGGCTTTTTCTCGTGTACCAGCTAGATTATGGAGGGGAATATTAAAAGGGGATCATGACTTTATAATATCCATGTGGAAAAGCAACTCGGGGAACAAAAATGGAGTGACAGAGGAAGCTGATGAAGAAGGGTCATACCCGGCCCTTGCTTGTGTAAGACGGGGACGAGAAGGCCACCGTTGGAAAAGGAAAAAAATACAAAACTCAACCCAAGTCATAAGCCTCTTTAAAAGTCCGTTCTTGCCGATTATTGATCACGATCAGCTTTTGATCAGTTATTCAACCGATCAAACAGACAATCAAAGTCAACTATGTGGGGACGGTTTAGTCCACGTCCTTTTCTCCTCCAGCATGCCTGTACCCGGGTGACCAAGCCAGGTCCACAAAGTCTTATGTAGTTTGTTGTGGAAGAGCTTTCGTTCAGCATCTTCTGGTCTTCTGATCTTCTGGATCAATGGAAAAAATCTTATAGAAACTTTTCCCACAAAGGAGGAATCAGACGCGGTGTTTCAATACATTTTAATTTCATTTTAATGCTAACTATAATGGATCTTGTTATGCTAATCTCTGTAAATGTGCTAAAAGTAGAAAGAACTCGCAAAGGAAAGCAACAACTGCTGGTGCCGTATGGCTGCAGTGGTTTTGTCCGCCCCGGCGCCGGTCCAGGCGTTCGGGGAGTCCTGGGTTGGTCATGACAGAGAGAGCGGCCACCTGCCCCCCCCGCCCCGAGTGTGAGCGCCTCACACCACGATCAGTGTCGTTCCAGTGTCAGACATGATGGCTCTGAGGCTGTGACACGTGCACACATGCACACTAGTAGCCTGGACACATCCAGGCTGAAAGGTGATTGGCAAGTCCTTTTGGTCCAGCCAGCCACACCACTTCCAATTCCCTTCCTTCAAAAATGACCAGGCAGGGAAAAGGTCATTGAATAACAGTTAGAGAATATATATAGTATAGTATATATATATGTATATATATTTAAATTCCATCCAAATGCTTCAGTGTAATGTCATTATGAACAGCACACATTTGAATGAAGTACTAAATAATGAGGGCGGATGAAATGATGTGCAAGATGCTGCAAGTCGGCACGTTGTTGTTGTTGAGTTTTCTGGCCAAATATACGAACAGTCAGTCACAGCTGCAAGATCTTTCCAAACAATTCCCGGGATGAACAAAGTTAAAATATATCACTCCGCTTGGGAAATTTGTCCTGAAGCTAAAATAACTTCCACTAGCTGCAACCTGCTGGTGCTTAGCATCCTGCAAATGGAACGAACGAACGCACTGGAAGGTTCAAATGGAACCGTGGGAGACAAGATACCAAATCTTTTTCTTTGCTTTGGTGTGTATTGTCCGTGTAAAGTCATGCAGTGAAACCTCATTTTTGAATTCATGATCTGTTCCAAAAGGTACGACAAACAATGGAATCATAAAAAAGAAGTAAAGTGAATACAGTGACTACTTTTACATCTGGAAAAAACACATTCTCCTTAGTTTCCTGCGATGCAACAGGATACAGTTACGACCACAAATAACCAGTCTTTGTGCAAAATAAGACAAATCCTGCAATTTGCACTGGAAGTCAAAACTCTGCGTGTAACTGGGAGTGTTTTTTCCTGAAATGTGATATTATATGAGAAGTATTGATGGAAGATGACTTATTCCCCGTTGCATAACCAGCGCTGTTGGACCTTAGTTTGGGCTGTCCTTAATCTTAAACTTGACAGGCAGTAAGTGTTTTACTATTTAGTTGGATATGCATTACATTTAAAATGCTAAATTCATATTTACAATCCAAAGGAGAAATTTGGAAAGGAATGATTTTAGTCAAAAACAAAAGAACACTTTATAAGTTTCTAAATGTCGATGTAACAGATAGCAGCCCGTGTGGTTGCGCAAGCGTACCTTTGGGGGGTAACTCGCTTCCCCCCCAAAGTCACCTGGCATAGGCGCCAGCTCACCCATGACCCCCCTACGGTCCAACATTACATTATGATGTAGTCATAATTATGATCACGGACTATGAAATATTTGAAATACCTGGAGATAAAGTAGCTGTTGAAATATCTACTGTACGATACGCAACTATTAGAGAGAAAATGGCCTCACGATATGTTATGTTATGTTGTTGATATGTATATGATATGTTATGATATTTATTTTCTAACACCTTCCACTCCTGGATCTACGTTTAATCTCCAAGATGTAAAAATGGTTCCATGTGAACGGCCCCCACCATTCCTCCTCAAAGCACTAGCTTACGTGTATACACCATGTACTGTATGTTTCTACCAGAACTACAAAGTAACACAAACGACTAAAATGGAATAGCAACAAAACGACACGTATGCAGTACTTGAAGTACTTGACAGCATAAAGCATCTCCCTTACCAGACATTTGACTGTGTCACCCGTGTCATGTATCATGTAACGGTTGGCCATCGGCATCCTGAATCATCCCGAAACACAACCGCTGAACAAGGACCCAAGACTAGGATTTACAAGACACCAGTTCTGCATTTTTAGGACTACATACAGTTCCTCTCTCGGTTTTATGCACCGGCCAGTTTCTAGGGGAACACCTGAAGATAGCTAGTTAACTAAGTGCAGCAGAGATGCTCCCATTGTGTTGATCAATTATGGATGAACCAGAGAACTTGGACATGTTAAACCTCTTAGAGTGGAGGGAGAGGCAGAACGCTGAGAAGGAGAGGCTGCTGAAGAAAAACAGACCAACGGACAGATGGGTGACTTCAGTCAGAGAGACAATCACAGTACGGTCAAAAAAGTAGGCCTTGGCTGGGGGGGGGCTTTCTTCTGGATACGACCTCTATGCAATTGGGCAAGGCAGTTGCATAGCCAATATAATCATGTACTGTATTTAAGATTTCTCTAATATATAGTGGAGTCAAAAAGTGTTTGCACCCTTCCTGATTTCTTATATTTTACGTTTTTTATGCTTTTTAACGTTTTGCTATGTTTTTTTAAACGTTTTTTACGTGTCAGATGATCAAACTAATTTAAATATTAATAATTGGCAAAAGAACGGAACAAAAAAATGCAGGATTTAAATTAAACTTTAAAGTTTGACTCCAGTGAACAACGTCGGTATTCGTGATTCCACCACACGGCAAAAGATCCACGACATTGTCTGTGCTCTACTTTTTATCAGAAAAAGAATGTATTGTTGTCCACATCCATTTTGGCAACATCATACGAACATACAACCCTAGACTGATCCAAATCTAATCCAAGATCATCTTGCAGTCAACCAAAAGGTATTGTTTTTAAAGCCACCTCAGCTAGAAAAACAAATAAAATGTTGACTAGTTTGCACAATTTACCAACTAAACATATTGATCAGCCCACACAAGCATTTCAGAGATCTTCAGAAAAAAAAAAGAGTCCCCATTCTATAGAGACTGCCCGGAGGATGAGGAACACTATTCTAGTCATGCAAAAAGCATTAGGGCTTTAGGGCCCAACTAAGAGAAATGGGAAAAATCATTGTGTTGTTCAAGGGAAGAAATAGGAAATACATTGAGAAGATTGTTGGAGATCAATATTCCATTTGGACTCCATGAGTAGACAGGACAGTAGACAGTCTAATGTTTTGCAGGATAAGCAGTGTGTGTGTGTGTGTGTGTGTGTGTGTGTGTGTGTGTGTGTGTGTGTGCGAGCGAGATAATGTTTGCCCCTTATTTCTTATTTCTATGGCAGTAGAAGGAGGAACATGGTCACTACTGGAAAGCCTCGGAGCAGCTCGGGGCTTCTTGTCACAGACTGAGTCCGTTGTGCAGCTGTCCATATCTATTGAGGTCAGCTGGGCTTTCTATATCGGTGGTGCCAAAAACAGCACCTAGAACCGTGGACCATACGACATTAGTGCGCTGGAGCATTGAAATGAAATACAACAGAGGAACACAGAGCCAATATATTGTTGTTGGAGCGAATGCCGCTCAGTCGTAGCACAAAGCTAAACCAAAATCCATGGAATGCTTGGAGTCGTTGTCATTTGGCAAAACGTTCACTGCTTATATACTAGAGTCATTTTATTTTGGTTTATTAGTCCCCATTCCAGTTGATGGTACTTTAAATATGTTAACTATGAGTTGCCAGTCCATTACTGAGCACATGCTTGTGGTATCCGTTCAACGAGGAATGTCACGATCGGGCTTCACCCCCTCGTGACGGCTTCCTTAGTTTTTGTCTTTCCTCTCTGTTCCTCGTTCGTGCTCTTATTTTGTAGTCACTTCCTCTGTTGCTCTGTCCTGCTTTCCGTTTCTTTCCATTTTCTCCCGCACCCGTTGTCAATCGGTGATTGCTATTTAGTTCAAGTGCACGCTCCCCTCGTTGTCGGTTCATTGTCTTAAGTTGAGTTTTGCCATGCTAGTGCGCCATCCTGCTGCATAGCACAAATAAATATATCTTTACCTGCATTTGGGTCCTATTCTCTGCATCCTGGGGTCGAACCACAAAGCTCACAAGCCGGACCGTGACAAGGAAGCCGGAAAGAATGCAATCAACCTGCAACAATGTATCTGGGTCTGTAAAATCTCAACTTATTTGACCATAAAAATGGGCAAGACTTTAGGGAGAATTTGGATTGTCCAAATGGTCCTAAAATGGATTCTTCTTGCCACTGATGTTACGTTGTACTGGCCCATGTATCCATGTATCCCCGTGTTAAAGGAGGCCACATGGCATTCCATTTGCAGTGTGGCGCCGTGAGATCAGGTGCATCGTCACGGTATTAGCATGACGCCCTGCTGCTTGCCCATGTAGCGGGGTTGTCCTGAAAGAACCCTAAAAGGCACTGAATGAAATTTAGGAAGCAGAGTGTTGTACCGTCCTCTTAAATCATTCCCACTTGTCCTCCACTCGCACCCCACATCGTCCACGATGTACACACACATAGACGCAATCATGCACTCGCCTGCTCGTGGTGACTCATTAATCAACGCCAGATTATCAGGAAAGTGACAGCTTTGTGATTACAATGGAGCCGGGAACTTTCTTTCATATGAGTTTAGTTGTAAAGGAGATGCAAATTAGCAGGTTTACTTGAAAGTGCACGGCTG
Organism: Doryrhamphus excisus; assembly: GCF_037039965.1. Classification (NCBI taxonomy): domain Eukaryota; kingdom Metazoa; phylum Chordata; class Actinopteri; order Syngnathiformes; family Syngnathidae; genus Doryrhamphus; species Doryrhamphus excisus. Next base: position 24,310,131 of record NC_136361.1, read on the forward strand.
GTTATTATTCAGGTTACAGTACTGGAGGGTTTGTGTCAAATCGGAGAAATGGAACTTGAATGTGGAACCAAATAGATAACATGTCAACAACTTAGAGCTTGCATTTTTTAGAGTAAAGAGAGTAAATAGAGCATTTGTTTGCTGATTTATTATTATGGCGCTAATGAAAGGTGAGGAAGGCCCATCCACCCACAGCATCCTACCATGTCTACAGTGAATGCTCAGCAGTTTGATATTCTTGGCTGCTAGCTTTTCCAAAGCCTGCAGTTTTAGTATGATTCAATTTTCAAGAAAAATGTTCGCCCGAATTCTGCCGCGGTTCTCATACCTTGTCTCCGTATCGTACAATATTGAGCGTAACAAATACTTGTATTTTCCCTTTTCCTGCCTTGAATATTGTAGTATTGGTAAAGATGTGTTTAGAGATGCTCACTTCAGCATGTGGGAAGCAGGTAATAATACGCTCCACCAATGCAGTGTCCGGACAGATGATCACGGTGGAATGAATATTGTGTTTATTGTAGACGACTGAAGCCAACAGCAAATCTTGAACATCCTGAAAGAAACATTCATTACCTGTCAGGGAGATGCCTTGCCGTGGGACTTGGGGGATCTTACTCCTCCACTGCTCCGCTTGACTGTGGAGTTCCACAAGGATCAATTCTTGGGCCCATTTTATTTGCCCTCTACCTGGTCCCACTTGGCGCAGTACTTAAAAAGCATGGCATCTCCTATCACCTGTATGCGGATGACTGCCAGCTGTACTTGCCACTCGCAAAAAATGATCATGCCCCCCTGACACCCCTTCTTGAGTGCTTAAAGGATGTCAAGGCCTGGTTGGCCCACAACTTTTTAATGCTTAACGAAGAGAAGACCGAAGCTATCCTGCTCAACTATAAAGGCCCCCCTATAGACTTCGGTCCCCTCCAAAACAACATTCGTCCCTCAGCCACCAGCCTTGGCGTCATAATAGACAGTGATTTTAAACTCAACAAACAAATTAATGCAGTTATAAAATCCTGTTTTTATCATCTTCGGCTTTTATCTAAAATTAAATCTTTTTTATCTTTGCAACACTTTGAGCAAGTCATGCACGCTTTTATTTCATCACGTCTGGACTACTGTAATGCACTTTACTCTGGAATTAGCCAAAAGTCTCTCTCCCGCTTACAGTTAGTCCAGAACTCTGCGGCACGGCTTTTAACAGGAACCAAAAAAGGGGAGCACATCACCCCAATTCTGGCCTCCCTACATTGGTTGCCCGTTCGTTTTAGGATTGATTTTAAGATTTTATTGTTTGTTTTTAAGGCGTTGAATGGGCTGGCCCCCAAATACATCTCGGACCTCATCCAAGTTTACTCTCCAGCTCGGTCACTGAGGTCCGAGGGCCAGCTCCAACTTGTGGTGCCTAAGACGAGACTTAAGACCAGGGGGGACCGAGCCTTTTCTGTGGTCGGCCCCAAACTATGGAACTCTCTGCCCTCCCAAGTAAAAAAGGCCCCCAATATCGAAAGCTTTAAGTCTCGTCTTAAAACCCACTTTTATTCTCTGGCTTTTAGCTCGGAGTGAGTCGTATGGTCCTGTGTCTTTTAGTTCTTCGTTTTTATTGTAATTAGTTTTATTTTTTATACTTTTATTGCTTTGTTTCTTGTTTTTAATATTTTAATATTTATTTTATTATTTTATTTCTTAAATGCTCTTTTAGTTTTGGATTATTACTTTTTAATTTTACTAGTCTGTGCAGCACTTTGGAAACTCTGTTTATAAAATGTGCTATATAAATAAAGTGGATTGGATTGGATTGGATTTGGCAAACTCAAATGAGGATGTGACACAAACTACAACAATAAGATCCGTCCTGACTGTGTACTGGCGCTGTGTTGCAGTCAGGGAAACGGCAGGGGCTCGCTGCTCATTATCCCAACTCCGATGGCATGCTGGACTCATTCAGACGCACGATAATGCCGTGTTGGAAGGGCTTTTCCATAGGAGATGTGGCACGACTCCTTCTTGGGACTCCAACTCAGCCCTTCCAGTAGCTCCAAGATGGCCGTGTTGGATATCTCTCCTAATTTTATATCTGACAGTTCAAGTCTGATGACAAGTGCACGGAAATTGTCCCTCTGTCATTTATCGTTGCACATGCCCTCTTGTCGCCACAACGGGCGCGGCCATTCATGCCAGCTTGCCAACAGTTTCAGGTTTGATAAATCACATTGCAGGTGCCGTATCAATACATCTACATGGCCCCCTTCCAATATTTTTGTGCGTTCCAATAATGTGGAAGCATCCTGCATATTCATGAAGGCAAACAGGCCCAATGGACTGGGAGCATTATTTTGTTTATTTGACAGACGCAATGATGGCTTCATCCTGTTGGTAGATCAGCTTTGGGGGGCGATCAGGTTTGCACGTTTTTACACATGCAGCTTTAGCAGATCAGTCCCTTAGTGTGCTCCAAAGGCTTAATACACAGAAAGAAAGAAACGCAATCAAGTTTGTCTCTCTCTAATGGAATGTGATTATGCCTGCACTCTGTCCAAACATCCTTCCTTCCCCACATCTGTCAAAGGAAAAGAAGCAACTCTTTTAATCTTTAAACGCTAAACAAGCTTGAACTCCTGCTGTCGCCTTCATTTTCTGTCTAAAAGCATATGCTCGTGTGCCTAAATATTTCATGCCAGCGGCCCGATAACACTGGGTGAGGGGACGGATAATCAAAGGTAGACCCTATAGACCGAGGAGCGGCTCTACTGTCGGTATCCGCCCCATTTTCTATCTCCAGATTGATTCCATACATATTGAGGAGCAAAGGTCCGGACCGGATTACGCTGCCCAGTGTGCTCTCAAGGTCCCCAAAACCAACATGTTGACACCGAACGCTTGCAAAGAAAGCACGAGCGTGTCCACGGTTGAGCGCTTTGTGGTTGTTAAGGGCAAGGTGGCTTAATGTAAATTAAAAAGCACCGCCTGATCCCATTTGACCCCCCCGCCCCCTCTGTTCACAGCCTTAATGCGACCATTTGCTCCGAGGTACGAACCCCCATAATTCAATTTGTCCGAATAAATGAGAGTGCCAGACATTTCATACAGGCAAAATGCTGGCCAACCTCAAAGAAAATGTACAAATAAAAAGAGCCGACAGAAGTTACCCTCCACAAACGCTGGCCTTCTCGCTTTCTAACCCTTTTTTACCGCTTTCATCTGTAAATGAAAGCAAGCAATTATTGCAAGGTGCCGGTATCATATTATTATGTTGGCCCCGGTCCCCTAGATAGTCATCAATCACTCTCAATCCAGCTGTCACCGGTAGGCAGACATCCAGCTGGAGAGCACTGGAAGGGGGTGGGGGGGGGGGACATCATCATTAATTTGAAGAGTGACCCTCGGGGCCTTTCACATGTCTCAACCCGGGACTCCGAGCAGGCACAGTGGATGAACCGGGGCGGGAATGCTTGGCTTTTTGGGTGCTAAGCACTTTGGGGATGGATGGAGGGGTGGATGGATGGATGGATGGATGGAGGGGTAGATGGATGGATGGAGGGGTAGATGGATGGATGGATGGATGGATGGATGGATGGATGGATGGATGGATGGATGGATGGATGGATGGATGGATGGGAGCATGAATTGGATGGGTGCGTGGATGGATGGATAAGTTGGGTGGATGGATGGATGGATGAGTTGGGTGGGTGGATGGATGGATGGGTGCGTGGATGAATGACAGATAGATAGATAGATAGATAGATAGATAGATAGATAGATAGATAGATAGATAGATAGATAGATAGATAGATAGATAGATAGATAGATAGATAGATAGATAGATAGATAGATAGATAGATAGATAGATAGATAGATAGATAGATAGATAGATAGATAGATAGATAGATAGATAGATAGATAGATAGATGGACAGATAGATAGATGGACAGATAGATAGATAGCATTTGACATTTGACCTCTTCATCTCCATATCATAAAAGCATATTAAAGTTCCAGTCGGCTGATATTTTAGACCGAACGTCGTGTGACGTCACAGCCACATCCTTTTAAAACAACCCGCCTCTGCTGCTGACGTCTTTTATACTACTTTTTTACAAGCCAAAATATGTAACTGACAGCAAAGTTGCCATCCCAGCCCAAGACATCATTTTTTTTCTATTTATCACACAGACATGTTTTAAGTGGCGCCGCCTCATGCTTTTCTCTCTTTTCGTTTTCCTTTTTTTCCCGGAAAGGTGTTGGAGCGGCGGGGCAATTCCCACAAATTAAACATGCTACCGCGCTTCGCCCTATAAGCTTCCAAGGAGCCTGAGCTTCCCAATCAATCGCCACAGTCGAGCAGCGGCAGCCTGCCGGACGGCGGAGACCTTCGTCTCGCTTCCTGCCGCATATTGGGGACCTCTACCATGTCCTATCCACAATTCGGATATCCCTACTCGTCTGCCCCGCAAGTAAGTCGTTCAATGAGTCCTTTTCACTTTCCAATGCCATTGATTATGTCATCGATCCGAGTTTGGGCTTTTTACGCACTTTGGCGCAAGAATGAGCGACGCTGTCGGAAGTGGAAGGTGTTTCTTTTCCTCCTTTAGCAGAGGAAGAACACCGGAGGAGGCATTGAATTTCAAAGAAAACCATCCGCACTTGACAACTTGTTCCGCACATGTTTGCGCCAATGCAATTTTCTTATGCAGTCATTTTGTTATCACTTTAGATTTGGAGCCAAAAGACGCATAATGGACATAAAACCGCCGAGGCTTATTTTTATTTCATGTTTTCATGTCGACAATGCAGTTGCTAAACTTTACGATAGCCCTTCTCTCCGTAATCTACTTCTCTATATCATCTATTTCTATCTCTAATTTCTATACATCCTCTATTTTCTCTCTAATTTCTCTACATCCTCTATTTCTATCTCTAATTTCTCTACATCATCTATTTCTCTCTAATTTCATCTATTTCTGGACACAACCCCCCCCCCCCCACCCCCACCCCCTGCAGTTCCTAATGACAAGCAACTCTCTGAGCACTTGCTGCGAGTCCACCGGCAGGTCCATCGCCGACTCCGGGGTGGCCGCGTCCGGCCAGACGCCGGTCTACTGTCCGGTGTACGAGAGCCGGCTGCTGGCCACCGCCAGGCATGAGCTCAGCTCGGCCGCCCTGGGGGTCTACGGGAGCCCCTACGCCGGCACCCAAGGGTACGGCAACTACGTTACCTACGGCACCGACGCCTCCGCCTTCTACTCGCTGGTGAGCACCTTCTTTTTGGGGTTGATGAAGGGAGGCTGGGGAGCCTGCATAATCCTGGGCGTCTCAGAAGCCAGACAGTTCTGTCGTGAAAAAGATTGTTTGCATGCATTCATCTCCGAAAAAATGTATGATTAGAATTTGGGTGAATTAAGGATATTATGTCATAATATTTAAAAAATTGAATAAAAACGAAGGGAAAGAAATCAGTTGCAAGAAGGTTTTTATGATCTTTGAAAATATTATTTTCTATGCTGTGAAGCTACACTGTATGAAAGCTACAAATATTATTACTGTTTTTTCTTCCCTCTTTTATATGGAAGTCTGTTTTAGAAACCCCTTAAGAGAGTCATTGAATCTCTATTCCGGCCTCCAGATGATGCCATATTTTACAATCCCCCTACCAAGGGTCCAACAGACCAGGGCAGCACATTTCAGGACTTTTAGCAGCAGGATTTCTAGTCTTGGTAACCGAGCGCCTTTTGGTTGATTGCAGGGCACATTTGATGCAAAAGACGCCAGCGCCTCGGCACATGCGGGAATCACCCCAGCGACAGCCTACTACCCCTACGACCCAACCTTGGGGCAGTATCAGTATGACAGGTAACAACGTGCTGTTGGTGCTGACTGATATATAAACGTATATATATATATATATATATATATATATATATATATATATATATATATATATATGTAGCATGATACTGCGCTGACTGTGTTTGATAATAACCATTTCATAATATTTCATAAAGTATGCTATGTTTGCAATATAATGCACAAAGATTTCACCAAAACATTTGTTTCAATTAACAACATGAAGTATCAAAACCTGACAGGAGTGCCCATGAGCAATGTGGGCTGTCAGGGACTCCCCCAAACGTTCCTCCTGGTTCCGATGTGAACTTCCTGCCTGCAAATGTAGCACTCAGAAGAACAAGGGGCCTCCAGCAGCCCCACGTACCTGTCGGCCTTTTACCCGGGGGTTCATCATTACCCCCCATGAAGCAATTTTACCGTCTGTTTTATTTGCTCGAGGAGCAAATGGAACGAGGAAAGGTGCCGCTCGGCCCTTTTGAGTCCCATAGCGGCGCTTGACCTGCACTAAGCTCTGCAGAGTAATAAGGCCTCATAAACGCCCCCCCCCAGAGGACTTTTAAAGCTCTCTGCTGACAGACTATCAACACTGTGCATTTTAAATGGGGGCATATGTATGTGTGGGGGGGGGGCACTTTGAGATTGTCTAGACAATACGCTGCTCCTATAAATCATCATTCATAAATCACATTCTAAAAGTTATTGATGCCAAATGTGTGTCGTTATGCCCCCCAGGCCTGTGATTAGCGGTGGTTTTAGGGACCCTAAAATGCACTCAAATCATCTTGTCTTCTGGGCGAGCCTTCAAACGACACATGGTCTTAGCGGTGCTCTGTGTTCTCCATTTCTAGGCCATCGTAGTATTTATTGAAAGTACTCGGGAATCATGGAGGTGGAGTTCATCAATGGATCGTTATATCTTCGCCACTGCAAAGAGATTGCGTAATATGTTTCAATACGAGATGATCTCTTCACCTTTGTGTTTGTGTTCTTCTCCTGAGCAGATACGGCTCCATGGATGGAGGACCAAGGCGGAAGAACGCCACACGTGAGACCACCAGCACCCTGAAGGCCTGGCTGCAGGAGCACAGGAAGAACCCCTACCCCACCAAAGGCGAGAAGATCATGCTGGCCATCATCACCAAGATGACCCTGACTCAGGTGTCCACGTGGTTCGCCAACGCCAGGAGGAGGCTGAAGAAAGAGAACAAGATGACATGGCCCCCCAGGAATAAAGGCTCAGAGGAAAAGCGATATGACGACGACGACGGCTCCCAGGAGGAGCAGATGAAAAGTGAAAGTAATGAAAATGGTCAGTGTCCATGCAGGGCTTTCCTTCCGCTTACGGTCAGCTTGGCAAAACCTATCCAAGGTTTCTTGTCTCGGGGCCAGGATGCGGTGAGGAGATTTATGACGTGTCTCCAGGAATGTCGGGTGTTGACAAGGAGATGCCTTTCCTGAACGCTGTACGAATATAAGCCTTGCTGTTTAACTCCGTGGACTCCATGAAGGACGCAATTAATATGGTTTCAAAGCCTAACGTTATGTTTTATTGCCTTTTTACACGAGTTACTGTTCTTGTTTTTGTACAGCAATGGCAGGAAGTCTTTTAGGCCCGAATCAGCTCATCTAAATGGTTTAAATGGCTTGGGTATAATAAATAGATTTTACGGAATTGAGTCTAGAGTAGATGACCTCCTAATATTGTCATTCATAAAGTTCAGTCAAGGGGATTATTAAAATGTCTTGTTTTTTTTTTTGTTGTTGCCCTCCACATTAAAACACTTTGGATATTATTTAAACGCTTTATAATGTGCTCTGCATCCAGAATAATACTGCATTGTTGTTATTATTATTATTATTTATTTATTTTTTGATGATGATGATTATTATTATCATCATCCCACTCCACGAATTCATGCACTCAATAAAACGATCAGCATTTTTGGAGTGGAAATAAAAGAGGCAGTCCCGGATGTGACCTTCTGCTTTGTCGTCTCTCCATGCAGACAGTCGAGGCCGGTCCAGCAAAGACCTCCAGCTGAGCGACCTGGAGGATTTTGACACCCTGGAGTCCGAGAGCTCGGAGTGCGAGTTGAAGCACCGATACCACATGAACCCCCACATGACGACCACCGGCGACTGCCCCGCCGAGCACCTCGTCAAGGACGTGTCCATGAAAATCTCCGCTCCGGGTTCCCTGGCAGGGGAGCGGGACTTGAGCAAAGGTTGCCTCAAAACGAACCCGGATGAGTTCCAGACGGAGAGCAGAGCGCCGCCCAAGTCGTGTTTCAACCAACAACCGCAGCACCACATATTAGACGGAAAACCGCGAATCTGGTCTTTGGCCCAGACCGCCACGTCCTTGGTCCAGACTGAATACCCGTCCTGTATGCTGCGGTGCCAACCGCCGCCCCCCGCCCCCTCCCTCAGCCCGCCACCCGCCGCTACCTCGCCCGCCGCCGGCCCGGACCACAGGCAGGACTCGCCCGTCACCACACTGAGGAACTGGGTGGACGGGGTCTTCCACGACCCCTTGTTCAGGCACAGCACTTTGAGCCAGGCACTGACCCACACCACCGTCTCCTGGAGCAGCAACGCCGCCAAAGGATCCCTCCTGGACGCGGACAAGAGCGGCCCCGGCGTCCTGCAGCAGGAGGGGCCCAAAGACAGTGCCGTGGCGTTCCCCAAAACTCTCAACAAACTCTTCTGTTCGTAACGATACCAAATGGGACCATTTATTTTGAAAGGACAAACTTGTCTCCTGTAGCCGTTACATCCTGTAACATAATTCAACTTCAATTCCCTTCACTTTTTTTTAGGATTATTATTTTCAACGCACGCACACAATTCTTTGAATTGTAAAATATGTTTACATATCGGGGAAAATGCCCCGAGGTTTACAGTATTTATTATTTATTTGCCTTCATTTCTTATGAGCATGCATAAATGATTACAATAATAATTTGGAAGTCACTACTAAATAAAAACAATGAGTATCACAGAAGCATGGTGCTCCAAGAGGTGGGGCGATGTCACTAATGTTCACTTCATAGCGGGCCTTCGGAGTTGCTGTCCATGGTGCTAGAGCCTGGAACTATATTTTTAATATCATTGAAAAATAATAACGCAGATGCGATTCAATAAATTATTTGAAAAGTTAATTAACTTCAGTAGTTCAATTAAAAAAGTGACACATTTATATCCTATGGATGAATATCATATAATCATCATATCATAATGTTTCTCTTAATAATGCTGATGATTTCAATTTACAGCTAAACCCAAACTGACCATCTCATAACATCAAAAAATATATATATCAAAAAGTTGAATATTGTAAACTATTGGTTGACTCCTGAGCCTGAATGGATGTCCTGGTCTCAATCGAACGCCATGTTCACAATATTCACATATCTTGCGTAGATCATAGCGATTTTACCGCATGTGTTATTATGGTGCTAAAGCCCCCACGACAGTCGGACATTGAGGATGCACACGTTGATGCCATCTCCACGGGCTGTAATTGGGATGTCGGTGGACATATTCCACAGCACCTCATCGATTTCCCCTTCCCCAAACATCTCAACCCGCTCCATGATGCAGCTGTCCAACTGCTCACTTATTCAGCGTGCATTCATTAGGTTCAGGAAAGGATCGTTTTGACACTTTTCCCTGAGACAACATCCACAGCAGGAAAAAAAAATCTCCCCTGGAAGGAAAGTGAAAGGTAGCCACTCATGTCGTCTCCAAGTGAAAAGGGCAAAGGAAGTGGAATTAGTTGTTGCAGATAAAAGGGCAAAAAGAGGGGGAAAAAGAGTCAAGGGTACTTGACAGTAATGGCGAAAGTGGAGCCCTCATGGGACTCTGTCCTGCTGGAGACGAGGAGGGAGGGAGGGAGGGGGGGGGGCCTGCAGAGATGAATTTTAATGGGAAAAAGCATGAACGACTGAGCCCCCTTCTTTCCTGCATGGAAAAAAATAGCGTGCCGGTCAAAGGGGATTTACTTTATATTGGAGTCAGCGTTAATGTTTCTGTTTGCACTTATTTAAAAAAAAGTCAGCATTTTGATGATTTATGACAAACATATAACCTGACACACAGGTGGGGTTAATTGCTACTTAATGGATTATTATGCAACACAACGCTTGCCTGATAAGACAACCCTGCCATGATGTTTAATTAATTTAGCATGAAGGTAGATTTTATTACGTTTTATTAGAGGGACGATGTGAGGAGGAGGAGGGGGTAGAAGAAGGAGGGAGTGTAGAAGTAAATCATTCAGCCGTGTCAAATACGAACACACAGAGGGAGCGCGGTGGTAAATGAACAGGGCGCTTTTTACATAGAGACCATATAAAACTGTAATCAGCGACGCGTTACTTTTCATTAAGCAGTTTTGACAGCAGCATATTCGGGAGCGTGGGGGGGGGGGGGGGGGGGTCCGGGCTCCAAATAAACTGAAACAGAGAGTCATAAGATAATTCCTTAAGCTCCATTAACAACTCTTAGCCGCAGGAAATGGGCTCCCCAGAAAACATCTCCAAATCTAAAAGCTTTATCGACCTGGCAACCCTCAGCTGATGGTTTTTTTCCCCAGCACCCACTACCTCCCTACCTCGCTCAATCTCCCCCTCCCTCTCCCTTTTTAAGGGACCAAAACGTCCAAGTGAGGTAATAGACTTTGACACAACACATTAAACAGGGAATGAGAAAAGTGTAGAAGAAAGGCCAGCCTTAAATGCCTTTTAAACGTTGCCAATTAGAGGTTTAAACTTGAATAAGATCTAGGCCTTTGGCATGTGGCTGACTGCTGGGACATTTAAGGGAATATTTCCTCCTCCTGCTACCCGCTTGCAAATATGGGGGCGCTGAGTCAAGCCATTCATACCAAGTTACCATTTTCGGGACGGTTAAAATGGACTCTGGCACCGTCAGTACGCTTCGTTTGGTCCGGTGTGAACGCAGGCCAGGACTGGACCAACAAGGGAACCGAGACCGCCTGGGAGGTGGGTTTCCGACCTCCTGCCAGACTCTAGGCCTGAGTGAGCCAAGGGTGAATGCTACCAAACGCCGCCATAACCCGGCAAAGTAGAACAGGCGTCACTTAGCGGGCTCTTTTTCACAGCCTTTTCCATGACGTCATCAGAAACATCTACTTTGGCATCTTCAATAGTGTGTGTATGAACATCATGGATATTTATACACACCTCTTTTGGCCAAGCAGGGCATCTTCCAAGTGATGCACACCATGAAAAGTTCCACCAATCTGTCTTAAAAACAAACACCCACCCAAACCCGCGATGGGGCCGCAGAAGCTGCCTGCAACACAGAACAATCAGCGCCCCGGAGCATCCCATGAGAGGCGCAGTCTGGGTCAGGTTAATGCCACTGTGACCCTGAGCCATAAATATATTTACACACCATTACACATCAACATACACAACTCCCTCACATACACACACACGCATAGAACATAGAACCGTTCCTTTAAATGATTCCTCGCCAGGCTTAATTGGATATTTAATCTATTGCCTGACAAACATTAATACCACCAGAACAGCAATGATGGCTTTGGAACGCGAAGCATGACAAAGGGAAGGGAACACACGTACATGCATACACACATACACGCATACACACACATACACACACGTACACGCATACACACGTACACACGTACACACGTACACACATACACGTACACACATACACGTACACACATACACACGTACACACATACACGTACACAATGGTGTTTCCTGGCCTCCCTGAGAATCAGTGGGTTGGCCTTTTGTTACAATTAAAATATAATATCCAAATTCCTGGGCCACAATAAGCAAAACAGCCTGCAGCTTTGGAATCAAACTTCTATTTTATTTTCCTTCCAGATGAAATATTATCTAAATGTCAGATGATGTGAGCTCTTGGTTGACCGTTGCAAATGAAACAGTATTGACTGAACACACCGAGTGGGGGGGGGGGGGGGGGGTCGACTCTCTGAGGTTTGTGGAGTTGAGTCTCAAGACAAGGAGGAGGTGTCACACAGAGACAAGGAGACAAAGAGACAAGGAGACAAGGAGACAGTTTCCTGTTGGCAAGTTTATATAAAATGTACTTAGCCACTTTCTGTTGATACAACACTTGGTAGATGGCTTGGTAGATTGGTAGATGGTAGATGGGGGCAAGACGATTGGTCATGGCGTGTCTATCTATTTTTCCCATGCACTTTAATGACAAAGTGATGTTATTCTATAATATAATATGATATGGATATGATGCTATGATATGATTGGCTGTTTATCCGGGTGTGCAAACTGACCAAAGTAGGCTGGAGTCAACAGAGTGCCACGGTTGCTAGTTTAAAGGTGGGGAAGTCAGAGATGGAAATGGTGGTGTGTCCTTGTCATCAGTCAGCAGACACCATGGTGGGTGAGATGCCCCACCCCCCCGCCCCCACCACTTGAGGATTTTAAGAGTGTATTCCTCTTCTATCGTAGGTCTGTATGTGCACGTGTGAGTCTGCTCGGAGGTCTGCTGCCAAAAGCACATGTCCACGATGTGTCGTTAGTCCCTGGCCGCCATTGCCCCTCCCTGCCGTCCCCTCCCTGCCGTCATTCCACAGGTCAAGAGGCTTTAGCCATTTGGTGTCCATTACTTTTGTTTCACTGGTTTTTTTTCGCGTCCTGGTGTTGACTTTTTGTTTCGTCCCCAGTTGTGGCGATTGTTTTCTGTTGCTCCTAGAATTAAATACTCTTTTTGTTTTTGTTTTTTTTACACCTTTGTTACGCCCCATTTTTGCCCTAGACCCCTTTGGGACATAACAGTTACTTTATTGGATGATTAATCCAGACTATAAGGGCCTAAAAGAGGTGATGAATGTTAACACAGAAAGACAAATCCAGCACAGTCCAATATCAATATCATCAATAGGGCAGTATCAGATGGATAAGAGATATATGTTTTTTATTTGGAGAAAAATGCACCTTTAAAAAAATAAATACATTTTTAATTTTTGTGAAATTGAGTCATTGAGCAATTTTCACATTGGTTACGTTGGAAATTCAAAATGTATGCTTAATATATCATAAATACATAGCATTCATGCCAGTCATACTTCTAAAATTAGATGTCAGTGTATCTCCCACTGGTTTTAGTCTGTGGGATTTTTCACTTACCCTCTAAAGGTCAAGAGGGTGTGATCATGGGGCATCAGACCACACTTCATCTCCGTCTGACAACTTCAACTCAGGAAAGCTCACCAGCCGATAGCAGAGATTGTACAAGCCACCTGAGTCGTTCCCAGTCTGGCTATTTTTAGAGTGAAATTGCAGATATAATTACATTATATCTGCAATTTTAACATCTGTGATGTTAAAAAGCCCACATCTCCAAAAGATGTTGATAGAATAGGTGGAAATCATGGTGGCAATATAGTACTTCCACCTACAGTACAGCCACTGCAAAAACTGCATAGACATAATTGCTAAAGGTCAAAAGAGACCGTGTTTTACCAACATTCTTGCGTTTATAAGTCAATACAGGTCAATAATAAACTGTTGTTTAAAGAACAAAAGCCAGAGGAGACTTAGTGCTGACCTTTCCAGCCTTTTTATTTTGTGCTCCAAAGGTCCCAAAACATACTAATTAGTACCTCAGCTTTCCCTCAACACAAGTACTTGTTCCAAGTGTTTGAAGATGCCATTGGTGAAGTATAAATCAGTCAGCGTCTGAAGTAAAGGAGCTACAGTCTCCTCAATGTGTTGCTTTAGTCCCTCCAAAGAGCCAACATGGCTTCCTTTTTTCCCCTTAAATATAAAAGAGGTTGATTTTTTAGAGAAAATGCAAACACGGAGAGCCAAGTGAAGATTTCAACACGCAACCACATGGCTTTATGGCGACGTGTTAACTTAACTTAACTTAACTCAACTTAACTTAACCTAACCTAACCTAAGGCTCCACTGTGCAGTCCAAATGAGAAGCACTTAGCTCCAAATTAGACGTACTTCCTCCAGAACATGAAGAAAATTCAAGGTAGGAGAATCATGCTTTTTATTTCGACGTATTTTTAAACACGATCCTAAAGCCCACGACTGTCCTTCAGGAAAGGAAAGTTCCCCTGCAGCAGCCATATTGAGGTTCCAAAATAGTTCCTCTAACAAGTCCCGCAGAGAGCGGCAGTGAGACACCTTTGTGGGCCCATCGCTCCCGGGCTACAACATGTAGTGTGACGACTCAGTAACTCCAACAGGTCCGCTATAGACTACTTTGGGCGTTTTGAGAGACAGCCCGGCCAAGTGTGAGGATGTGCTCACAGTTAGGTGATTCACCGCGGCACCACGCCTGCCATGCGTCTCAATCAGGCCTAATGTTTGCTTCTTGGCTTCGCTTACGCCGACTTACTGCTCTTTGCTTTACTCTCAACAGGTAAAAACGGGGGCGTTCATTTCCCCCTCAAATTGGTCAGATTGTGATGAGTCAGCCAAGCGATGTGGTTTCTACCTGTTTTGGGAAATAATGGTCCACTCAGCTACAAGCTGTACATTTTCTAGACAATCCAGAGGGAGGAGCCTTGAACCTGCGGTGGGCTGGAGGTGCTTCAGTTTACTGCGTCCACGGGCTGTCAGGATAACTGGGACTTCAGACTAGTCAAGGGTCTTGAGGTCTTGAAATGTTCACAAATTCATTTATTTTCACATATGATAGCAAACATAGTCAACCAAATGAAGACAAAATGAAAAGGGCTATTAATAAAAGCACTTTGGTCCAACACAGAGTAGTATTTCCAATTATGTTTATTTTTTCCCAGCAAAAGATACGAGATAAGAGCTTCTAGAATTGTATGTGAAATGACAAACAATTCAAGATGGTGAAACATTGAACAAGTTGTTCAAAACCGTTCAAGTCTCACAGGTATTTGTCTCTGTTAACTGGTTGACGTACCGCTGCTCCCGCTGTGTTTGCGTAAATGTATCCTGTGGAAAAAGCAACAGATCTGGTCCTTGGTTCAAACCCGCTCTTCTTTCCGCTTCCTGTTCCAATCCGAGCTCCTCATGACGCCAATCATCTACAGCGAGTACTCAAAGAAGGTCACAGGCACTCAAAGAACCTGCCAACGCCAAGTTTACGGACACTCGACTCAAGGCACTCCACTTGACTTGGGTGCTGGAGTCACCAGTGCAGAGTATCTGCAGCTTACGGATGATTGGCTGAGCTGGGGGCCTCCAGCTGGGGGCCTCCAGCTGGGGGCCTCCAGCTGGGGGCCTCCAGCTGGGGGCCTCCAGCTCAGCCTGTTGTGTCGTGGGCTCAGGTTCAGTCATTGGGAAAGTACAACTTCCTGTGCTGGGCTCTCTGCTAGTCAACATATACGACAGAGGACTTATCTTTGACTTAGAATTGTTTAGAAATTTTACATCATAAGTAAATCTGTCTTCCAAATTATTTTAAAAAAAATCATCAATATTGATGATTCATGTAAAAAAAAAAAAAAAGTACATCTGCAAGTCAAGAGAAATGTTTGCCCAAACTTTGCCAACTAGACTGAGAGTATGTAAGTCCTGTTACCAGGAAGTCCGTCTAACCAGAGGAAGGTTTGGAAAGGTCTGCAGAAGCCCACTGCCCCCCCCCCCCAAACGCAGTCGAAGGTGTTGAGGTGGTCCGTGCTTGAGCAGACTGTGTGACTGGTACAGTGGCTGCGGCTGACTGACCCGCCTCCTCATTAAGGCACTAGCGAGCCCATTTGGCCTGCTCCTGTAATGGGAGCCTGTACAGTGTCAGAAACACTTATTTGCTCCACAGCCATCACAGAACATTAACATTCACGACAGCCCATCACCTGAGGAGCCGGGGTGGGGGTCACAGGGCATGCTCACTGGCGCAGTCACATGCACACGCTAACACTTTTAGGTGCACACACAGTAGAGAATAGCAAACACACACAAATGAATGTTCTCCATGAAACACGTACCGTATGACTTTAGAGGCAGTCCAAGGCTCCTGGAAATGCTCTTCAGTTCTCTTCACAATCTGGAGATCACATGTTCCCTGTGAAAGCACACACACCTTCAAAGTCTACGTTCTCTCGTGCACTCTGGAAAATATGCAATCAGCCCTCTCAGTAAAGGTCACATTTGCAATGCAGGTGATTCAAGCAGAAGGCAGCAGGTAATTGGCTGACGGGACAAAGAGGGCTAATATCTCATCTCTGGAAGATAATGTGATGGATGAGAAAGGCTTGGCATGGGTGTCATCAGATGGTTTGGGGGTGCATAGACCAGACCAAGGTTCTTGAAATCAAGGAGCCTGACAAGGTCGTCCAAGTCGTCCACTCGGGTCGGGAGACGCAAGCAGAAGTAAAATGTAAAGGTGACCTTTAATTGGTGGGAGTAGCAAGGCGCAAACACGCATTTGGGTATCTCAACCCCGTGGGGGGTTGCCAGGCCACAACACATGGAAAAATCCGGAAACATATGGACTACAGTCATAAGAAGATCAAATGTGAGAACTAGACAAAGCAGGGACAAGAAAGGACCAAAAGTTGAAAACTGGAGTCTTCAGTGAAGGAGATAAAAAACACCAAGCGGAGAGCGAGGCCAACAAGATGAAGGACATCTGCCAATGAAGAAGAACCACCCTAAGTGCAAGTCCTTCTAATTGAACTGGGCCATCGCTGGCAGGGGGGCCCTTTAAGACACATACATTATTTACATAACGTGTGCGTGTTAGAGGGCGAGCGTATCATCCTTCCTTTGTAGGGAGAATATATTCCATCCAATGGAATTATTCCTGCTGACTGTCCACACACAGAAAATCATTTACTTTGTAGTAGTATTTCTGGCATCACAGTACCTTCATATTGACCCCCCCCCCCCCACAGAATAGAAGAGTGATGAAACTGTAAATACCAGAGACATTATCGTGTATCTCAAATCGTTCAAATGAGGGCTGTTACAGGACGGTGAACTGGCTAAGAGGGTCGAGGGTTCCACTCTCCACTTGGGCATCTCTGTGTCGAGTTTGCACATCAGCCATGTGCGTGTGAAGGTTTACTCTGCGGGCACCGAGGAAACAATACAATATTTTCCTATTATTGCTATCAGGGTGTCAGCCATGCTAGTTTGGGCTTTGTGTCGAATATTGTCCAGAAACAAAACAACTACAAGAACAGCCATTTGGGTGAGTACTTCCTGTTTAGGTCAAATTCAGTCATATTCCTCAAATGACATCATATTACTTTATGCTTAATATCTGACCAACAGGCTAATGCCAAGTGCTTTGATACGAAGGAAAAGAATCGGATGTTGGGGCAATTTGTTGTTATTTGGCTACATTGACTTGATAGGAAGTGGAATCCCTCGACTCCGTCCTGCGTCCCCCAACAGGTTATGTGATGTGTGCAAATAAGATTAGCAGGTCGTATTTTCTCAGGTCTCCACATGGAAACAGTAAACCTGGCTGTGTATATAATTAGATAGAGATTATACCAAGGTCACTGCCAATGATCACAGCCAGCTGACATTTGTGCGTGTGGGATGTGTGTATTGGCTTTGACCGTTGGTCGGTACCCCCCCCCCCCCCTCTAATCGCTGTGTGATTGGGATTGTGTGGGCGCCCCCATGCAAGTGTGTGTTCAGGATCACGGGTGTTACAACAGCAGGAGGGAATCCAGGAACACGGAAACACAAATGCAGTACATGGTAAGTAAAACAGGTATGGGATAGTGAAAAGTTACCCAATACTATTCATTTTCTCTTGTAAGCATTACTACTTCACCCCAGTGTAAATATGCACTCCTTTGAACCTGGCACACATCTGCAGTCAGGGTCCTGGTCGTTGGAGTGTTTGAATTCTCCTCCATCAATATCCTGTTTATTCAGTCTGCATAGGAATAATCACTTGAGCAAATGCATAGCAGCTTGCAGGATTTATAGGTCAGCGGGTTCCCCGTGTTTTGTGTTCATGTTTTGCCGTTATTTTTTTTATTTTAGTGCACACAACATTCCAGTGCAATTACAAATAAGGAAGAAGCAGGTGAGAAATAAGTTTGCTATAAAATGTCACATAAAGCACCCTGACAAAGTCCCTTTTCATGGGACACACGCTTTTGTTTCCAAGTATGCACAAGATTGAGGTTTTCAAGCGATGGCTGGCAACCCTACCTGGGGGCTACGCCTCCCCTGTCTATAAAACCTGACGCCACTGGGGTAGTAAATATGTCCGTTTTAGCATCAACATAAAATCTATGAGTTGTGAAATTCAAAAACTAAATACAAAGTCATATATACTGAAAATTATCCTCATCGGTGTTGCAGGGGTATGCTGGAGCCTACCCCAGAGCCAATCACAGGGCACATATAGACAAACAAGCATTCCCTCCTATAAACAATTTGGAGTGGCCAATGAAGCTAGTTTGTTTTTGGAATGGGGGAGAGGCGGAGTAGCCGGAGAAAAGCCACGCATGCACGGGGAGAACATGCAAACTCCACACAAAGATGGCCGACGGGGGATTCCAACCCAGGTCTCCCCATCTCCCGACCGTGTGGCCTGCATGCTAACCACTTGTCCACCATGAATTATTTAGAGTAAAGTATGCAAATGAATTAGCATGCTCAGCGTTTGAAGACCTTCATTAAAAGCTCACTATTGTTGTTTTGTGGTCCTCACGGCTAACGCATCACGTTAAAGACACGTCAAGAACATACATGAGCAACTGCTGTCATTCAGCGGGACGATGCTCCTCTCCGACTCCCATTTCCCATCTGCTTCCCATCGCTCCATGCTGCTTGAGAGTTACTGAATAATAGAAGAATTATGGGTATTTTATTCAGCCATTTTTCACGCACAGTTTCACATAAATTTGCGCTGAGAGGCTTTGCTAACTGAGTGAAAAATCTTCCTGGTGGTTTGCCATCGCCCGTCCTAATAGACGCCTCGCAGATGCCCGCGCTCGCCCTTCACAATTAGTTTCCATTGAACGCTATTGATCTTGAGCCCCTTTCGAATGACACACACAAAAGTGTGCACCAAACCAGCAGGATGTTTGTGGTAATTAGGAACTGTTCTTTGTGTCTTCTCCAATACTAATTATGTGTGGCTGCTGGTGTTTGCTATCCTCCGTGGTTAGAAAGGGGGGAAATGAAAACTCCACAAGGGACAAAAACCAGAATCACTACATGCACCAGTGGAGATCTGGGGTCCTGTCACGTTTGTGCATGTGTGTGTACGAGAGGGAGTGTCTGAACGCATGGCTATCCTGCCACCGTGAAGCCTATGGAGAATACAGCTAATAAAATAAAGATGATTTGGATAAGGAAAAAAGTAGAAAGCGTTTGTCCCCTGGCACGTCTCCCTCGGCGTGTGTAATCTATTGTGTTCTCCGTGGCCTGGCGTTCCTCCTGCATTGTTAAAGAATGTCTCCGCAAATGTCTCTGTCCTATTTCATTCCAAATAAATCCTGACATAAATAGCAATTTCCTTTGAACAGAACCGAGGCTCACAGTGAAAACTGTGCAAAGACATACGGTGCCATGAAATTGAAAGCGTCTTGGGGGGGTCACCGTATCGGTTTTATACTCCGTGACACATAAAAGCTGTGACTTATAGTGATTGTCTTCATTATGAAGTGATTTTATGCACCAAATATTCTTATCGTGGCTATTAAGAGGTCAGAATTCAGCCATCTTCCCGCCCTTTTTCCCATGGAGTGAAACTATTGCACATTGTGTGCAATCCGTGTTTGAACTACCTTCTCTCCTGTATTTACTTGTCCTCTAAACAGGAGAGGCACGCTTATGTACAAAACAGATTTGGCTGGCATCTCTGAGTTCAATCATTCTGCCCCCTCCTCAGGATGGCGGCCGTTCAACCAGACTCCAACCGGTGGTGGAACATACAGGAACCGCTTCCAAACTCGCTCATACAACCTCTGGCTAATATTCATGACTTAATTGTTGGAGTAATCGCCGTCTGGTACCAATGGCCTCTGCTGACCTTTGCCGATGCGTAACCGGGTAGCGATGTCCCGACGTTACGAAAACACCTCCGCAATGGACGTGTAGCAAAACAATAAGATGTGATTGAAGTGTAAACTTCATCTTCATGGTCTTCATGGGTCCTTTATTTGTTAAATACTTGAATTGTGAAATACTCCTTATAGCCTGGATCCCATGGACATCACCAAACCCCCCCCCCCGTTTCTTTTCACTAACCAAAAACATGCTCTGTTAAGGCTGAATTATGCTACAGCAAAGTCCGTATGCCGGCCCTGCTGGCAGCGTATTGATCCGTTTACAGTTCTAAGCCAGGGGGGGGGGCATTGACCAGCAATTTCCCACCAAAATGCTTGAAGCGGTGTTTCCTGAGTGTGGGCACCCACAACTCTGGTCTGTCTTTCGAAGTAACAGATGCCCAACAGGGACACCGAGTGACATCAGCGACAACCTGCCGAGGGTCGCGGTCAGGTTGTCACGATCTACCGTTCATAGAAGGCTTCATGAGCAAACGCAGAAGGACTCCACCGGCAGATGCAAACCCTTCACTGGGAATAATAACAGGAATGTCAGCCTGGAATTTGATAAAAAGTACAGACAGTTCTTAGCCTTACCAGAGCCCGATGCTGGCACGCTACGGGCGAGTCCGTGGTGAAGCTAGCTGTTCACCAGCTAGTAGCAGGCTATGTAAGTGGAGGGTTGTTGGTGCTTTTTGGAGACTTTTTCAGACGGCTTTATAGGAGGAATAAGTATGTCCCATGTGCAGTAATAAGTAATGTGTTTTTTTGTCTTTTTTTATATCTTTAAAACACACAGAAAAGGCCCACGGCCAAGTGGGTCAGCTGATCTCCACCCAACAACTTTTCACTTTTCATTTAGTGAACTGACAAAAAAGCACCCTAAAGTGTGAGGTACTTTTATTTGTACCTTAAGAGACAGTGACAGCGCCTCGTGACCTCTGACGACCTTGATAGTTCATTGTCTTCCATTTCATGGACCGCATATTGGCAGCATCCTGCCGCGCGGTTCACTTTCTAATAAATAATAAACATGACAGGTCCATATTATCCAATCAAAAGAGCTTTCATATTCCAAGCCCTTCTGAACAATATGACAAAATTGTCATGGGTTATTTGTGTGTTTTTCCCCCACATTTTCATTTACGTTCTTTGTGTTAGTGGATATTAGCCTGTAATACATTTTCCTCTGACATCTAATTAGATCAGCTTGTTTGACAGCTGGATAGACGTGTCTAAGATCTAATGTGGTATAAGGCCTGCTACATCAAATTAAAAACCAGATCCACCACAAAACTTGAATGTGTCACATGAAAGTAAAAAAAAAACATTAATTATGATGAAGGCTGTGCCGGGTGTCGTACTCTTCCTTCACCTTGATATCTGCCTTGTCACATATCACAAAGTGTTACTTTGATAATTACACTCCAAAATCACGGCAAAGCCCCCCTCTTGGTGAAAAGCATCACAGGGCTTGACACGCCGCTTTACCTTTAAGGACTTTTAACAAGGAAGTTAGGAGTGTGCCATTTAGTGCAAAGACCAATTACAGTCTGTCATAATCCGCTGACGTTATTTGGGATTCAATGAGCTCAGAACGTTCTGCTTCTGTCATGGCGCGGCTTGTAGCGCGCCGTGTGAGATCTATTGTGCAGGCAGGAAGTCAAGTCTGAAAGCGATCATTAACCGATCTGCGGGTCCGAGGTGATTTATTTATTTACATGGAAGACTCGCCGTGTGAAAAGCGTGTTGTGTTTGTCAGACGATGGAAATCAGACTTCAGGGGGAGAGGGCTGCAAAGACAGTCAATGTTGAGTCTCCAGTGAGTTCTACAGTGTGTGCACGTGCGTGTGTACGTGTGTGCGTGGGCCCAGACACCCCAGACACCCCAGACACCCCAGACACCCCAGACACCCCAGACACCCCGGACCCCCACAACAGGCCAACGGAGCTTGAACATTTAAACATGAGCATGCTTGTTGGTGTGTGTAGAGGTGTGTTGAACCTGCTCCGCGTGTCACATGGACACGTGCACACTTGTGTACTTTTACACAGCATGTCAGGTGGAATAAAACACACAAACTGATTTTGGAAGAAGATGTGAGAAAAGGATCCATAAGCTTTCTTTCTCGCTGAGATGTTTATTGCAAAAGTTGAGAAAACAACACTTGTACATGGGTGGGGTTTCAAGTACAGTTACTCACTTGAAGTAAACTATTACCGCTATTACTATTACTATTACTATTGCTACTAAAACATCCCATAATGGTTTGAACAGCATGTTTAGAACAGGCAAGCAATGGCTTTCATATGCCGTTTTTGAAATTGTGGTCCATGGTAATAAAGGAAATAATAAAGGAAATTCCCAAGCATTCCTTGGGAAAGGGAGCCGATCTAGAAACAAAAATAACGTGCATCCCGTATAGCGTTGAAAAGTGACACACATTTTTCCGTATTACACTGAAACTCTAAAAATAGAATAGTTTTTAAAATGTCAGTGGAATGAATGAATGACAAGGGGATCCATCCATAGTTTTATGGCAAACGTATTCCCTGCCCTGTCCTGCACTCTGACCAACTGCATGGGATTTGAGTCTAGTTCCATTAAAATATATATATATTAAAAACAAAACCATCTGATACAGTGTACATATGAAACCATTCTACAGTTAATGTCTGTTGATGTTTGTCTGACTTTAATCATACATTCCAAAATAAACATATCAATATCCGGTCCCATCGGTTTCTCATTCACGACCCTGGTGGTCTAACGGTACCCACTTGTGGTTTTTGTGGCAGAGGCGGCCTTTTTAAATCCCTGGTCAGGGTAACGTTACACATCCGGTGTAAACTTAAAAAAAGAAAATACAAATAATAATAATCATTCTTAGAATATGAATTTTTTACACAAATCACCAAACTTGGATCAGTCTGGAGACCGCCATGCTGGTCTTCCACTCACGTCAACGTAAAAGTTGATTGAGTGCACAAGTTGACTTAAATGCAAATAGATTCAAAGCATTTAGAGACTTTCAAGGACATTACAGCACCTCCTTGATCTTGATATTGATTCCAACTTTTAAAGTGATATTTTGTGGTGTGAAACAGGAGTCAAACCTCACCTGGGATCATATCATGCTGGTTGCAGCCTCGACCGTTCCCCATTTTAGCATGCTGAGCCATGTTCAGGGAGACTTTAAGTGCTCTGCTAAGTGTTTGGGGTTAGTTTGAGGTTACACTTTTTTTTAATTCCAACGCTTCATCTGCTAGAATCCTAAAGCTGCTTGCCAAAAATAAATAAACCGCAAGGGCAGCGCAAACGAATCATTTTATGTTGCAATGCCACAATGACAAATGAAACTTGTTTCAAGGAGGAAAACAACCACTAGATATGATAATGTGTGGTGCATTTAATAAGAAATTGCTTCATCTGCATGGAAAAGTGGCTCAAGATGGGCCCGAATGGCTCCTTCATGCTGTATGTAAAGCAACAGTGACCTCTATGGCTTGAAAAGGGTACTGGAGAATACATGCACAAAAGTTGGTCACAGCATTAAAAATGAATATTGCTCTTCTTAAAAGTTACTTTCATTGGGCATGGTGTACCCTCTTTTAAATAAAAAGCTAATAATGTTGATGCCTAATTGGTGTGCAAATATCATCGTGAACATCATAAATGCAGCAT
Organism: Doryrhamphus excisus; assembly: GCF_037039965.1. Classification (NCBI taxonomy): domain Eukaryota; kingdom Metazoa; phylum Chordata; class Actinopteri; order Syngnathiformes; family Syngnathidae; genus Doryrhamphus; species Doryrhamphus excisus. The sequence continues at coordinate 24,333,668 of NC_136361.1, forward strand.
AACAACCTAAAAACGTTACAGTGACGGCAAAGTGCAACATTTACCATGGCATTGGGCACACTGGTTGTCCACATCTGTCCGCCATCTTCATCTTCATGGGAGTGTAGCACAAGTCCGACAATCTGACTGAATATCTGTCACACTGACACCCCCAGTTTGCTGGAGGGGAAACATCGGGATATCTCAGCTTGGCCGTACAGCTTCCTGACCAAAGACGGTCTCTGTCTGTTTCACGACTTGGCCTCCTCGGACTGCAGTGCATGTGTGTGTGTGTGTGTGTGCGTGTGTGTTTTGGGTGTGCAGAAGTCAAGCCAAGAAAGCAAACATGTGTGTCCGGTCGGACAGCGCTTTTGGAATCCGTTTCTCCCCCAGGCGATGGTGAAGCTGTCAGAGAATGGAGGTGTGGATGAGCTGTCAGAGAAGGGAGCTTTGGTCCAGCTTAAAATGTACCTTGCCGTGTTTATATTTGCAGTTATTTTCCCCGTTGAGTGCTAACATCTTGTTGACAACAGTGTGCGCACAAAGAGAGGCGAGACGAGTAAATAAGTCACACACTTCTCCCCATCTGCGGTGTGTCAAGATGCGGCGCTGGAGACAAAGAAGGCATGGCAGGAACATCCTGTACTTTTATTTATGCGCTGCAATGTCGCCGTGGATGCGGACGGCCTGGTTGACTTGATTGGATTTCATGCAAATGAGTGGAATCAAATCCTTCTCTTTTCTCGCCTACTCTTGGGGTTCAACCCCAGGATGTTAGTTATGACCACTTACATTTTAGGTACACATCATACTTCACTCTATCACAATATTGGAAAAATATAGGAATGAATAAGTCACAAGGGTTTTGTGGTTGACTTTGGCCAATTATTAGCCAAAAGTATTTTACCTAAATGATACTTTTTCAAGCATATGCCCCACCTGCTGATATTAGCGCTGCTCCCTCGGTGGAAATGTTCAAGTCCCGGCTTGGCTTGGCTTGGCTTGGCTTGGCTTGGCTTGAATTGAATTGAATTGGGGCGGCATGGCGGTCTAGTGGTTAGCGCGCAGACCTCACAGCTAGGAGACCAGGGTTCAATTCCACCCTCGGGCATCTCTGTGTGGAGTTTGCAAGTTCTCCCTGTGCATGCGTGGGTTTTCTCCGGGTACTCTGGTTTCCTCCCACATTCCAAAAACATGCTAGGTTAATTAGCCACTCCAAATTGTCCATAGTTATGAATGTGAGTGTGAATGGTTGTTTGTCTATATGTGCCCTGTGATTGGCTGGCCACCAGTCCAGAGTGTACCCTGCCTCTCGCCCGAAGACAGCTGGGATAGGCTCCAGCACCCCCGCGACCCTCGTGAGGAAAAAGTGGTAGAAAATGAATGAATTGACTTGAATTGACTTGACTTAGGCAAATGTATCAATAAAAATGAATGACTCATGTGGATACCTCAATGTGGATACAGAGCTAACATTTCAACTGAAGTTTCAACCAAGATCAAAATAACTAAGGAAATTACAAACTCAGTAGAACGTAGAAATTATTATTATTATTGGGGCGGGGCTACTACAGATCATGGCGTGACACGATGCTATTTATTGCGTCCCGCTCATCGTTGTCCGATAATGGAGCCTGTGTGGGGTGCACCTGACTTCCCATTACCCATGATGCCACTGCAACCATAGAGGAGAGCTTTCATCTAATAAAACAACAAATAAACATTTTGGCGTGAACAAGTTACAAAGACTTTTGGATGAACAACAGTCCCGTTTTTTATGATCCAGGATTGTAATGCATGAAAGCATGCGAGATTACTTCAAGCCTGCATGCGATCAAAGCGCTACAACAATGGCAGCAAGCGATGGAACAGGCTGGTGTGAAACAAAGTTTGCTTTTTGTTGTTTTTTAATTTGCAAAGCCTTCCCTGACAGTCGCTCGGGGAACCGGTCGGCCCGACACAGGTCCATTGTTGCTCTGTGTGGGAATGAACACACGGAGGCTAATGTGTCTGTTGTTTGTGGTTCATTGCGCCACTTCCCAGAAGATAGGCCATCAGAGATGGAGACAACGGGATGCCGGAGAGATATCACAGAGAATATGAGGATTTACATCTGCACTCCTCATAAAACCGCCGGCGTTTACAATGCCGCTTAGACCGGTCCACAAGGACTTGCGCAAAACTGCGCGCGTACAATAGACGTGCAGCTCCTGCTATTGTGTGTTCATGTGCAACACCTATGGGAACCTCAACGGAAAGGGCCCTATCAACAATTTCACACAAAGGACCAAAAGAGTAGAATTATGCTTCGGAAAACCTCTCATGCGGATCCCACAAACACGCGCATACAAAACTTGCATCGGCGCATGCGATCACGGCGCACAGAGGGAGCGGATTATTTCCCTCAGCCAGATTAGACAAAATCAAATGATTTCACTTCTCCGATGCCAGTTGTTGCTGTTTAATGCCGGCTTTTCAAACAACACAAGGTTTATTGTGGGCAGCGCCACAAAGCGGCAGTAACACTTGTGGTATTCAGCATGCGGAGCGGGCCACTTACACCGGCTGCAGCTAAGCCGTTTATGTCCCTTATTCAGCACTTACACAGGCCAGTGTGTAAACACAACTGGATCTTTTTAATTGTGCTGTTTCAAGTCTCACTCCTCCGCCGCTTTCCATCCCCGGACCAGGCTGACAGATTAGGAGGTCCGCTGGAAGAAAATGCTGGGGTGGCTCGGTTTGAGTTGTCACCGAATCAGCTTAAACTTTACTCAGCCGGCGTGGCGGCGAGCGATAACAACCCGACTCGTGTTTGTGGTGTAGCGATGCCGCAGAAGGGGCGCCCGGGTGAAGGCGTGCGCCCGCGTGTTTGTGTCTGTCCAGCAGATGTTCCTGCTGGTTGTTGTCCTGCTTATTTGTTGGAAAGCCGGCGATAAGCAGACGCAGTCCGTGTACGGGAATGAGACACATGGACTGTGGAAGCGTGTGACTTGTGAGGGATAACTCCTTCACGGTGGACACGCTGGATCGTATCGAATGCTTTGTTGAATCTGCCGTCTGTAGCTTTGGTTATTCTCTCCGTTATTTTCATTCGTGGAAGTGGAAATGCTAGCTCTGACTTGTGGGTAAAGTGGAGGCATCTTTGGGTACATCGCATGTCCTGTGAACATTAGGTCACAGGAGCTTATTTAGTTAGTTCCTTCAGCCCGGTACGCAGTATTGACTAAATTATCCACAGACACTTCTTAATCAACTAATTAATCCATCAGCACTTGCAGGAGATCCTTTTTCCCAGGAACTGAATTATTCATGCTTCCGACTGAACAGTGTGGAGAAGGCTTTCTTTTGCTCCAGCGTGACGATGCCCCAGTGTACAACGCAAGGGCCATAAAGTCATGTTCGATGACTTTAGTGTGAAGTAACGTGCACAGAAGCTTGCAAAGAATCTAGCTTTCCCTTAGATCCAAATATTTTAATTAAAAAAAAAATAATGGAATTTCTTCCAGACATTGCTAACAACGTAAACACAGACGCAGAGCTTGGGGGAGGGCAGACAGAGTATCTGGCATACAGCGCATGCCCATATAAGTAAACCCGGCACTCTGTGACATCACAAACCTCCAGTTTTGCCACGCCCTCTGAAACCGAGCGTTTTGAGACATCCAAACTTCTTTCAGGGCTCACTTCCAAATGTGCAAACCTAATTACCTGAAACTTTGTCATGGTTCAACACGAGGATAGCACATTTGAACTACATTTATAGGTCAGAAAACTTCACATAAAAACATTAACTACGATTTCCTCACAGAGTGTACTTGTACGACTAAAGTAACATTTTTCCAGTGAACAGTGAGTGTGACATCTCACCAAAAAGATATTTTAGGTGAACGAACAAACATTTCCACAGACATTTCTAGAGGCGTGTAAAGTGTGACCCATTTTTACTTTTTGTAGGTGCAGCATGATTGGTCGTGGTGCACAGAATAATCAGCTCCAATGAAAGGGGGTTGGGCATGTGACTTTTAACGAGTATATTAGCCAGTGGATTTAAAATGGGCAGCAGGAATTGCAGCGGTTGACTTTAACCTTTTCAGTATTTAAGAGCTGTGGAGAAGAGACAAGAAAGTATCTCACTGTCACTTCTGGCATTCAGGAGAGTAGAGAAGGCGGAAGGGGGGGTTGGGAGGAACGGAATGAACCTCATAAATATATAACCAAAAAGACTTAAATGGCCTCACATATTGTGCTGTTGTAGTAAAGATATAGGACTGAAATAATGAAGACACTGTGTCATGAAAATAATGATCATTCGGGGGTCTCCAATTCCAACTGACATAACTTCACTTACTGAGCACTAAAACCTTGCAGGCTGCCAGGTCGCAAGGGCAAGGCAGAGGAGGAGGGCGTGACCCTTGCATTCTGCTATTTTTATGATTATCTTTATTATTACGTTACGCCCCTAGATCGGAGTACCTGAAAGTTTGAACGAGTATTTTGTCAGAGACATTTTCTGCCTTAACCGTTGGGCATTGGTGCGTCACCCTGAAAGTGAAAGATGATCAGAACAAGATTAATCATCAATCATTTTCACGAGTGTCTCGATTAGTTAGCTTATGTTAGTTTATTCTTCCTGAAGGAAATTCTTATCCGTAGATCAAATAGATTGTTGTAAATAATTCAGTCTTTTTTTAAATGGACCAAAAGGTTCATGCGTAGATCCTTGCGTCTGTGCGTGGATTTCAAAGTTGTCATTGTCCCGATTTTTAACTGTGACTGATATGCTCTTTTCTGGTCCGGAAAATCCTTTTAAAAATACATCTTCTAATACATTTGAGAAGAACGGGAATTTGAATGACTCTTTCCAAAGGCAGCACAAACACACGGTAGGGAAAAGCACTAGAGGTGATGCCTATTAATTCCCTTATCCGACAGCAGCGTTGGAAAAGGTAGAATAGTGAAACGACAAGCCCCTAAAAAAGTGAACGAGCACACTTGAACGATTCCTACTACAGCTCCCCTCAACCATGCCTGTGGTTTTCAAAAGGAGGCGAATATGCTGAATTCTGTCTGTGGACTGATGCAGAGCTGAATGGACAGGCAGGTAATAGGAGGGCGAGGCGAGAGAGACAGGCGTGGAGCAATCATGAAAATGAATGCAAATGGAGTCAAGGCAGGTCCAAGCGCGAGGGGAAAGGTATCGTTAAAAAACAGGATCTCACCGAAGCGCCCCGAGTTGGCCAAAGGACACAATTGGAAAGCGTAAGTTCTTTAAGTAGCATTTGCAACATATTCTTAGGAGATGCTAGGAAAAAGGAATGACTATTTTACGTTGATATGTCTATGACAGATAAGCCGCCAGCCTCAACACGCTGAATATCCGGCGGACATGGCGAACAACACCATACTTTGGCGTTTGAGGTACTCATACAGATATTAATTTGCCATACGCATCTCGTCTGTTGAAAGATGAATCCACAATTCAGCAATGGAGTATCATTCCACAAATGTTTATGCCCGACCCTCGATGACCAACCTCTGAGCCCCACACCCCCTCTTTGTTTTAACGTCCCCTCAGAATGGACGCAGGCTTTTCTGCTCGGTCAACTGACAAACACCTTGAACTAAAATCCTTGTCATCTTTAAAAACACGACACCCTGTGACCTTCAATGTCATCCTCACATCAGACGGATGAATGGGAATATACATCACAACTTTGAGTGGGGGTGGGGGTGGCCTGCACAAAGTCAATATAAACTGTATGAGTTGGACGTTTCATTCCAGAGGATCCATGAGGAAATATGACGAAGAATGTACAGCAAATGCATATTGGTTCAGTCAGCACTAGTTACAAATACAAATACAAATTCATGAACACATTATTGCTGGCGTATGAAGAGGAACAATACATAACTATTTTGACCTCGACACAAATGACTGTCATGAGATTCACGATGACAAAAGTAAAACCAAATGTACAGAGGAACCTCGGATTACGGACACCCAGTTTGAGGGCCAACGTTCCATTCCCCTTTCCCTCCGCTTCTTAGCACCGCACGTTCTGGCCTTCCTGCAGTTTCCAACATCTCAGCGTGTGGTAGTAAATTAATAAAACAGGAAATGAATGCATTTTGGATGAAATGGTCTCAGCTGGGAGCATGTCGCGCCTCATTAAAGTCTATATTATTGATCAGATTCAAAACCTCTGCTACCCTTGGACCCAAACTATTAACTAAGAGCCCGCCCGCCCCTCCCCCATGAAGGATGCTAATTGCACGGAGGTAATGGATTAATAGCTAATTGAGCATATTTTCAGACAAATCATTGTCACGGCTTGACACTAAAACCAATTCCTTGAATATGCATGGGCCTTGTCACAAACAGTTAAGGCGGTAATATCATGTGGGAGGTTTTTTAAATAGTCTTATGAGATCCAAAAGTCATTGAATTCCCGACTCATGACCAGTTTACTTATGAAATATGGCATGCAGCCGCCCCTCGTCACATCAAATTTCCAGGCTTGGCTCTTATCACACTTTTCAAACACATATCAATTCATAAATAATAAATAAATAAAGCTAAAAGTCAACACTGAACCCCCCACATCACTTTATGAACTCTGATGAAATGGACTATATTGGGTAATACGAGTGTAAAGGTGACTGAAGGCATGTTACTTCATGTCTAATTAGTATGCTAAAAACTGTAAAATGTCATTTTTAAAAAAGAAATCCTACTTCCTGGGAATGAACTTATCATGGCCAGGTCTAGAACCAATTAACTGTGATAAACGAGGGATTTCTGTATTGACATACAGCATTTTGCACCTAGTGTCTCGGCCATTAAAGCCTACTTTCTTGGTGTGATTAGCCAGTCTAGGTTGAGCAGACCAGCAGCCGGAGGTTTGAGGTGGTTTGACATGGTTTAGAGGGCTTCCTGTCTCCATTGAGGTGGGCTTCCTGTCTCCATTGAGGTGGGCTTCCTGTCTCCATTCGGTTGTTTGGCGGCGCATCTTTTGTTGTGTTCTCTTCGGTCAGATCGTGTTTTGCCCCCCCTCCCAAGCAGCTTGCCATAAAAGATTTAAAACACGCTAAGTGACTAATGCATCTTCTCCACCGTGTGTTGAGACAATAAAAAATTAACAATAGAAATAATTAATCTTGATTGGTGTCTGCAGCAGTCCAAAACTTGTGTTGTGCCCTTATGAGTTATTCATATCTCATGCAAATCCCCTCCTTCACTTACATGCAAAATAATGTTGCTTCTGTGTTCTATAAATTCTGAAAGACTTGTGACTTATGTTCCAGCATGTTGTGATTACCGTATGCCCTCGTGCACCTTGCTTGTCTGGAAAATGTTATTTGCTTGTGTTTTGAAGTTCCAAGCCAGTCATCTAATATGCATTTAACCAGAGGTAAACACGATTCCTAAGTAGCATTCCATTTTGTAACTATTAATTCCTACCTTTCTCCTTGGCTGGAAACTGGAAACATCAGCCTTTTGTTCCTCAGCCTGCAACTTGGCATATTGCTCCAAGCGCTGCAAGCCTTACTTCTAACTGTCATTTTGGCTAATGCGGCATCCGGTTCGCCTTGTTTACATGATGTAAGTCTGACTGCCACCGCCGTGGCTATGTTCATTTTGTCTGGTTTTGGATGTTGCTAAAGTGGAACAGGGAGATGCGGAGTTACAAAATACCTCTAGTGTACGTCGCTGTGCATGACAATCTTTCTTTTTATTCTGTCAAGGTGGAAGCCGAACTTCTTTTTTTCTGTGCTTCTTCTAATACTTTACAGTGTAGCACGTTTTGTATGACTTGAAAAGAGTCAAGACTACACCATCATCTTTGCATGGTACCCCTACCCATATGAGCCGGCTGTCAATCATAACATTTTAGTGCGATGATGTGTGTTCTTCTCAGTCATGGCTGCCTGAAAGCCACGTGCAAGGAGTTCATTTGACTGGGAATAGTTTGCCTGAACGACTCCATTAGTAACTTTAAAATCCAATGTAATGTTCAGTGGAACTCTGGTTTCAGTTCAGGAATCAGTTCCAAAGGGTCACATGAAAACCAGTCTACAGAAGCCAAAACAGCACGCCCCCCCTTGAACTGTTCCCTGTTGGGGGTTCAAGTGCGTAGTACTTATGGAGAAAGTCATTCATGACACCCACGTGCTTGCCCCTCACCCTCGTGAGTCTTAGGTGCATTACATGATAAATGGAACTGTATTGACAACAAAATATTAACCTTGGTTATCAATTCTTCCTGGGCTCTTCTGAGGGCCAGTCGAGTTGGATGTCTGCTTAGGACGACCAATTACAGGATAGTAAATACAGAATGGCAACACGATGGCATCCATCTTTCCTCCATTCCAAGACTAGAGATAGTTACCCAGACGCATAAACACGCACGCACGTCTTCTCCCCACACGATCCCCCATGTTATCCCCATATGGTATCTTGCTGAATGAGTCAATCCATCCTGACAACAAATGGAACATAACACAAAGAATATGTTTCTTTTCACTCCGCCATATTACTAATGGATAGCCTGTTGGCTTGCAAAGCATAAATACTTTAACCATGTCACCACCATTTGTAACTTTGTGGCCCAAACAGATTCAAACAGGAAGCTATGAAATATGAATTGGCCTTTTTTGTGTCTGTGTTCATGTGGGCGTGCAACCCTGTGTGTCCGCTTGTGAACATCGTCTTGTTGCCCGGCAGGCGGTCTGCAGCCGTGTAGACGCCAAATCGAGACAGAAGAAAGTATATTCCATTTGCTGACACAAGCACACAAAGAGCGGTGCGTAGGTTTGGATTGTAACAGGAGTTAACGGCGATGTGAGAATATTAGCGAGTGTGGATGCTGTTGTTCATTCCCAGTAGCTTAGCTAGATTGTGTTGCAGGATGAACTCGCAATTTCAGCATCACTGTGGATTTTCTTTTTTTCTCGTGTCAGTTTCCCCACGTGTCCCAGAGAAGACAGAACACGCATGACCTAAAAGATGACGATTAAACTGACAAACACATGCAGCAAAGATAGGAGAAGGAAAGGAGGATGGCTGCCAGAAAGCGGCCAGCGGGTGAAAGTGCTGATTACTCACCACAAGAGGAAACCTCGTTACAGCACCGCAAATGCACAGAGCATGTAGACCAGAAGCAACATGGCTTCTTGGAGCTTGTACAACACTCCTGTTGGACATCACGTCAACCCAAGGCTGATCCATCACACTCACGGGTTGTGCATCTCAAGCGCAGGTCTGTCATCGTAGAAGCTGTAAAACATGGTGTTGGGCTAACACGCACACAAGCTACACTGCTGTACTACATCTGGAAGTACATCTTAAATCACAGGTCCATCATTGGAGCAGATGATGAACATCAGCTCCGTCTTGTTGACAACTTAAGACGACAAAGTGACACCATTACGACACAGACACGACTTTTGCTTCATTCAGGATCTTTGAAGGAAAAACATTATGCAACAACAACCAATTACTTGCCAAATACTACAGTGAAATACTGCAATACACTCTCACTGCTGGACTTCACCTTTAGTTGCTTTTTTCCATTTCAATAGCGCTAATGACACAATGAACATGGACAATGGACAATTTGGAGTGGCCAATGGAGCTAACATGTTTTTGGAATGGGGGAGGGAACCGGACTACCCGGGGAGAACATGCGAACTCCACACAGAGATGGCCATGGGGGGAATTGAACTCGGGTCTCCTAGCTGTGTGGCCTGTGTGCTAACCACTCGTTCACCGTGCAGTCACCAAGCATATTGTCCTTATTTTTCAATAGGATTTGTGTGATCATTGAGTACTTCTCGATAAGAATGCAGTCCCGAGAACTGGGAAAAAACGCTGAAGAAATGAACCGGCTTTTCCTGTGATTCCGTTTTGTCAGACAACACCAAAAAGACAACAAGTCTCCTTGCCGACCTTATTAATCCCACCAAAAACAGAAAGGCTAGATTGAGATGAGTCGTAGAACAGATGACTGTCCAACAATGGCCTTGAATAGTTTGGCCAGCGCTCAGAGCAACAACAGGGAAATACTTCATATAGTACTTGGTATACTTGGTTACCCAAGAAAGGAGGAGGAAAGGTTTGCTCCGGGGCACATTTAATTATGAAGCATCTCAATGTCCAAGTGGGAGCTGGCCAGTGAGCAAAGTGCGGTGCTAAAGTGGAACGCTAGTACGGTTCAATAGCTGGCGGAGGGCCACATTGCAAAGTTGGTCATTGAAGGCCAGCGGCAAGATGTCTGTCTTGGTTCACCTCCGCTCTTTGGGGGGGTCAATGCAGTGTTGGCCAGTCAATAACCACTTCTCCACAGCCCATACTTTTACCTTCCAGTAAGTCACTGTTTCACTTTTCACTACACTTAGACAACGGACTGTCCTTTTGTGACCTTCATATTTGCTTTTCGCTGTGACTTTACGTCGCTGTTGCTTTTTGGCTGTGCCTTTTCTTACTTGCTGTCCTCAACCGCTAGAGCGCTCTGTTTCTTATTACCTAACTGTGCCACCTTATGACATATTGCCTACTTCCTCATTGTCCATGGTGGGGTTGAGCGGGCTGTTTGTTGTATGTACGTATGTTGTACGTATGTTGGGAAAAGAGGGAGAAGAGCAGCGACAAGCTCTTGTTGGGCTCACATCTGGGGGGGGGGGGCGGTGCGAGTACCATTCCTCAACATGTGTCTTTTGCGTATACTGTATGTCTGGTCAGCAATACTAAACAAGTATACAGTCCTTGGAGATATCAAAGCATAGTTTTCATGTTTCCATCCAACCGAAGTGGAACATCATCTAATGAAGGCGTTTATGTGTTTTTAAGAAGATGGTTCCAAATCCATGCAAATCCATGTTTTAGCTTGTGAATGTGATGAAGACCCTGAAGAAGAAAAGGAGGCCATAGTGGACAAGAAGCTGACTGGCAAGGAGCGTGCTGTCCAGGACCAGTTCAGCTAGCACACCAACCTTTTGATTTGGAGATAATCTCCTGATCTTCTCCTTTGGGAGAGGTTGACATTGGATTTATCTCAAGTGGCTCGCTGCCGCTCGATTGGCGTGTCTGACACACACACACACACACACACACTCGCACATACTCGCACACACTCGCACATACTCGCACATACACACTAGTTGCAGATGTACACACACCTTGGGAAACACGACCAAAGTGACGACGAGCAATGGTGGAATTAGAAAGATCAAGTTCAGATGACATTTTAGCATCGTTAAACGTCATTTGTAAATGTAGCTCCTTTGCTGAGAAAGGGTCTTCATGATGTGATGAAGCAGTGGCGGAGCTACGGGATCCAGGGGTGGCCGTGTAGAACTGGTCCTTCTGCGGCCTCCCCACTGGCCACCCCCACATTTCAGGTACCGACTTGTTTCTTCCCCTATGTGAGTCATGGTTTCACCTTGGCCCCCCCAATGAAACATTTTTGGGGACACCCACGTCAGCATTTGTGGCCTCCAATCCAAATCAGATTTTGGGTCTGAGAGCCGATCCAATTTTGAGTCCAGATCCAATACTTTGACAACGTTATTAAATATTATCGAACTGGAAATGTTTTTAGTTTTGTTGTCGTTTCTGAGTCGGGACAGGTTGGTGTCCTACGGCATTGTTTTGGACTGGACCCTTTACCCTCAGTCGTGACGTGAGGCACCGCGTCACTACGCCAGAAAAATAGCTCTTTGTGTTAGCCGCTACAGTAGAAATGTTGGTCACTTAGAACATTGTCGCCGTTTGTGGAGGGTTGTTTTTTTTAGTCTGAAAAGGTACGTCCTCTTCCTCTTACATAGCAACAGTCATGTTTTTAATGTTTGTCCGACTCCACCCTACAGCTGCTGGGAGAGATATTGCAGAAGTTTCGCTAATGGATCCAATGAAAAATGGCTCTCAGAAGGGGATCGGTGCTCCACAGGCAAAGTGTGTCTTTGGGAGATAATTGGATGATAAATTTGATCATATGTCATTTGTAGTAATCCCAAAGCAGAGGCACTCTGTTACTGTTGCAGTTACAAAGTGTATCACATTACACATATGCATCATGTTCACAGTGACGTTTCTTGCAGCGCTGGTGTTGCCTCAATTGCTACAAATCATTTTGCAACAGGAGGTGCCTTGACAACATCACTTGGGTTTAAGCAAGCAGGCAAATGTGTCGCCTTCACGTCTTTGTAAAGGTTTAATGGTAAAAAAACAAAAACTTAAAAAAGCAAAACAAGTTCTAGTGTAAATTCGATGGGAAGAATCAATGGTCTTCTTGTCAAATGTCGTGGTGGATTTGTACCGAGGTGTCATACGTGTTGATAGCCCATCACTGCAAAAGCAAGAACTAGAATTCATTTGTCAAAGGTTATTAATGACTGGCCAATTGCATGTGCGGCACAATTAAGCATTCGCAGGTGACCGCAACCGATAGGCACCTTGTTTCCTCAGTCCCGAATCCAATGACCATTGATAACATCGGCGGCATCCCTCTTTTTTCCTACACTTACTCATTCTGCTCTTTTTTATTGTGCTATTTGTAGTATACGGTATTCCGCTTGGTTATCAAACTATCAGCCAAATTTGCTTGCTGGTGGAACACGGCCCAAAGGAAGGGCGAGGTGGAGAGAGGGAGAAGGAGAAGGAAAGAGCCTAATTACTTTCGGCTGTTCTGGTGTCAGGTCATTAATAAAGCCTAGTTATCTACCAGTGACGCCGAGCCAGGAGCATCCCACTTCCGTATCTCTTCCTATCTGTGAGGAAAATATTGGAATATTTTACCCTCTCAAAAAATAATTTTGTCCAGATATTAAGAAATACTGTTCATCCACAAGATATTCCTACCATGCTGGAAAAGTCACACTGGTGTGTATGTGTGCTGATGCATTTAGATGTGCATGGTGTGTGTGTGTGTGTGTGTGTGTGTGTGTGTGTGTTCCAGTTGGATAAATGTGCTAGAATTACACTGGCCCCAGCTTCATAAACATAGATGGATCTGGGCAACCTGCAAATGCAGATAAGCATGGGGGGGTTGGGACGGGGGGCATCACCGTGGAAGTGTTTAACTTCTTCCCCACTGTATATTTAAATAGAAATATATATGCTGTAGGTTACATAAACATTAATATTCCCTTGTCCATATCTGTGGCAAGCTGGGAGAAACGAATAACGATAATAACGCGCTGAGGTTGTCCCTGGCATGGACTCTAGTTTAGCATATTTTTACAGCCGTCTGTATCAAAAGGAAAGAGTTGCGTGATATTGAGTTCATTTTCCAGTGCCGTAACCTCTTTGGTCACCTTTCTTTTTTAAATGCAATTGGGAACATGGAGCAGTATCATGTGGCCGCAAACCTGGAATAAAATGTTCTCTCAGCTGAGGGAAATGCTCACCAGACTTCTATTTGGAATCTCTTTTGTCTATATCTGCAGTAAGAACTTCCGAACTGCCTCAACTTTGCCTTCCCCAAATCCTCTTGTTCTGCACACCCGTGTAGCGTCTGATGTTCCTTGGCTTCTGGACGCAGGTCCTAATACTCATCCATTAGCTTGCGCTGGCTCCCCTGATGACAGATCACTTCCAGCTGCTTTGAAACTGTAGCTCCATCAGCTGCGTCCACCTCTCCGGGCACACAAGGACCATATTCAGCGGGAAATTGAGTCACCGGATAGCGGGATGCGGCCCACACAATATTCCTGTGTAACTCAAGTCAGAGCAGAGGAGTGAGGAGATGTGAGGAGTTCAAGTGTCTGGAGAAAACATGGACAGGTGTCACTGGGAAAGAATACAAAAGAGCCAAATGATGACTATTTCATGATGCTTGCTTTTGTTGCTTTTCAGTCAAAATGTCAGCCTGACTGGGAAGGTCACGTTTTGGCTGTACTTGAAAATAAATCATACAGAAACGTCATTTCCATCCCTTTGAATTGAGTTGTGGCCTCCTAGGGCGGCTACATATCCTAACCCGCACATAAAGCTTTCCAGATCTTCCAGAATCTGCACCCATTCCAGCTCTATTTCCTTGGATTTCCAGAACGCTCTGTTTTATTTTATTCCGCCTCCGGGCATGCCCCCAGCTGTAATTGGTCACACCCAGCTTCTATTGCTAACAGTTTGTACCTGGGCACGCCCATATAAGACCCACTGTGACATCACAGTGAGCCCGTGTTAGAAAAAACCCTGAAACCAAGAGTTCAGAGCCATCCCAAACTTCTTTCAGGGCTCAATTCCAAACCTCGTGATCTGGAACTGGCAAACTTTGCTGATTAGACAGCATGATTATCATATTGAGCCTTTTATTGTGGCCAACCTTAGGCATACCTGTACAATAATCCATGCTGTCTACTGCTTCAGAGCTTCGTTATCAAATCCATTCTACGTTTTCATATGGAGAACACTTGAAGGTTTCACAAAAGATTAAAAAGTGGCAGGATTTGATTTAGATTAATTTGGTGAACATCTGTGGTGTGAATTAATTCACTTCTGCTCGTCCTGCTCGGGGTCACGGGGAAGCGAGGGACTGTTGAGCAGACTTGGGCCAGCGGTCCGTGGCCTGTCAATCACAGGGCACACATCAATCATGAATAAAACTTATGTACGGCCCCAAGTTTATTTTCTGGCTGGCCAATAGATCACGTTAACATCACAGCCGACGTCGTGGGATTGCTTCCATCGCTCTTCTAATAACGGCCTCAGCCCAACGCTGGCAGATAACTCAGCCCTTTGATTGGTGGTCGGCCATGCCCATCTCCCCCGCGCTGCATTTAGGGCTCATGAATAAGTAATGACATCTCTCATCACCTCAGAGCGCTGACAGTCGGGCCGAGAGCTTTCATCTGCTCCGGTCCGTGTTCCATGTTAATGTTTTTCTTCCTCCCTGATCATGTGACAGACAAGCAGCTGACCCGAAACTGCCATTAACACGACCAATCTCTAAGGACATGACGGCCAGGAAATGGAAATATCCTGCCAGATTATTTGTTTGGGATTTCAAGTCCTCACTTTAAGTTTGCAACTCAAAGTAGAAGACGTGAACGTGGATTTTATCATCGGGATAGGGTGAGGGAGGAATGTCCTGGGGATGCTCCCAGGGCGCCTCAAACGCACCCGAGTAGATTCGATGAAGCAACAACTTCTGCTGTGTTTGTTGGCATTTCCTGTGTTATAAAAGATGACATATTTTGGAGTTAGGTTTATGTGTAACTATGATTTGTAACGATGAAATATGGCTGGAGGACATCTTAACTGTCATTGTGAAAATACCACAAGACCTGAAAGATGACAGTAGGATTATCAGAAGTTGTAATTAATAGCAAATACGCCTCTTCCTGTGTATTTGTCCCACTCTTTAGTCCTTGTGGGCTGACCATGCCTGGCTCCGCCCCCCAAGCCCCCCCTGCTGCATATTCATGTCATGTTAAATTGATAGATGAAGTTATCCCTGCCTCAAAATCAATCGTGGCTCACGTTTCCGTATTCTTTCTCATTGCTCCACAATCCCGGAGCGAGGGCGAGGGCGAGGGAGCGGGGGAGAGGGAGCGGGGGAGAGGGAGGAGGCGCTGAGGCGCCGATAAGGCCCGGTCCCATTATATGTCATTTTAAACAAAGAGGCAAAGCAGCCTGTGGAGACTCCCTATCAGCTATTAAACAGAGACGTAGCATGCAGCCTGAGATTGATGATTAGCATTTCCCCTCCTGGAAATAAGATGCCGGCCTGGTCTGGCGATAAACACCCAGAAAGAAATGCACTCCACTTCCTCTTTTATGTTCCTCCTTTTAGGATTTGGTCTCCCTGTCTGTGGGACCATCAGCACCCAAATGTATCAAATGTGTATTTCTTTTTTCCCTCTCTTTACGGAGGCCAATAAACGCACAAGCCAAGTGTCCCTTTGTCTCGTGTCCTTGTGTAATCTTTGAGAAACGGACAACATGAAATCCCCGATGTCGCAGCCTGAGACTCGTAAGTCCTGCAGATAGAAGGCGGAATGACGGCAAATGAAAGCGGGGTAAAGGCGGGATTTAAGGAAGGGTTTGATGGGCGTGTGCAGGGCCATTGTTTTGGGGGTTTTCCCGACCGCAGGACCAATGTCGAGCATTGTGCTGTGGCGGTCCCGACACCATGTCAGCTGGTCAACAGGAGAAAAAAGGATGTGACCACAACGTCGGCTGCCTGGTAGCGGCTGGAGTGGAGAATTAGACCTACAATCATCCACTCGGTAACGTGGATGTTGGACCACGAGATACACGTGTCCACTGTGTTCCATCTGGAATGCTGGTCTTGATCAAGTTCCGGGAAGAAACCGGTCCAAATTCAGTGGTCATTCCCAAAGTTCTGATCCTTAGACCGGAGGTCGGGGGTCCTTGAGGTTGACCTAAATGATTTTCATTTCAATGATTTTGCTGATGTTATTGCTTGTATGAGTTGATGGCATCCATTGGACAGGGTCCAAGTCGGGGCCGACGCTTACCAAGCACACCAAGCAAATGTCTTTTTAACATCAAATCAGGTCCAAATTGCATTTAAGATTCATTTGTTCAGGAAATGAAAAGGAACCACAGCTAGAGAAATAAAACATGAATTTAAATCAGATTGAAGTAAATCAGACCACAAAGTTTTGACAAACTTTCTAAATGCGACGCAGGTGATATTGACCTGTCAGTTAACCTCATCTCGTTTATTTTGCGTGGTAATGGTCTCGGAACTGCACTACATGGTGGGGGTTTATAGATTTCAAAACACACCGATGTATACAAGTGTTTGCAGAATACGGTTCCCTCTTGATGGAACCCCAACCCTAGAATTGTATTATGGGCACCGGACAACAATAACAATGATTTCTGTGTGTGTGTTTGATGAATGAAAAAGTGACAAATCTGAATAATCATGAATAATCATGATGAAATAATGACAACAATAATATTTGAAAAATTTGCTTGTGAGTGATGGAAATGAAATTGGTACTGACTAACCACGACACGCTGAATGATGTTCCCCAACGACGTGAACATCATAGTGCAGTAGTTTACATGCAGAACATACCGCAGATGCAGTAGGACACATTCTGTAGCTTGGAGGCTTCTACACGCAGGTTCCTTGCTCCTGCCGGTGGTCTTCCCAAGTGGTCAGAAAGCATCACGAGAGCGCCTTCATTTGATCACTGTTAGTACTGCAGTAGTGAGTATACTGTATACTGTATATCATTGTATGCCAAAGAAACATGTCCTTTGGCTTAGTATGAGCAATATGTACTGGTATTATGGTATTATTTCCAAGAGTGTATGGAAGTGTTTAACTTCCATATAATCATTTTGTTTTCATATTTTTCTATATCACTGTGAAAAGGAAACCAAACTAAATTCATACATTCTGTGGGTGTTTTCAATTGTTCATTTGCAGTCCATATTCAGAATTTTGTAATGCAAATGTATAAATACCACTTTCAAAACTATGAAAAATGTAATATCATGAGCAGAGAGACTCCCGGTCCACGTTTGTAATTTCCCACATGTCGTTATTAGAAGTGGCAAAGATGTCGTCATCACCGCTGACACAGGACCAGGTGCCCTGAGAAAGGATGGGTGGGACGGGTGGCGTTACCCAGATGACAGCACATTATAGATGTCTCCATGTTAGGCTTCATCGTCAACAGAAGGACATGGGAACAAAGGATGCGCACACACGGATGGACATTTTCCCCTCGGAAAACTTCCAAGCAGCATTTCATTGAAAACAAGAAATGTGATATCAGCATTTAGCAGCCTGTCCAAGTATGCGTTTGCGTTTCATGTACGTTTCGGGCGGAGAGTCCAGGCGTACCAGGAAGTGTCATTTCTTCTTTTCAAACTGAAAGTTACTCTGACGTAAAAGATGTGGGTTGAAGTGATGGCTGGCCCTTTTAGTGTGATGCATTTTAGCCAAATGATATGCATAATGGATTATTCCTACTAAATTATGAAGCGTAACACCTGCCGCACTATAATGTTGGCGGTCTTGTTCCATACTGCAGGAAGCGGAGCGATGCTTGCTGAGAGGTCGACGTTCGGTGATAGTCTGGCACCGGCTCGTTGCTTCAGAAAATTCTCAGGAAATGAAATCATTCCAACAAAGAAAGTTGTGATATTCACACAAAAACTCGGCTCAGCTGAGTCCTTTCCTTGTCCTTGCGTCCCTGGCTCTGTCTACTAAGACTCCACACAGGATCATAGCGTAACATCTTGTATGCTTGTGTGTCCACAGAACGTATGGTCTTCCTGTCCGCTATCAGTCAGCCGCATTGACCAGACGCAAGCATCGCACTTAGCCAAGATTATCACGACATCCTAATAATAACGTGGGCTGCTGTAGGCGTCACACACAACAAGCTAAAAGTCAACTCTCTAGCCCGCCGTCATGTCCTCCACGCAGCGGGGACACATTTACTGCGACACGCGACCATGACTTGTATTGCTGTCTTACTGTCAGCTGTTGTCTCGTATCACGTCGACTGTATTTGCTAATACAAATGTGTACGGGGCGTTCGTGGCTCAAGCGGCAGAGCAGGTTTTCCGCAAACCGGAAGGTTGGCGGTTCGATTCCCTCTCCTTGTGTCCCTCGGCAAGACACTCCGCCCAGGTGCATGAATGTTTGGTGGTTAATTTTAATTTTAATTTTAATTTTAATTTTAATTTTAATTTTAATTTTAATTTTAATTTTAATTTTAATTTTAATTTTAATTTTAATTTTAATTTTAATTTTAATTTTAATTTTAATTTTAATTTTAATTTTAATTTTAATTTTAACATTTGACATTGGCTGACATTGGCCTCACCCCTCCAGAGGGTGGCACGTGCATTAGCAGGACCCGTGAAGAAAGTGGCAACCCAGGTCTTGATAATCCCTGCCTTTGTAGGTCTGCTGGCCCGTACGGTTGTACGGGTGTCCAAGTCCGGCAAAGCAGTGCTGAGAGACGGGCATGCGGGAGGACAGCCAAGCACTTGTGTTTGCCACAAAGATCTTTCTTGTCTTACAACTGGCGCTGTCCTGCCCGACATGGCTTTGGTTACAGAAGCAGCTCTCCAAGCCCGAGAGCCTTCATCTTCCTCGGACGACGGACGGTGCTTTCCAAACCTGATCCGCAAAGAGGCTTCCTCTTTCAAAGGAGCGTGGGTGTACACGGCTCACGGATTCCTGTGTCCGCTGGAAGATTGCGAGGCACCTGGACGAGAAGAAAGGATGAGGAGAGGAGAAAAAAGGAAAATGAGCGAAACCGCTTGGGTTTGATTCCAACCAAAAGGTGTCAAATGTCCGTGTGAAAATGATAGCAATATTATTATTATTATTATTAGCATGATTATATTCTAGCACTAACGAGCACCAGGACTACAAAAGGCGCTAGGAGGTTGAACAATACCTTCTGTCTGGTTGACTCTTATTTCTTTGCTACCCTGCTTTCTGCACCCTGCCGATTGCCTTTGAGCAAGACAATGAAAGCCCCCCCCATGCATACACCGTTCCATTTCATTTACAGAGCAAAAAAGGACAAAAGTCAACTTCTCTGACTTAAAGGCTTGGGAAGCAAAATAAAGGGCTTTAGTTGATTGACACATCCACAGAGTCGCCTGTCAATCATGCGTCCAATCCATTTCCTCAAGCCAAAGTGTTTTCTCTGTGTTGAATATGTTTTGGAACACGGTGGCCATTGATTGACACGGGCGCGGGCGCTAGTAAAACATCGGGGCGGCGTGAAGCAAACAACGCTCCTTCGGTCTGTCGGCCAGCCTCAGATGTTCGCCCGAGGGGTGATCCGGGTTTAATAGTTCTGGACGTCCACTCACGGTTTCACTTCCTGTCCGCGCTTTCTTTGTCACAACCGTGGCTACTCATACGCTGACCTTACATTTGGCTTTCATCGATCTTTCAGGCCGCACCGATGTTCCTCGCTTCTGCCTTCTCCACTCTGTTCCGACAGACACTGATCTTGGATCAGTGCTTCGTTAGTCCTTCGCATCGACGGCGGCGACATCTGTTCTTTTCTGACATTTCAGATGAAAGAAACAGGATGTCTGATTTTAAAACGACCTCAAACAACGCTAATTATGCTATTATAGCCTGTCAGTAAGCGTTACATACACCTTAAATGTAAACACTATACAACAATGATAGCGACATATTTCAACTTGTCTAGGATATTGACCCCCCCCCCCCCCCCAAATAGTTGGAAGGCATAGTTGCAGCACAGTGTGAGTGGCCGCCTTCTGTTACCAAATGAAAACAATCAAGAGAAAACACTGCATGTATAAAATGTCCTGACACCCGTGTATTTCCAAAATGTCATATGGATTGATTCAACACTGGCAATACAATTTTAATCAGCGGCGTAGAAGCAGGTGTTAAAGCGGGCGCCAGCCCCCCAGGCCAGAAGAAATTGGACAAGGCACCAGGAAATTGTGTCTCCCCCAGAAACAAGTGTTTTCTGATTGTTTACCCCATGTCTTTAAATTGCATTTCTTCCTTTTTAATTTAAGCACCTCAGCTCTGGGATTGGGGGGGGGGGGGGGGGATAAGCTTTTCAGCAATATTTCCTTTTCCTCTCCTTCCATCCACCTTAGCATGAACCACATCTGATGTGATCCCCGTCAAATGTAAATGTCACGACCTGACACGGTCAGCCTACAGGGGACTCTGACTTGGCGCCACAGAAAGGAAAGCAGGAAGTGGTAGGACATCTCTGTGTGTGTGTTGTGTTGCTCCAGACCCGCCATTACTAAAGCTCTTTTAAAAACATGATAGAGAGAAAACAATGATAGCTTCCTCGATGAAGTCAATTGGTCACACAGGGCCTTTTCTTTACGAGTTGCTGATTATACTGTGCAAATAATTAAGTACTGTGCTGTTTTTAGTATAAATAGATACATGTTCTGTATTTGTAAAATGACAACGTCCACAAGAGGGCGCGCTTCCGCCATTCATACAGTATGTAATGTGAGACTTTCACCACTAGATGGAAGCACATGATCAGATATGAAGAGCATCTAATCAGCAGTTATTGACTCTTGTATCTTGTACTTTTTTAAATTTTCATAATATGACTTAATTTCCCTGATATTTACAACCTTTGATCCAACCTAATCGTCCATAAATCACAAATGTATTTTATTTTGTTTGTTTCTCATCATATTGTCGCTTAAAATGAATAATAATAATAAATATTTCCACTTTATGCGACTGTATACTATTTTTCTTCATAATTCTGCAAGTTTGGTCTCGTAAAATTATGACTTTCTTCTGACTTTATTCTCCTAAAATTACAGCATTAATTCTGCTGTTTTGTTTTTTCCAACGACTTCACATTCTTGAAAATGTTCTTCTTGTATGAATGACTTAATCCGCGCTGGCTTTGTTCTCTTAACATTCTAACTAAACTAGGACTGCAGCTTTTGTTGTAGTTTTTTTAGTTTTCATGTTAAATTCTATTTTCTGAATGTGCCAGTAAGGCCAGTAAAGGCCAGTAAAAACACCTGTGTGCTGCAAATGGTTCCTGTGCCGTACTTTGGCCACCAACATGGATATCGGATCAATACCACCCACCTATAAATAGTGTAGTATCATAGTGTAGTATCAAATATGCCAGGCGCGAATAAAAAGTGAGGTGTGAGCTGAAAAGGGCCCCCCACCTGCCAGTTGAACAACCCTGAAGTAGGCACATACCAGAGGGTCCTGCAGGGTGCAGGATGAGGGGCCTTCTGGTCCAGGGTGTTTTAAAACTTGAGTACTGAAGGTCAAATCAGAAGGAATGGAAAAGCTTATTAATACTTGAATTAATACTTAGGGTGAATGTCAATGGTTTTCCATTAAGTTAGTGGCGAGCAATATTTAAGATGGATAAATACAACATACATGTATTTGCCATTTACACGCGTGTAACTGTGCCAAATAAGTCGCTCTGCTTCGAGCCTTGAGGACGCTTGTACGCATGCGCCCCAAGAAGCCAGCGGGATCGTGGCGCCGTTAGCATCTTGAGCTAACGGACCGCTTGGAGGAAGCGCACGGCGGAGGAAGGCGCCCTGCGTCAAGATAAACGGCTACTTGAAATAACCCCGTAAATAACCCCGGCTAATCCCGTAGCTAACCATTATCCCTCCATGGTGTCCAAGAAAGGCAGGTAGCGTTAATAACCCCGCACTGCCATCGTAATTAGCCACTGTGCAACATACAGATCGGGGTGCAACTGCGTCCCCCCCGGAGAACCCCCCTTTTGTAGTGATTTTTAAGTCAAGTGGAGCAGTATTTGTTATCGGGATGAAGTTACCGACTCACAGACGATGTGCGATGGAGGGAGATGGGAAGAAAATGGACCAAGCGCCTCCGTTCAGAAACCCATTTGTACACGTTTTGAAATTCACCCCCATGGAAAAGGCGAAGGTAAACATTTGGCTTAAGTGCATGTCCTGCTTTGGCTGTTCCTTTTAAATAGTCCGGCGATGCTGTCGGCGTCATTAAAAGCGGTATGTCATTCTCGGTGCGTGGATCCCAATCAGCTGTGTGCGTGTTAGCCAGTGTGCTAACTTTAGCTAAATACATGTTGCATTCTTTACCCTGCCTCTTCTTGGCCGGACGCCTCCATGTTTAGATGTTTAGATGTTTAGATGAACACGGCACACCAGACCTTTGCCTGCTCGGTGCCACGCAGAAGTGGCTAAATAAAAGCTACATTAGCCTCTTCACGCAACCGTCACGCATGAAATGACGTTACACTTTAAAATAGCTTGACCGTCCCTCCACGGTGGGCCTAGCTTGTTGCTCCGGTTCAGGTATTATCATTTAAAACACGGTTGGGTGTCTCGGTCACGCATGCGTGTCATGTTCGCTCACACAATGTGCTTTCCTGGCCCACGGTGCTATTTGGGTGCACCCCATCCAACACGTGTATAGTCGGGATGACTGACAGCTGTCTGTTTATCCACCTAGCCTAGCGGTCTGCATGTCATACACTTGCTGCTTTCACAAATCACCTGGAAAAGACAGGCATGACTCTTCCTGTTACTGATACTGTTCACTTCCACTTTTTAAAGTTAAAAGCTATTTTTCAGCCACAAGTTGTATTTGATTTCCATTGCTTAAGAAAGAACTTTAGCCAGCCACTCGTACAATGTCAACATTTGTATCGCTTATGACTGTCAGTGCTATAATACGGATGCAAAGATAGCCCGATATTTCCATACATAGGGAATGTTTGTCTGAGCAGACATTCCAGTCCCGAGTCACTGGTCAGCCCAACTCTGTGTTGGTTATGAATTGCTGTAATGTCATTCAACGATGTCAGGTTCCAGTTTTGAAGTGCTTTTTGGCCTTATGTTTGAAACCATACAATAGACACCACCACAACGGCCAGCATAAGTTACCAATAGGTTTAGAACAACAGATTGTAGGCGGAAATGTCTGTATTTTCACTATTACAAATTCTACTGCATAGAAATTGGGGTAGATTTTTTGGCCTGAGTAAACTAACCGGCGTACATGGCTGTCACTCTCTGTTGGTATTCACGTAAGCGTCAGGTAAACTACAGAATCACTGCAGGGACACGAGACGGCCGCTGCTTTAGACATAGCATGCTACCGAGCTAACTAGTCGGCCTTATTGATTGTTAACTCGGGAAAATGTTTCAAATGGCGTGGGGAAGAAGGACGGAAGCCAAAAATGTACCGCTTCCACACAGACTGGGAGGAGTTTATCAGCAATAATTTAATTACCAACCAGTAAAATGGGTTATTGTGACAAGCCTATATATAACTAACATAAAAAGTAGCTGACAGTATTTGGTCTACAAACAAAAACTTGAAACCGATAAATTGTTTGAATTTGGCAATGCTGTCAGATTAGAAGTGTCTTATCTGTTCCTATCAGATAAGATAGAGTTCCCCCAGTGCTGGGTGCTATCAAGACAAATATTGACAGAAGACAAGCATTGCGGTGCAGTCCTTTCCAAGCTATAAGATGCTACTTTTTTCCACACGCTTTGAACACTACAGCTTAAACAATGGTGCACAAAGTGCTGATTACTCAGAAGCGTACTCAGCAACAGTAGGTATGAGGACAACGTCCCCCAATTCTGTATGCATATGATGTATAGTTCTATGGACCATGTAATGGCAGCTAGGCATAATGTTTGATGTCCACAACGAAGCGTTTCAGCCCGGCATTACTCACCGCCAGAAGGGACTGGCTCTTTTCAGCTACAGCTCATGACCTTTCACCATGCCGTGGGAGCTTCCCAGGTGTTGACGCTTCAAATGCATCATGGCGGTTTTCACTCAGCTTCGTCTTTTTCAGACTTTAACAAAAACGCTGCCACACAGCCGACAGACAGGTCCTCCTCTTTGCCTGTGTTTCCGACTTTACGGGACCATTTTGTTGGCCCTGAAGTGGATTTCAGCAGTCAGACTACTAATGGATCAAATGAATTGAATTGGATGTGTTTCAATAACCCACATATTTCCTCTCCTCGTTTACAGATAGCAGTAATGACAGTCACACTATTCCCCGTCCGTCTACTCCTAGCCGCATTCATGATGCTGCTGGCTTGGCCTTTTGCCTTCCTGGCCTCAGTGGGACGCTCTGAAACAACCGTGGAACCCCAGTGCCTCTGGAGGAGGTGCGTGCCCTGCTGAGTGTGCATGTGTGAAGTTAAAGTTCTATTTATGTTCTGTTAAGAGCGGGTTACAGCACGTCATTATTGGCACTGTAAGAACTTTCATCATTGACAAATCGGATATAAATACTACATGAGTTACGCACGCACTCCATTTTAATTTGAATTATATTTAGTCTGACTCTTCACTTATGATCTGCAAAATGCTTTCTTTTGACATTTTAATGTTGGCCAATTGCATAACTCTTTCACATATCATATAAATGAGGCACTCACATCTAATCCTCATTTTCAGATTGGTCGACATCATTCTGAAGATCATCATGCGGGTCATGTGGTTTGCGGGTGGTTTCCATTGGATGACTGTAAAAGGGAGAAGGGCATTGCCTGCCGAAGCACCCATTATCACCCTGGCACCCCACTCTTCTTATTTTGATGCCATCCCAGTCACCATGACAATGGCCTCCATTGTCATGAAAGCTGAGAGCAAGGATATACCCCTGTGGGGCAGTGAGTAACGATTCCACAAAAATATGCTTTCTTTTTTTTTTTAAATATAAACATTACATACATCATCTTTGTACAGACACACCAATACAGTGTAAAAGATCATGCAAAGTGAGACATACGTATACCAGAAAGAAGCCATAGACGTATTGAGCATATGTCAGCATAGGAGTGTGGACATCGTGTAGAACACTCAATTCCTAAGCCTTAATTCGCGTTAGAATGTAGATGTCTGTTCAACGTTGCAATGAGATTTGTGGGAAGCACCAGGCACCATTGCAGAGATCAACACGTTGAATCCAGAATAGGCATTAAGACCTGATCAGCCTCAGTGACGTATGGAGTGTCTCTCCGGCTTGTAGTTCGAGTTCTAATCCCTTTCCATCAGCTCACTGTTGGGTTCAGTTACAGCTACTTCCGCGTTTCCTCACTTGTCCTATGCTACCCGACGTATGGCTATTATAAAACTGTTCCCCTTATGTGGGTCAACTATGTTTGGACCTCAAAGCGGGATATGAATTATTATTACACACCGTGCAAATTCTAATTGTTCTTCTACGCCGATTCATTGTGGTAGCCCTCAAAATGTTCCTTGATGTGTTTTCTTGTTCAAAGTGTGCAAATGATATTAACACAGAGACAGGTGGCAGATTTGAATATAGATTCAGTCTTATTCACCAACCACATCAATCAGCACTTTCTGAAGACCGTTTACTTCTATCTTAAGAACACTTGCGAACTGCATTTTAACACATCTCATCGCTTCTTTCGGTCAGTGGGATTTGGAGTGGAACCCTGCCTTTTGTAATTGTGGTCTGTCTTTTTTTAGCTTTGATAAAGTACATCAGGCCAGTATTTGTATCACGATCAGACCAGAATTCAAGAAAAAAGACTGTGGAAGAGATCAAGCAGAGAGCCCACTCTGGAGGTGAATGGCCTCAGGTAAATTGATCACATGATCAAAAACACTTTTGAGTTTGAATGATGATGGAAAGTAGTTGGAGAATCAACATTCCCATCTCCATAAACTGTAGCTCCTAGAACTATAGCTGTAAGTAGTAGTGTATTGCACCCTTGCTGATGTAATCATCGTAGTCGTCGCATATGTAACAATTGACACACCCTGTCTTGGTGTCATTTCTTTGATTCAGATCATGATTTTTCCGGAGGGAACATGCACTAATCGATCCTGCCTAATCACTTTCAAGCCAGGTAAACTCTTCCTTATTTGGTCATTGTTTGTCTTCTTTACCTTTGTTTTGTTTCCTCTCTCCACTTTCAAAACGTTGTGGTTGTGGATGTGTCCATGTAAGCATAATTGAGCACTAAAGGTCAATCGTGGTGTGGATGGCCGTCTCAATTGGTTGTTGAGTTATAAAACGTGTGCACTCTTGGGGCTAACACCAAATCGTGTTGTCTGTTGTCTCTTAGGGGCATTCATCCCAGCTGTACCAGTACAGCCTGTTGTCATGCGGTACCCCAACAAATTGGTACGATTTTTTACATCTCAGTATCAGTATGCAATTAAGAATAGGAAAAAGGAAAAATGTTGAAAATCTGCTTGAAATGGCCGATGATGTGTTTCTATTTTTTGTCTTGTACAGGATACAATCACATGGACTTGGCAAGGACCGGGAGCGTAAGTATTTTTTCTTCATGTACAGTAACATTACTGCAAATGTGCAAATAAGTAACAAAGTATGAATCGTTTTTTGTTGTGATGAGGTTGGGGTGATTTAAAACGTGACAAGATTTCTCATTTGGAGAAAAGCTGTATTGCGAGAACGGGCAGGGCCTGTTGGTGCAATGTGGCTCATTGCAGAAATAACAAACAGAAACCCAGCAAAAGTGGAAAATACAGCAGAAAGGCATTGATACTAACAATTGGTCTTTGAATGTACACAATAATAATAATAATAATGTATGGTACTCAAAGACACTATGTATATTAAATGTATGTTTGTTTGTTTTTTATTGTAGATTTGATTTATTATACCATATTTTCCATACTATAAGACACACTTTCATTTTCTCACAAATCGACGATGCGCCTTATAATCCGGTGCGCATTATGTGTGTGCTGATTTCCAAAATCTGTAAAAAAAATTGTCTTGCTAATTTGGTAAGTGCTCCGCTTGATTCTCGGACCAGTTCCCGCTGACACAGGGACCTAATACGTACGCTGGCAGAGATCAACCAATCGGAGAACGTGTACAGTATGTACATGTTACGTCGGCCGTGCCTCAGGGTGTTCAAAGTGTGGTTGCCATGGAACCACGAACCATGAAATAGTGAGCTTTATTATTGTAAAGGATTATAACAGTGGGTTGTTGACAATAGCTATGAGTGACACCACTTTTATGAACAGTAGAATATTGTTGAACATTATGTCATTATAGTCGGAGGCTTTTTGCCCCACCATCTCCCAAGCTAATGTGGTGTTTTCATTCTTTCATTCTTTTCATTTTTACATTTTTGTTCTCCAGGTTTGAGATCTTGTGGCTGACACTCTGCCAGCTACACAATGAGTTTGAAATCGAGGTAAGTGTGCAAATATTGTGCCAATACCGTTTGCATATAGGCTACCCCACAAGTGAGTACACCCCTCACATTTTAGGTATTTTCAGATATTTTATTCTATTGTCAAAGACAGCTGGGATAGGCTCCAGTATGCCCGCGGCCCTTGTGAGGATAAGCAGTATAGAAAATGGATGTTAATGGATGACTGTTATTCCATGAAAGTATACACTTAAAATAAATGGTGGACTCACTTTTATGAGGTACTGTATGCACTTCACACATTGCTGTCATTTTTCTTCTGTCCTCGTTTGTAATAGAGTACAAACGTAAGTGAGTAAATTCAATATCCACTCTTCTGAATATACAGGCCTAGTTTTGGATATGTCCTTTGGATTTATCCCAATCCTTTATTAAGCAATCTCTTTCTGCAGTTCCTTCCAATTTATACACCCTCTGAAGAGGAGAAAAGAAACCCTGCCCTCTTTGCCATCAATGTGAGGCGTGTCATGGCCAAGTAAGTTTTATTCATCGTCTATCATTTTATTGATATTAATAAGGGTAAGGAAGGTTCATTCATCAAGGGAAGCCTGCGTGCAACATGTACTGTGAAGTATGGTGTGATCCCTCCCCACTGCATATTTAATAATAATAATAATAATCCCGAACACTCCCAAGATGATAAAGTGCCTGATGGAGTGGCCGGGTATGTCTGACTCTGAACCCGAACCCAACTGTGTCTTAACATGCACCAGCTCTGATGGATTAAGACAAGCTAGACAAAAGGCGTGCTCACGCTAAATATCAACACTGGTCATCTGGATATGTTCACTGTGAGGCATACTCACGTGTGTGGCCGCCTATATTTCCACAATAACGGCGATCTGCTGTTGTTTTGACTTTGCACAGAGCCTTAGGAGTGCCCATCACGGACTATTCGTTTGAGGACTGCCAGCTTGCCATGGCTGAAGGCCAGTTGAGACTCCCAGTTGACACCTGCCTGTTGGAGTTTGCTAAACTTGTCAGGAGACTGGGGTAAGTTATTCCAGTTATGAAGTTATTCCATGGACGTACAAACATACTGTGTCCATGGCCCTGGAAAAGCAGTGAGCCATTAAATTGGAAGCAATCCTGGAATGAATCCACCTTACAAAGATATAAAAGGTTGTAGGAAGTCACATAGAAACTGACCCATGGTCTTTCTCTTCTGAATGGTGTCCATTATTGATTGAGCTGTATATACCATCACAGGCTTAAACCCAAAAACACTGAGAAGGTGTTGCAAGAGTATGGGAACCGTTCCAGGAAGCTGGAGGGACGGAAGCTGTGCTTGGATGACTTTGCTGAGTTCTTGGACGTGCCCGTCTCCGACATGCTACAAGACACGTTTGCCCTTTTTGACCAGGTCAGCATTTACTGTCTTGGGCTCTTCATCCTATAAAGTACATTTGTGGCACTTAGTGTATGAATACAGGGATGGACACGGCCATCGCTAGCATGTTCATCTTTTATACCAACCTCACTTTTCCATTCCAGCATGAAGAAAACCGCATGGATGTCAGAGAATATGTGATAGCCTTATCTGTTGTATGCAGACCTGCCAACACTCTGGAAACAATGAAACTGGCCTTCAAGGTAAGTCCCGTTTTCACATTTAAAGGGTCTGTATACACCGTGAACAGCGTGTGTGTGTGTGTGTGTGTGTGTGAACGGTAAATGAGCAAAACTAACATTTGTAGTTCCCAGTGCCAGCCATGACAAACTAGTTCTGGCAGTTCAGCCCCATTTCCATGTGTGATGTAATTGAGTAATACATAATACACAAACATAGCGGTGTACGCCTTACAGTCATTATAGCGAAGGTTTGAGCGATGTGTCAATTGTTTGGGGAGACTCCTATAAAGCAGCTACACACCATAAGCCACACAGAAAACTGTCTAGATCTTCTGCACCTATTCCAGCTCTATTTCCAAGCTCTCAGCTTGTCCCTGGGCATGCCCGTATAAGAAGAAAAAAACTCTCTGAAACCTAGTGATCAGAGCCATCCCAAATTTCTTTCAGGGCTGACTTTCAATTGCACAAACCTAATTATCTGAAACTTTGGCACTGTTTGACACGAGAATCCAACATTTGTAGGTCAGAAAAGTGGAAAAGCATAACAGCTCCCCGTTTAAACTGAACTCCTGTTGTGTGAAGTAGCCTGAATCAGTGGAATGAAGCAGTGGAGTGGTGTGTATATATTGATTTTATTTTTCAGATGTTTGAGGCAGAGGAGGACGGTGCTATCACAGAGACGGAATTGGCAGTTATTCTGCAGACGGCTTTGGGAGTGAGTGACCTCGGTGTAACCCAACTCTTTGCCGCTATTGACAGTGAAGACACAGGGAAGGTCACATATGGTAAGAACTGTAACAGTCCTGCAAAAATACAGTACCTGAATAACAATTGAATACTTAACACTCTCCAGCCGCTGAAAGAAATGACATTTTGTGCTCTGCTCCTTTGCTTTTGGCGCCCTCTCCTGGTGTCTGCAGAGAATTTCAGGAGGTTTGTGGAGGAGCACGTTGACTTTGCAGAGGAGTACCTATACACAGAAAATCCTGGCCTCCAGACTGGAACCTGTCAACATCACGCCAAGCCAAGACTGTCCTCCCACGGTGTGCACGCCACCGCTGACACCAAAATAACGAATGGTATATGCCCTGACTTCAGTCCCAAGGACCGTGACAGCACAGCAGATGGACGGCTAAAGAAACACAACTGAAAGAGTGAAGTGCGGCGGACGGGCGGGTAAACATCTCTCCGGGTGAGAGGTTGTTGTGTGACGCATACTTGGTAGTAGTTGCATTTTTGGACTGTATGGGACTACATCTCAGTAACTACGAATCAGAAGTTTACCATTTTCCTAGTCTTATGTTGACATGTTACTTTGATGGGGCTGTGCATGATGGCGGCTTCGGAGGCTTCTTTGACATGACTTTCTTTTCTTTTCTGTAGCAAGGGTTGTCACAAGGCCAACGTTGGCTGCTTCGGACACGATGCGTAAATACTTGAAGGGCACTTATTCTAGTCACGGGGCAGTTGTTGTCCCATGTTTTTCTTGTGGCAATTTAGGTAGGCCGTGCATGTTTCTAGCAGGTTGAAATCACGCCTTGACAATGAAAGGAACAAAAGCAGGGGACGTTAGTTTTTTCTTACCTCTTTGCTGTTTTGTCTTTTCTTTGTGTTTTTGAAGTAGCCGCCTTTTGAATAGCGAGTGCAGTGTGTTCGGGCAGTATTGAGGCATAGCTGTATTTACCCAACGACAGACACCTGAGTTGACCAGTGACGACTGTTGGATCACTTGAAGCAATTTTACTGCATCGAGCCACGTTTGAGGTGAACTCAGGTCACTCCGTTTTTTGCTATGAGCTTGTTCTATACATACTACGTATATTTATACAATATTTTTCATTTAGCTCAGGGTTCAGCAAAACAAATATGACAAGTATGATGTCATCATTTTTGACTGCTTGTGTGCATGTCTTTTTTTGGTTACGGTAAGACATTCTTTCACTCATTCAAGTGTCTTTTTATGCTGTGATGACACAACGTGGACCAAAAACGTGTTTGGTGACGAGATGTCGCCTCCTCCACCTGCAGCGTTCCTTTCAGTCAGCGGTGTCATGGCTTTAAAGGGAAGTGTAGGTGTGGCATTTGAAAGCACATTTGTTTTGCTGGCTGAGACGCGTTTTCTAAAGGACATGTCATAACTAGTTCTCTTTCTGCCTTACATCGCCGCACTTTTCAATCATTCCAATTCAGTCCACAGCATATAAAGATGAAGCGAAGTCCTATTTTTGTATGAACCTCGGTCCACCACATGCAACCCTGGACCAGTCAGAAGTTAATATTTATTTCACTGCCCAAAAATGAAAGCTCATTTTATTTTCTCATTTGTTTGTATGTCGATTGAAATTGTAAAAGGGAAACTCGCACCAATCTGAGCAGATGAACCTTGGATGGGTTGTTTCCTCCAGAAATGTACGCTGGGCTTTTTTTAGTCTCTTCCACTGTTTGATTTAATGTCGTGTTTGCATGTGTTCCTCTTCTGGCTTTCACTTTTTTAAGCCTCCTCTAATCAAATACTTCTCAAGAGTTCTAATATGTATTTTGAATATTCCAAATGCAGGACATTTTGTGAATTTTTGATATACATATATGACTTTTTTATTATTTTCACTGCCGTTACAAATATCTGCGATCTCTACAGATTGTATTGCTGGTGGGGAAAACTGAGCCACATTCCCTTTTCATTTCTTTTCTTTCTTGATATGATCCTGGCATTAAGTGCTGTATTTCTCCACCACGGGGTTCAATTATTGCTATGCCTGCTTGAAAGCGAAATGCAGACTTTGTAGGGAAACCGATAGCCTTGAATCGATATCATTTTTGTGCTTAAGCGAATGTATCGACAATCTTGTCACAATCACGAGCTACTCAAGCAAAATGACATTTTCTTTTGTGTTTCTTGACCAGGTTTTGTGTATTTTATTTAGGGCAGACATGCTGAGCTGAGCAAACATGAGTGTGACAGGCCTCGAGATGACATCGGCATCGCATGACAGGCCGCATCACATTTATGATGTATATCTACGTAGATATACGTCATACTGAATCACAATGCTATGCTGCCTCAAATGTGTCATTGTCCTTGCACTTTAGTTTTCTTTCTTTTATAAAGAGAGGTCGCGTAATGAAGCATGTAAATTTTTAGTTAAGTTTTCCTCTTGATTAGGAATACTTGGATATGCTACAGTCGTAGGATTAGGATTCGGCAGTCCCAATAGGCTGGATGGAGTTTTACTGCTTTGTCATGGATTGTTGAAGACTTACAGCATGAAAACCAATGGCTCGGCAAGCTCGCCATATAAATGAGTAGAAAGGGCTTGCACCGCAGAGTGGAAATGTATTACATGTACACGCCTTTTTCATGTTAATGTAAAGAAACCCATTCAGGTTGTGTCCATCTGGTAACGGCAAGCTTTGGAATCGTCCAGTATTAAATCCTCCCTCTGCTTGTGTGGGATTCCATACTTGGAAAGCTTGGCTGATCAAGTTCAAGATGTAGCTTATGTCTGTATTTACACCTGCAAATGTCCTTACTGGGGGGGGGGGGGGGGGGGTGTATTTATGCTGCCTGCTTAACACTGTTTGTCCAGCATGAGCCTAAGAAGAAAGATGTTGTGTACTCTTCCCAGAGCGATTGTCTTTCTGATGGCTCACTGCTTGTCGTCTGTTTCCTTTGTAGCTTGACTTCAACTCTTTGTCAATACGCAACATGTTTATTTTAGCAGTGCATTTGGATGAGTCAGTATGACAAGATACTTTCACTTTGTCTCTTAAGGACTGCCATGATGTAACTTGCTCATGTGACTCTTGGATTTCATTAAAAACAAAAGCTAATGGCGGGTTTCATTGTGTGTGTGTGTGTGGGGGGGGGGTGCTGGTGTGGCTGGTGTATTGATGGGAGCAATGGTAATATTCATCTTCATGTGAGTTTGTGCGTACATTATGTTGTACGCAGAATGTCTAAACATGGCTTCCAGAGATTGGTTGGCTTTGTGCGAGTGTGCAGGTCTTGGGGGCAAAAGGCTGTGAGCAACGCCCAATCAGGATTGGTGGACCTCCTGAATATTACGATATACTGATTATCAAAAAACTGAAGGGCAGTTGTCCCTTGACACATTCACATGCTTCAAAAAATATTTCACTCAATTGTTCAAAATAATCATTCAGAAATAATGAACATTAATTGTGAATGAATGTGGGTGGGAATGGTTGTCCCTATGGTTGTCTGAATCCGGGGGGCTGCATCCTACAAGTGCGCATTTGTAGGCTGTCATGACGTCATACTCCTCCCATTCCACCAACCATCATATCCCAACATTCTTTGCGCGCCTAAAAAAAATCAACTATTGATGAACGAAGTATTGATGTGTTTGTAAATCTTACACATTAATATGGGTAAGTAGAGTTCGATGTAGGAAGCTTTTGAAATTAAAATCACAACGTGGAAAGATTTGACTTTGATCTTAATACCGTTATAAAAACACATCATATTATGAACATAACAGGATGACGTCATTATTGATGTACATCCCCTACATGATTTATTGTCAAATCGTGTTAACTTTTATGAATGTAAAACCTAAAACGTCTGTGTTGCTGCTGATAAGTGTAGAAATGAACCAAGTAGCCAAAAAGTAAGAACTAAATAAAGGAGCTACGAATATTACTACTGTTTAATATATCAGCTTTATATATATCAGCTTTAGCTAAATCTGTCTCGGATAACGTCTCCTAACTAATAACTTTGTGACTTTACTGTAGCGATTGAAGGCAGAGGAGGGCAGGGTAAACCCGAGACCACGTGACCCAACCAGGAAGTGTCAGGAAGGCTAGACGGCTGGAGGAGGGGCCTCCTAAAGTCTGGCCTTGGTAGACCGGGTAGGCTACCGGCCTGGTGGGGTGCAGACCCCGAATCCCACACGGCCTGTGTGTGCCCTGCGGGCGTCTGTACCGGAAGTTGCCACCGCAGTCCCAGGCACTTGGAGGCCCAAATCACGTGATCTTGTTCTTGTTCTTGTCACCACGCAAAATACACATTTTTGACCGGGAATAGTTGTACAATGAATGAACCAATTATTTATATTGTTGTATTATTGTGTTTTGTAGGGTTCCGTTGTTCCAGGTCCAATATCTGAAGGGGTACGGGACAGTAAAAGGCTCTCTCTGGAAACCCTTTGTGGAATGTCTCCCTCTAGCGGTTATTTGATGAACACTCAACTCAGAATGCAATAGTGAATTTGGAATTTCAATCCCGCGTGAAGTGAGCCTATAATAAGCACGTTGTTTAGCGTTTTTACTTTTAATGATCATTTTAATGTCTTGAAAGGGCTTTTTCTTACACGGACACAAACAAAACATTTTATGTGGTGTTATTTTATCCCAGAAAAAGATATCCTCGTCTCAGTCGCTCCCTGTGGGTCACAGGTGTTGCATTTATGAAAACAAGGCACTCGATTATTGTCACCTCGCTGTCGGGGGACAAACTCATCCATCCAGCACGGATTACTCTGACCAATGATTTCTGATATGAGGCTGGAGTCCTGATGGACGATTCCATTTTACGGCGCTTTGGTGGCCATTTAGTAGCTGATTGATCATTACGATCGGCCTGCAAACAGCCTGAACATGAAAATCATAAATCATAAACGTACGTGGGGAGCTGGCTGATTGTGTTATTTGCTCCCATGGCTCATTATGGTTTAACCCCAAATGGGTGACGATGAGGTGGCACAACCTGGAATCTGAAGCGGCGCTTCTACGTTGGATATGTTGATGGACCTTGTTGATGCTGAGTGCTTATTAGCCGCCATAGTTGTTGGGGCTGGCATTCATTCATTCATTCATTCATTCATTCTTTCCTTTTCTACCGCTTATCCTCACGACGGTCGCGGGGGTGCTGGAGCCTATCCCAGCTGTCCAAAAACATGTTAGCAAATTGTCCATAGGTATGAATGTGAGTGTGAATGGTTGTTTGTCTATATGTGCCCTGGGATTGGCTGGCCACCAGTCCAGGGTGGACCCCGCCTCTCCCCAAGACAGCTGGGATAGGCTCCAGCACCCCCGTGACCCTCGTGAGGATAAACATCCATGTCCCTGTGTGAAAAAGTGATCGCCCCTGAAGCTAAGTGGTTGGCCACCCTTAGCAGCAACAACTGCAATCAAGTGAACACAGTAAAATACAGTAAACACATTGTGTATATATATATACATATATATATATATATATATAGATTTCTTTTGGGGGGGGGTAGTGTGGCATGAAATGATCATCTTCCCATCTCCATTTTCTTTTAAAGAGCAATTCTTGGACTTTGTTGCTGGATATATTCATTCAGGTCAAAATAATGAAAATAAAAAAACAGCTTTAATTTTGATGAAATATGATATTTTCCAAAATAAGTTGACACTCCCAAAGAGATGCTGTCCGTCATCCCTGAGGGAAGCCACACTGACTTGGCTGGGAAGGAGGGGGAACAGACGGGAGGGATCTGGGAGGGGGGGAGTGACGGTGTCGGGGGTGTTGGTGATTGTTTCTCATATTTCAAGAGTGGTCCTGCAGACAAGACCACCACAGCAGCAGCAGACCACATGGTGCTCCGGCGTCTGGGGATCTGAGGTGTCCAAGGAGGCTGGCACTTCTCCAGACTGGCGTCCTCATCCTTGCCCTCCATCTTCCCTGCCGTTTCTCCTCCATTTTTCTTTCCTTTGCTTTCCAACTTGGACGTGTTCAGTAAATAATATGCTAACTAGTTTGCAGTAAACAGAGGAACCGAAAACCACTGGAAGTAGACTGACCACACTGTCTGGAGTTTTCACCTGGACCTTGGCTAAGGTGAGTTCCCAAATGAAAACAACGTAATATGATGTAAAAACTCTTTGCTTTTTCATTTGCAACATGAAAAAAACCTGAACTGAAGATGTGCCATCCATGTTGTTTGTTATGACATACAAATACATCCAATAATCACTATTGCTATTATTTGCTATTTGTTGAACAGTGAAGTGGAAATGTAGATGGATGCTGAATTCAAAATATTTGCTACAAATTAGAACTGCTGCTAATTGTACACACAGCATGTTCATGTGCTGACATAAAAATGATATTTCAATAAGATCAATCATGTATGGCACGTACCAAGGTGAGCAAAGTGTCCATCAACTGGTGTGAGGTGTAATGAGCGTGCAGTGAGACGCCCCCCCCATGCATGTCCTTGGCCATTACCTCCTGTTGCTGGTTGCCACCCCCCCCCTCCTTTTGCCTTTGCACGCCACGCAGGCAACAAAGTATGCTAATATGTTTTTAAAACCACGTCAGGTCCCAACAATAAGCAGCTCAAGATGTGGGCGTGTTCATCAGTGATACTTTTTGTTAACTTTCTCCCACTTCCACAACCAGTCTCATTCACCTTCTGAAAGCTGTGCCCCCCCCCCCCCCCCCCCCCATGCTGAAGGAGAGAGTCCCTATCAGCCTGATGTCATCAGTCGTAGCCCCAGAAAAAAACCTGTCCAATGCCATGGGCCCCCAAGAGGTCAGTACGCATGTATGTAGTACTTGTACATGAACTGCATTCTGAAGAGCTGAGTAACCTTAATTCATAATTGTACTCATAATCGCACATGAAGTACTAAAAATGATTGTGTGGCTTGAGAGGATCATGAAAAAAGGTCCTGAATTTGAATCATTTGACAGTCGTAGTTTTAATATTTACTTATTTCATGAAGTCATTATCGTGTCTAATTGGAACAAATATACATGTACAGTATATCCAATGTCACCCCAGCCAAGGATTCATGTGAGTGGATGTCATTGGCTTATATAACACATAAGCAGTATCATCCATTATCATATATGAGAATACATAATACAGTACATGTAATATCATATGAGAGGGGATAACCGTAGAAAGGCTTCCTCTAAAGATCTAAAGATAACGAGTTGGATCAAACATGACAGCCCATACGGTGCATATGCTTGCGACCCCCCAGGTGGAGCTGGTCCTCGTGAAGGAGCAGAATGGGGTCCAGTTCACCTCCACCACCCTTGTGGCCCCATCCGCCACCCAGACCAACCCCAGCGGTGAGGAGGAACGGGAGACCTGGGGCAAGAAAATTGACTTCCTGCTGTCCGTGATCGGATTTGCCGTGGACCTCGCCAACGTCTGGCGGTTCCCTTACCTGTGCTACAAAAATGGCGGAGGTGAGGGGGGGGGGTCAGTCCTTTCAGAACAGCTCGGGTGGAACCGAAGTGGTGGTGACACGTCTGTGATTATGTTTTTATTGAAAAGGGGAACATGAAGGTTAACGTTTCAGGTGCTCCAAGCGTCTTCTCGTGGTGTTCGATCATACGTGTAACTGAGGTGTGTCATGTGTGCGTGCCCTTGTCAGCTTCTGGTGCACACTGGTTGCTCTTGCAAATCTTTGAACCCTTCACAGAGATGAAAATAAGGATAAAAAAGCAACCCCAGCTGTTGTGAATAGATTATCCCCAACAATCACGGCCACTAATTATGGCTGTTTAACATAGAGCTCTCATTAGGTCTACACCCTGTTCTGAAGGACGCGGCATGTTGCTAAGTGTAATATCGCCGTACATGTCAGGACGTCTTTGGGTTGCGTTTGTGTTTGTGTCACTCATTGTTGCATTTTTAGGCCCGACAGAAGCGTAGCCCAGCATGTTGCATCATGGGATTGATTAGGAACTTCTTTCATGTGCGTGTTTGCTGCAGGAGCTTTCTTGGTGCCGTACCTGTTCTTCATGGTGATAGCGGGCATGCCCCTCTTTTATATGGAGCTGGCCTTGGGACAGTACAACAGAGAGGGGGCAGCGGGGGTCTGGAAAATATGTCCCATATTCAAAGGTATGACTACACACACAGATACACGTAGTGGGGGGGGGGGGTATCGGGGGGGCGGGGTAGGCTGTCATTTTAGTGCAGACCTGCCAACATGTACAAATTTATAGTACTCAACATGCACTTTGACTCGTGAATATGCTTGGATGCTCTCCATAATTGTTCTGTTTTGTGGTTGCATATGGCCTAGAAGTTAAAAAAAAAGCATATTGAAGCAAATCTTACATATTTTTTGCCTTCATTGAGCATTTTCTGAAGTGAACTATAAATAAGTAAAATACCAATATAAGGCATTCAGACGATGCATTCAAAGACGCTGTGAATGCCATGTAGTGCTCAACACTGATCACTAGGTGTCAGTAATGTTACCGACTTGATCCCTGGACCAACAGGCTTTTATTATCCAACTGCAGGCACAATAATCCCCAGTTAATGTCGCTCCGCATATCACGCCAAAACTCCACTCTGAACCCCTGACGTCACTTCCTGTCTGCCCTCCACTCTGCTCCCAGAGGGAATGCAGTTATAGAAACACAAGTCTTACTCCTTTATTCTTACATATGTACTTATTTCCCTTGAATGTCTCTTTATGATGTCTACTCTATTGTAAAGATGCTTGTAGGGCCGTTATGTCGAGATGGCTCCCATCATGTTATAAACGCTATTTGGAAGGTCGTAAGCAGGTTTCCTACGCTCCAACTGCTATGAAAATGTTCCATTCATAAATAAGGAATCCTACTTCATGGAAAGAAACCTACCACGGCTGGGTCCGGGACCAATGGAGCGCAATAAATCGAGGATTGGCGTAGACTGTGTAGGTTTGCGTGTCATGGGGTGTCAGTGCATGTGTGGGTTCTGCATCCATTGTCCGCTTAATCAATCAATGTCACCCACCTGCCCATCAGGCCATCTGCCTACCCACTACACTGTCAGCGAGTTGACTTCCCTCGGATATCGACATGTCCGTGCGGCTGCCAGCATGCCCACTTGCTTGCCCGTCCACGTCAGTCCGCCTTTTGTTCGCTCATCTGTGTCGAGCCGCGACAGGCATTGTTTATCCTCCCAGAACATCAGGTTCCGCTGGCACTCAGATGGAAGGCGAATGAAAATTAGGCTTTTAGACGCTTGTCGGAACGTCTTTTCCCGACATCGGCTGACAATTTCTACAGGTACTTTTTAAAAGGAGGCAAAGAATAGTTCCCAAGGATGTCGTTTCTTTGTGTTAAGTTGGTATTTTCTAGTAAGTCTGTCATGTGACATCAACACGCATCCTTCTGAGATGTTGTGAAAAGACCATCTGTTGCATCTCAGCACGCCACCGTCCCCCGACCTGGCGTCCAATAACCGATGTCCTTGTGCGGCTGAAGGTGTCTCGGGTTCGTGTGGCTCTTCTGTGTGTGTGAACATGTGCGGTCTGTCAGGGTCCCACAGAAGACGTTGACGTTCTAATCACACGCTTCACACACTGTCATTCTCTGCCTCTCGGGGGAGGGGGGGGGGATAACAGTAATTATTCAAACACGCACATACACATGCCAATATTGACATAATTGTTCTGATCAACAAGCTGGTTTCCTCCTGGGACCGACGCATCTGAAGGGGGGGGTGGAGGCACCCCATGACGGAATGTGGGGCTCTAGCATGAATATCACATCCACGCTAGAAAGTCATCAGTGAGCAGTGAAAGACCTAGAAAGCCCTAGAAAGGCCCAGAAAGCCCTAGAAAGGCCGAGAAAGCCCAAAAAGCCCTAGAAAGCCCCAGAAAGCCCCAGAAAGCCCTAGAAGCCCTAGAAAGCCCCAGAAAGCCCTAGAAGCCCTAGAAAGCCCCAGAAAGCCCTAGAAGCCCTAGAAGCCCTAGAAAGCCCCAGAAAGCCCTAGAAGCCCTAGAAAGCCCCAGAAAGCCCTAGAAGCCCTAGAAAGTGTAGGAGTGTTGATAAGTCCAAGGTCTTCAGATTTGGGCGGGCCGTTTGAATGTGATGATAATCTCATTTAGATGGTTGACTTCACATTGCAAACAAGTCTTCATCGTGTAAAACCTAAAACCACTTTAAAACCCCCCTAACATTTGATGTGATGACACAAGGGGGGCACCAAAGTCTTCCTGCTTGGATGCGAGTCAGCTGAGTTTGCGTCCCGCCTGGTGGTCACTGCTCTATTGTGACGCGTCCCTTCAACAGGTGTAGGATTCACAGTGATCCTCATTTCACTCTATGTTGGCTTCTACTACAACGTCATCATCTCCTGGGCGCTCTTCTACCTCTTCTCCTCCTTCACTGGCGAGCTCCCGTGGGTGCATTGCAACAACACATGGAACAGCCAGAACTGCTCCAACTGGGCCGACAACAGCAGTGACATTTACAAGACCACCCCGGCTCAAGAGTACTTCGAGTAAGTCATAGTATATATTGTATATTTATACACGTGATACTGCATGTACCAATATTTGCTGGGTGTTACTGTACAAATTAGTGGAGAACCAGGAGAAAAGCCACACATGCAAACTCCATATAGAGATGCCTGAGGGTGGACTCGAACGCCAGGCTCCCAGCAGTGGGGCCTGTGCACTAACCACCCATCCACCGTGCAGCCTTAATGCAATAGTTAATGTATATATTTTTCACAATTTGGTGACCTGCCTGCTATCATTGGACAGAGGATGAGACGCTGTGTTGTGGATGTGTTCCCATGTGTTGCCTAAATATAAAATATAATAAATATTCCAATCATAGCCATAAAGTAAGAGACGTTGTACTTGGGGACCAGGTGCTGGCCAGGTGTCTTCTATTCCTGTTTTGTTGTGATAGGTGACGCTTCCCATCCATCCCAGTCGGAATGGCGGTGTGCTATTTCCATGGAAGCACCTGCAGATAATTTGACTGCATGTGAAACACGTTATTTAGTCTCATCTGTCGGCCTTGACTGACTGCACTCACGGCATCAGTCATTTGTACTCATCTTTCTTTTGAAATCATGCATTGTAATTCAATACTCGTTTAAATATGTTAGCGTTCCCTCGCTACATCGTATGAGCGTGCACCGTGTCGTGCGTCCCTTGGAGCGATCTCATTGGTGCTCTATTGTATTTGCTACTGCTACTAGTAGAAGGCGTTGTACACGCATGTGAGAGTTGACATGTCCAGTTGGTCTCAGTAAGTGTAGCAGGCCACAACAGCGGCTAAGGGAGAACCCGCCCATGTGTTCTGTGTTCTGATTGGCTGTAGACTATTGTCATCAATCTCCTTGGTGGTTGGAAGTTTGCTAGGGCGCCATTCTGGGATACTGTAAATCAGTCTCCGGGTCATGCTATGAGAAGGATTAAAATACGACAAGAGGAGCAACATGGTTTAACAAGGATACAGAAACGCAACAGCTGAGCGGCGCTGGGAAAAGGCTTGTCATGGGACTGAATAAAGTGAGTCAATAAAGAGATTGATCATTAAAATTCAAGCGTCTTTAAACAACTAAGTGTATTTTGAGGAGCTTTTACAGCCTTTAAACGCGTATAATAATTGCAAACAAACAATATTGGCTACTTTGTGGATTTCTACAAAATTGCGGGCTATTTTGGAAGCTATCCACCGCAATAAACGAGGGAACGCTGTGCTGCGTTATCACCTCTGCTCTTCTAAGGTTAGGACATAGAGTGTGTGCCTTCTCCTTCCGTAGGCGAGGAGTCCTCCATATTCAAGACAGCAATGGCATCGACGATTTGGGTCGACCACGTTGGCAGCTGACGTCCTGTCTGGCTGTGGTCATTGTCCTGCTCTACTTCAGCCTATGGAAGGGAGTCAAGACCTCTGGCAAGGTAGACTTTACCTCCCATTTTCTTGACTTGTTATGTGTGGAACCGCTACTTCCTAAATACCTGGTACGTCGAGGTAGATGGGCGAGGTAAACACAAAGCATGCACAGACCACCACGAGGTAGTCACCCAAACTAGCTTGCATGCATGGGTGAATCTTTGTCATGCGGCCATCTGACATCCAGCCTGCACCCATTCTAATTGTGGGTCCGTGCATGCGTGTGTGTTTGCACGCTGCCTTCGGTGACCCTCTCAGGTCGTGTGGATCACAGCCACCATGCCCTATCTGGTCCTGACCGTGCTGCTGATCCGAGGAGTCACCCTGCCCGGAGCCAAAGATGGCATTAAGGCCTACCTGTCCGTAGACTTGCTGAAGCTCTGTGATGCCAAGGTAAGGACCGAGTGGACGCAGGGACATGCAGGTCTACCAGGAGGAAAAGGATTACAAATATCAACATTTTTACCATACTTGATACCGTAGCATACATTACAATACGATCAATCTAATGAATAAATATGAACTTTGACACAATAACAACACGTGTTAGTTTTCATAAGAAAAGACACCAAAATGATGGATGAGTCCCATAAACGGAATGATGTGTGTTCTAGTTACAGTAAAGACCGCAACCTAAACAACCCGTTCTTCAATTGCTGTTTCCTTTAAAGGTCTCACATCTTATTTATCTTCTTTTGCAAAGGGGATCAAGTACCCACAACTAAACACTTAGTTATGTAGAAAAAAGAGCGTAAGAAAAAGAGATATGCATTGGAGAATTAGATTAGATGGATGCTTGTCGCAGTAATTTGCAAAATTACCCCCCCGTATTCACAAGCGTCTTTCATCTATTGCCGTTGAATGAGTTTCCTGCAATTATCCCTAATAATGGCTTTTTTCCTCTCCTGTGCCTTTTGTTTGCTGCTTCACACAAGTGCGTCTGTTCTGTCGCCCCCCAGGTTTGGATCGATGCCGCCACGCAGATCTGTTTCTCGCTGGGAGTCGGGTTTGGTGTGCTAATCGCCTTTTCCAGCTACAACAAATTCAGCAACAACTGTTACAGGTAGAGACCGGCAGATGGGAAGCTGCCCGAGCGCACGCAAATGCAGCACGTGAAAACCCGCCGTGTCTTTGACCCCCCCCCCCCGCTGTGCGATGGACAGCAGGGGCCAAAATGGTGGAAATGGTCACATGCTTTAAAAAAGCATCAGCACCCTTGAGCAGGCTTTTTTTGTGGTTTTGGCTCTTTTTGCTT
Source organism: Doryrhamphus excisus (assembly GCF_037039965.1). Taxonomy (NCBI): domain Eukaryota; kingdom Metazoa; phylum Chordata; class Actinopteri; order Syngnathiformes; family Syngnathidae; genus Doryrhamphus; species Doryrhamphus excisus. The sequence goes on from NC_136361.1 coordinate 24,376,832, forward strand.
GTCCCATAACCGACACGTTACCATGACGATTCCTCTGTTCGTACTTTGGGAGGTCCTGCGGCAATATGTTAGCGTAGTGGAACGGGGTTAGCGTAATGACTCCACCCCAGAAGGCAAGCATCGTACTGCAAGAAACACGCATATTAGCACTAGCTAGGCTTTCTGTTAGCTAATTTCACCACGTTTAGCTAGCAAAAGTAGCCATCATCCAATGTGTAACGACAACACCAATGCGTAGTTTGTGTCACATGGTTCTGTCTGTTCACGGTCCCACACGAGGTGGGCTCGTGTTGCAACCGTTTCACCCAGTGATCTGGCCTGAAGCCGTCCCCGTGTGGATGTGACTATTTACCGATCCCACTTTGTGTTTCTCAAAGTGCCCAAAACGAGAACACCAGGAGCTTTGAGGACGGGGGCCCACGTTGTTGAGGGCCCCGCTGAGACTGCTCTACGTGAATACCAGACAGCAGTGACTCGTCCTATTGACACCATTTTTATGAATTTGAATTGTAAAACATATTTCTATCTCTGTGTCTGCTAGGTTGTGTTACTGTGGAGTTTGTGAAACGATGGATTCATCTTACAATGTTTCTCTCTTACTTTTCCATTCATTTGATTTGTTATGACTGATGCAGGGATGCCATCATCACAACTTCTATCAACTCTTTAACCAGCTTCTTCTCTGGCTTTGTGGTCTTCTCCTTCCTGGGCTATATGTCCTACAAGCACAATGTCCCCCTGGATAAGGTTGCTAGAGATGGTATGTGGCTGTGTACATTCAACCGCCTTGATTTTCACTCCTGTCAATCAACTGCATTTGCCGTGTATCCACCAGTGTGATGTAGAGATGGTTGGCAAAGCCAAGGAGGGTACAGAGGGCATGTTGGGTTGGATGGGCGAGTTTCAGGGGCGAAGTCCCCTCCAAAAGCCAATTCCGTTATTTTTACCGTAGACTGGAAAGCTTTGGGTTTGACGCCAAAAGATGGACGTGAGAAAAGAGAGCAGCAGTTCAGCTTTTAGAACATGCAAACTCCACACAGAGATGGCCGAGGGTGGACTCGAACTCAGGTCTCCTAGCTGTGAGGCCTGCGGGCTAACCACTCGCACAGCGTTTGACCTCATATTTTACCAGGATGAGTAAGTCGTTATTATGGATCGTGATGAGGAGATCAGAATGATTGTCTTTGCCAAAAGTAACTCTGTTATCGCCAGCAGCAGCGAGGACGACAACTGTCTCTTCATTTCAATGATGTACATATTGTTTTCATATTTTACTGATCCCAATAATACAATTTGTGCATGTATTATTGAAAGGGGGCTGACTCTGCCAGGCTATAACTGTTCTGGGGGGTTTTCTTCTGGGGGGTCTCTGTACAAAGTCTTATTTGACTGCTAGTCACTCACATTGCCCGATAAGTAAAAAACAGACCCGTTTATACATGGTCATATCATTACTCAGTATTGCTGACATATAGTACTAGGTGGACCGATGACATCCTCATGAAGGCCACTAGGGGGCGGTGGTCTTTTGTGACAGAGTTTTCCTTTTTGTTAAAGGGGACCTTGAGGTTGTCTGACCTACAACTTAGTTAGAATGTTGTACTCTGGAGTTAAAGCAGGCCAACGGTTGGAGCACCAGGATATGAGTTTAGTGTAGTTATGAGTTACCATGGTGATATACCGGCTTTCCACTCAACACACTTGGCTAGTAAACCCCCCAGTCTAGTCTTGACTTATTGATCCAGTACCCGTCTGGGGTCCCTTAGCTCCTGTCGGCCTACTTGAGAGAGGCCCATTTCGCTGTTCATGGTGCTGAAATCAGGCAATGCACAACATATATTCTACTATAATTTATTTATAATAATGTTACCCCTTTGAATGTTTTGTGGTATAATATTTAACATGGTAAACGCAGTACATACACATCAGTAACCTTCCTAACTGGGAACATCATTGAATGTAAACTACTTCCACTGTCATTTGATCATGCTTCCATTTCTTGTTTTTAGGGGCTGGATTAGTGTTTGTTATTTACCCAGAAGCCATTGCAACATTGCCCGGGTCATCAGTGTGGGCAGTAATCTTCTTCATCATGCTGCTGACACTGGGCATCGACAGTGCGGTGAGTACGCAGTTATACCATCTGTCAGTTGTACGAGCTGTCATTTATACGATCTGTCAATTATACCATCTGTCAGTTGTACGATCTGTCATTTATACGATCTGTCAATTATACCATCTGTCAGTTGTACGATCTGTCAATTATACCATCTGTCAGTTGTACGATCTGTCAATTATACCATCTGTCACATCAGACAGCATGGCATCATTTAGTTTCAGGTTTCTTAGAAAACGTGTATTAGAAAGTGGGGTTTGTTTGTCGTTCGAAAGCACTGTGGGCATCTGACCAATCACAGCGGAGTGGGCGTGCCCGGAGGCGGGACGTCGGTGGAAACGATGGAAATTTAAACAAACCGTTTTGTCAGGAAGCACAAATCCAAGGAAACACAGCTGGAGTAGTTGCAGATTCTGGAAGATGTAGAAAGTTTTCTGTGCATGTTATTGTGTGTAGCTGCTCTAAAGGAGTCCATATCTCAATACAAAAGGTGGAAACATGAGCATTATAGATCTCCTTTAAATTATCATTCATATTGATTTGGTTCCCATCCGTTTTGGTCCTGGAACCAATGACTGTCGCCAAGTTCACGCCAACAACCAAGAGTGTGTCCACGGGTGTAGTATACCATGAATAAGGGATGCCTCGTGGCGTCGTAAGCATTGCCAGTTTAGTTGAGCCTTGAGCGCCAATAGTCCTCCTTTGTCTTGTAGATGGGTGGGATGGAGTCTGTCATCACGGGGCTGATTGATGAGTTCAAATTCCTCCACAAGCACCGAGAACTGTTTACCCTCTTCATCGTGGTCGCCACCTTCCTCATCTCACTCTTCTGTGTCACCAATGTAAGTTGTGCACCACAAGTGAGAGGTAATGGTGTGACACGGCACGAGTAGACATATTTAAATGTGATGGATGATGCTCCTTCTCTCTGTCCCCCCAGGGCGGGATGTATGTGTTTACGCTGTTGGACCACTATGCGGCAGGGACATCCATTCTGTTTGGAGTGCTTATTGAAGCCATTGGGATTGCGTGGTTTTACGGTGAGAGAAATTGAGGGATGAAGGGGGGGGGGGGGGGGTGATTGATGTTGTCGTGGCCAGCAATGCTGATGTTGTATTAGGGTTCTGATGAGAAATGGCGGGCTGTGACTCTATGTGACCTAGTTCTATTAAGCCAAAGTGTAGGGCGACTAGAACATCAACAAACACTAATGGCTGCTGCCCCTTCAGTCCCTGGCGGGCTCAATGTGCCACCTGGTCTGAGCATCATTTGCCCATCAATGAAGATCATCGTGTTTTCGTGTTCATGTTGACGTCTTTCTTTGAGGCTGCTGTGAAGGGCTACGGCTGATTGGCTCGTTTACCTTAAATATGTCTGTCTTTCTTCGTTTATTTCAGACATGCATACAATGTTACATTAAAGTACATCACATATACACGTATACAATATACACGTTAAATATGTTAAACCTCTACTAATATTATAACAACATAACCCAACAATATCAATGATAATTCAGTTATAATAATAATATTAAGGCATGCCGTACAGTCACATACCTGACAAGTAACATACATACAACATGCATGTATACTGTATGTTACACGCTATATAATCATAGACATATACTATATATAATACTGTATACATTGCATTAAAATACAAGCAAGAGTATGTAGTACTACACAGTATGTTATAAAGTATTCAACTGCAACGCTGGCTGCAGAGCATCCGACGTGCACGGCGTTGTGCTCGTGACTCCGTGACTTCATCAGCTGGGTGTTTTGTTGTGGCGCTTGTGACGTTTGTGTTACTTAGCAGTTGCTGTCCAGCTCCTAGAGTTAAGGGCATGTGGGAAACAGGGAATTCCCATTTGTCATGAACTGCTCAGCTGGCTGTCAGCCACATTGTCAAGGCTGACAGCTGTGGTGCGTTCAAGTCATCTCCGACATCGTTATATGTCATTCACATCCGTATTGGCACACGACATACGAATACGAATGCATCCCACTGGTTGGGAATGAGCTTCATATTCTATGTCAACATGCATTGTTTATTCATTTAGTGGAGGAGTTGACGTTAGATTTAAAGGCTTGCTAGTTTTTGTGCATTTTGCCAGAGTTAATGACTGGTGTGTGATTTTAATGTCCACAGTATGTGTTGATGATTGGCTTCACCCATTTGGAAACATGGAAACAAACTGAAGGTCAAAAAACAGCAGACCTGAACTTCTATCTTGGGTTATTTTTCACATTCCCACTCGGCCTCAATATTCTACTCAATACTAATACTAACTCTCCCCCAGGCAGCGGGCGCCGTATTGCCCCACTTTGGTGGGTCTCGACCTTGGCAGGCCTGATAAATCAAGCTGGAGACCTCTGTGGGCCTTTTTTTTCTTATATGACAAGAACCTTTCCAAACCCTGCCCACTGTGGTCTTTCGTTCTGCTGTCCAGCCGAATAAAACCTTAGCAGGGAGACATACCTTCTGGGAAGGAGGGCTCCTGAGATTCGGGATTATTGCCTTTACACTATGCATTGCACAACAACACGTTCAAATGATCTTTTGCAATGTAGTAGGCTTTCTCTCAAACCGGGTAATATGAGAACAACTACTGTCATGTTATTTCGTCCTGAAATAACACCCGACTGGAACAGCTTTGGAATTGTAGAATGTCTTCCCATGCAAGCTAAAACAAAGGATTAGCTTTTAGCGAGTCGGTTTGACAGTCAAAAGTGTCTCTCTGTCCTCACGATGTTTTGTGTGCTGTGGTACCAGGAGTGGACCGTTTCAGTGACGACATCGAGGAGATGATTGGTCAAAGGCCTGGCAGATACTGGAGGCTTTGCTGGAAGTTTGTAAGCCCGTGCTTTCTCCTGGTGAGTAAATATCAAAGACTGGAAAAATAATGATGTCCTCGCAAGGGACTGTATGCGACTTGACCCAAAGGGCTTTTTCTGAAACCAGAGGATGTAAGACGCTATCATCATAGGACTGGCTTCTTGACTCCTGCACTGCCAGCCATGTTCAGAGGAGGGAGATCCAGTTTGGGGGCATTTTTGATGAATTTCAAGACAGATTATTCAACATTGGAATCACGTAAAGATACTTTAGAGAAAAGTTTATTTTTAGCCTTTTTGGCTCTTTATAAACTGGCAGTAGAACATAGACCAGTTTCAGCCAAAACACCTGATTTCCACCAAAAACCAGAGAGAACCAGCCTTTCCTGCAGAGAAGCAAATTCAATCAGAACGATGACTGACGTCCATATTTGATGTTTTAGTGACACCTCAAACATCAAACAGTTGTTTACTTCTCTGAAACAACAAAAACAACCGTACTGGAGACCAGTGACCTGGTTGACCAGGGTTCCAGTCCTATGGTGTGACTCAGCACCGTAGACCAGTGACCTGACTGACCAGGGTTCCAGTCCTATGGTGTGACTCAGTACTGGAGACCAGTGACCTGATTGATCAGGGTTCCAGTCCTATGGTGTGACTCAGTACTGGAGACCAGTGACCTGACTGACCAGGGTTCCAGTCCTATGGTGTGACTCAGCACCGTAGACCAGTGACCTGGTTGACCAGGGTTCCAGTCCTATGGTGTGACTCAGTACTGGAGACCAGTGACCTGATTGACCAGGGTTCCAGTCCTATGGTGTGACTCAGTACTGGAGACCAGTGACCTGACTGACCAGGGTTCCAGTCCTATGGCGTGACTCAGCACCGTAGACCAGTGACCTGACTGACCAGTGATAGCAGTCATATATAAATCCGTACTAAATCTGAACTAATGCTTTCTCTCTTAGTTCATGGTGGTAGTGAGCTTTGCAACGTTCAACCCCCCCAACTACGGCTTCTACATTTTCCCTCCCTGGGCGAACGCGCTGGGATGGTGTCTGGCCATCTCCTCCATGACCATGGTGCCACTTTACGCCTTCTATAAACTTTGTACCCTGCCTGGAAAGTTTTGTGATGTAAGTCGGAGCTACCACGTGGCTCTACCACGTGAAGTCTTGACATGGTCAAATGTATTTTGTCTTTTATTGACATAATTGTGACCCTTTGCTACAGAGACTGGCTTATGCCATCACCCCAGAGACAGAGCACCATTTGGTCGACAACGGGGAAGTTCGTCAGTTCAGCGTAAGTGTTTACTTCCTGTTTACCTTTTATCGTCCTCACAGATTTGCGTGTTTACGGTTTATGTAATGGCCTCGTTGTGTCTCACCCCACAGCTTCACCACTGGCTGGTTGTCTGAGCGCTAAGATAGCTTTCAAGTCAGGATGAGGAGAGGAGCGTTGGATGCTTGCACAGCAAAGGTCTGAAGAGCAAGAAGCTGCGGAGTTTAGAAGTGCCAGAAAAAAAGTTGTAAGAAATTGTAGTGTGATTTCATTTCAACTGTGCACGTGTGAAGCTGTGTAAACCCGTTCTGGTTTGACATTGCACTTGTAGTCGTGAACTTATATCATCAATAGAGCCAGTAAAGTGAGGGGGTGTCCAAAATGTGGTCGGGAGGCCGTTGGCAGTTTTGGGTTTGTATTTCAGTCACCCATTCTAAAAACTTCATTTCATAATAAAAAGGCGTTATGACCTTTTGGGGTTCAAGTCCTAATAGAAGAGAAAACAATGGCAGTATCGAATTTATTCCATCCATCCGTGTCTTCTTTTAACGACTGTTAACGACTGCGGCCATCTTTGTTTACATGTCAAGTATTAGCAGGAGCGCAAGTCTATAAACGATATGGGCCCGCTTTAGTAACGATCCAAAGGAGCTGGTTGAAATAACCATAAAAATAATTAACATGAGTCATCAATATGAAGGAGGCCAACACTAATCCCGTAATCCCGTTGGATTTGAGAATAAAGCTTTGAAAGCTTCAATAGAAATATGATCATATGATCGGAATATGGTTGTGATATGAGAGTGTGCTTACTTCAAATAACGACTGTTGAGGATCTTGTCAAGTCGCACATCGTTGTCGTCATCATCCACACTAGTCGATGTTCCGTACGAGCAGTTCAAGGTATTTCGCAGAATCAAACTGCCGCTTTGATCGCTACAGCAAAGTGCCGTGTACAGTAGTTGATCTGCACTGATGATTAACTAATTAATAACTAATTAGCCCAACGGCTGCTGTACACCAGCAAAGATTTGGCGATTGATACATATATTTCCTTGGAAGCGATGAAGCTAAATGTCATTCGGATGTAACCTTGACTGGGCCACAATATCTTCCTTTTTATTCTTAGTGTTTACATATTCTGTCGCTGACTTGACAAATGTCACATTTCAATCAATAAAGGCAATATTCTTTCATTTGACTTCATTCAAGACTGTTTCAAAGCTGCTGTTTGACCTGCATATGGTGTGTAATGTCAAGATGTAAATATACTACACATACGCTGGTATACATATTGTGTGTGTGTGTGTGTGAGGTTGTGTATTGTAGAGCCATTCTTTGTATTCTATGATCGTGCCAAGATGGACCAGCCATCCATGACATTCACAGTCCAGTAAAAGTCGTTGTTGCTGTGGAGTCGATGCATAGTGAGGATGTTGACACGTGACATTCCACACAAACGTTTGTGTGAGCAAACATAACCAAGCTCTTTGCAAATGAGTCGGCATTGTGGTGCAGTCAACGTATGGCAGGCTAGCTAGCCCTGCTATAGCCCCGCCCCCAACTGTATGCCTGTGCTGCTGTATTGTGCCTTGTGCTCTTTCACGTGTCATATAAAGTACAATTACTCCAATCAGTACTTTGCCATTGCTCCTCGTTATTTCTACTTAGCTCTCCTGGCTTTTCTACACAACACAGGAAGTCAGGTGACAGGGGGTGTTCCCCTTTCTGCCGCCTTATTCCGCCTTCATGTTCCAAGGCTTGCTCTGTACTGTTTCACAGCCTGATTGACAGCCCGGTGCCCCCCCCCCCCCCCCCCCAACCCTGCTGACCCAGGCGCTGTACGTCTAGCAACTTGGTTGGTCATCCCCTGCTGATGGCGTTGGCAGAAGAAGCTGAGGCAGCGTGATTATTGCTCAATGCTCCTTAGGTTGGCTCCAATAAAAGGCAACTCCAAAATGTCTTGGGGGGGCACTCAGCATCACGCTATCCGTGCATTCCTAATCAATAAAATGCACCAGTGTGGCGGATGGAGTGGTTATGATGGTTACGGTGGTTATGGTGGTTAGTTATGGTGGTTACGATGGTTATGGTGCTTATGGTGGTTCTGGTAGTTATGGTGCTTATGGTGTTTATGGTGGTTATGATGATTATGGTGCTTATGATGGTTATGGTGCTTATGGTGGTTCTGGTAGTTATGGTGGTTATGGTGTTTATGGTGGTTATGATGATTATGGTTCTTATGGTGGTTATGGTGGTTATGATGGTTATGGTGTTTATGGTGCTTATGATGGTTATGGTGCTTATGGTGCTTATGATGGTTATGATGGTTATGGTGCTTATGATGGTTCTGGTAGTTATGATGGTTATGATGGTTATGGTGGTTCTGGTAGTTATGGTGGTTACGATGGTTATGGTGCTTATGGTGGTTCTGGTAGTTATGGTGGTTATGGTGCTTATGATGGTTATGGTGGTTATGGTGCTTATGATGGTTATGATGGTTATGATGGTTATGGTGCTTATGATGGTTCTGGTAGTTATGATGGTTACGATGGTTATGGTGCTTATGGTGGTTATGGTGCTTATAATGGTTATGATTGTTATGGTTCATGTTATGTTCTAAAGTTGGCTTGACAATTAGTGGATTTGGATCTCTCCAGGCTGACACATCTCTCTATAGATTCATAAATGTTCACACTTAGGATATAAAACAATAGTTGTTGACGTGTAAACAACTATTGCTGCATGATGACATAATATTAGTGAGTTTCCTGTATATCATAAAAGCTTTTAATAAAATGAACCTCGACCTTATTGCATAATAAGTTTCATATTATGATATCTGTTCGCCAGGCCTGTGACTTGAGCACAACTCTGGCACCATCTAGTGGCGTCAAGCTGTAACTGCATGTGGTATGAGCCATAGTCCAGTTATCGTGGACTGATCGCTCATCTGAGTTCATTTATGGCATCGAAGTGGGTGCTTTAATTAGCGTCACATGCTGCCATGTGACTGCGTGTCACTGTGGAATAAAGTCTTCTATAAAGAAAGGGTCTTTGGGGATGAATGCAGCATGAAATGTTGGCGGTTCCTGCACAAAAGCACACACAACAAACATGTTTTTCTTTCGGGGTGTGTCTGGCAACCCGTGGTTTCCGTCGGGTCTCTCGGTGCCAATTAAAGCATCCTGCGCTGCACACTTGGAAGCAACGTAAATTCATACGTGGTTGGCTTTTGCTTCCGCAGTTTGCGTTGTTCTTCACTGCCGTTTGCCGCACATCTACAGCATGTGCTAATTGTGCCCCCCCCCCCCCAGCTCTACCTGTTGATTGAGGGTGGGAAATACTGCGTGTTGCCACAGACACATCCCGATAGGTGAGCTCTCCTGAGAGGGAGCGCCTTGGAAGAGGTCCTCCTTGGCGCTCACACCTGCGGCGCGGCAGTGCGCACGACGAGAGACCAAGAGTCTTGGTGGGGGGACGCCGGTCGGTCAAATGGACTTCCTTTAGTGCCCTTTTGATGGCTTGCAGTTTCCTGGCCCGCAGTCTGGATCACACTTGACCATAAAAGCCGCTTTAAGTCGCTTGCGGAGCCACTTTGAGGCGCCCAGATGGGTTCGGAGAAGCCCAACTTCCTGTCCCAACCTGTGGTGAAGAACGTCTTCATGTACCGCAACGGAGACCCGTACTACGAGGCTCGGAGGATCGTCATTAACCAGAAGAGAGTCTGCAATTTCGAGACGCTGCTGAGAGAAGTGACGGGCGGCGTCAAGGCGCCTTTCGGAGCGGTGAGGAACATCTACACTCCCCGGGGAGGACACAGGGTGGACTGCCTGGACGGCCTCCGGAGCGGGGAGCAATACGTCGCCGCCGGGAGGGAGAGATTTAAGAAGTTAGAGTAAGTTGTCAACTTTTATCCTGCGTCGTGCGTCCCTTGGGTCGGTTGGCCGCGCTGAGTCACGGCTTGGAGCAAACAAGATCAGGAGAGGCTGCTGCTTTGCTGGGGCCTAAAAATAAGAGCTCTTCCTGCAGATGCCCCTAATGGGATTTGCTGCATGGAAGTGCGGGTGCTGCGGCACTAAATCGAGTTTGCAGCAGGCTGTGGAAGCTCTGGTAGCGTGGAGCTCTAGCCAGCATGGTGGCCTTGCACAGGTAACACCCGGCAGGTGAGGCATCCATTCGGCATCACCGTGCTTGGCTGCTGCTCTCAGCAGGACCAGCCAGAATAAACCTTCTCATGATGCAGTGATGAAATATGATTTCACACGTCTGACAAACCTTCATGATGGACTTGATGTGAAACCTCTCGCCTGGAGCAGCGCCATCTTGGTAGAGGCTGGCATCCGGATGCCGATGTTCAAGAGTGCTGATGGATGGCAGATGGATGACCTTTTCAAAAGGTCATTCTGACTTTTCACCTCCAAAAGTAGTTGGAAGTTGAAATGAACTACGAACGTGAACTACTCATATTTGTCATACATTCACTCATACATTATGATTTTTCCTACATTATTGTAGTCATCATATGCAAATAGTATGCAAATTAGATGATGATGTCATCTAGCAACTCCCTGCCATTCTAGGACAGCCAATAGTTGGCTCCAGTGGATATGATGCTTGCTGCACATTAGCGCCCTCTAGGGGACAGTGTAACCATTGCAAACCGTCCCTTGAGTTCTTTCTGTCTCTGGTCTGGAGTTATTTACAGATTGGTTCCAGAAAGAAGAGGATGATGCAAAATCTTCCATTTCAGGTAAGCCAAACTTTCTATTTGACGTATTTTACCTTTTCTTTGTTCCTTAAATGACGTTCCTTTTACTGCCAAAAAACAAAAAAATATATAATAATATATATAATAATATATAATATATAATATAATATAATATAATATAATATAATATAATATGTATAATATGTATATAATACATATACCGTATTTTCTGGATTATAAGTCACTCCAGAGTATAAGTCACACAAGGCCAAAATGCATAATTAGGTAGAAAAAAAACATAATTTATTTTCCAAACTATTTGACCAAAACAGACATTAGGTCCTCTTGGAAGGCAGGTTCTACCAATAAAAGAATAGAGAACAGGCTGAATAGGTGGAAGATATGCTAACACAATGCTTATTCAGCTACACTAAATATAAACATGAACACAAAAGGTGTCCAGTGTTTATGGAACATAAACACTTTTTCATGTACTATAAGTTGCTCTGGAGTATAAGTCGCAGGAACAGCCAACCTATGAAAAAAAGTGTGCCTTATAGTTGTGAAAATACGGTATAAAAGTGGGTTGTGTCAAATGTTTTGATGGGATGGCATTGCGGGTCTCATCAGCACCACTTATATGTCACCATGCTAATATATGAGTTATGTGGAAGACGTACCGTATCCATCCATCCATTTTCGACAGCTTATCCTCACTTGGGGGGGGCTGCAGCCTGTCCCAGCCGAGAGGCGGGGTCCACCCTGGGCTGATGGCCAGCCAATCCCAGGGCACATATAGACAAACAACCGTTCCCACCCACATTCATACCTATGGACAACTGGGCGTGGCCAATGAAGCTAACACGCATGTAGGAACCCACACCTACACGGAGAACATGCAGACTCCACCCAGAGATGTCCAAGCAGTACTGATGTACTTCTGCTATCGAGCCAGGTCTTCCTGACATGTACTAGGTAGTCCCACATAAACAAGCTGGCCTCGTACTGCCATCTAATCGGCTGGTTTGAGGGACCCGGGGTCGGATCAGGTTCTTGTTCAGGTCTGAGGACCACATAGAGTTTTTCTGCTGTCCATTCAAACCGTTAGGAAAATGTTCTTTGTCTTCTTGATTTGGTCTTTCCTCCGTGAGCGAGAAGCCCGTAATCACAAAATCACAAAAGGATTTTTGTGTTACTTGATGACCTCTTAGCATTAATGGTGCCAATCATCTAAAAGCACCCCCACCACTCCCACCCCCACCTGACTGATTGTGTCAATCAGTGTTAAGAATGCTTAGCTGTTCCAGTCGGTGGCTTTTCTTGGCTTTCTATGAAGAACATAGCATCAAATGTCAATATTATGATGTTATGTTGTATTGTCTTTTCTACATGCTACATGCTAATAATACTTTATATAATAATACTCTCTAAAAGTACTAGAATGCCCGCTGACAGTGTAGACAGACAGTAGACAGTAAAATATCTCATAGGATAGAAACATGTTGGCCCAAGGAGTTGAACGACCTCGGGGTTCAAGGGAAGGAATGTCGGAAGGTGAGGTCGCCAGGCGGATCGGCGTGGCCTCCATTTTGATGCCGACCCTGAATCGATCTGTCGAGGCCAAAAGGGATCTGAGCGGAAGGCAAGGCTCTGAGTTTACTGGTCCATCTACGTTCCTACCCTCACTTTTGGTCAGGAGGTAGTGACGGAAAAACCTACATCGAGTACAAGCACCCAAAGTGAGTTTCCGTCATCGGGTGTCTGGGCGCCCCCTTGGAAATCTCATTTTACTCTCCAGAGTAAAAGCGCTGCTCCCCCGCAGAGAGAGAAGCCATATGAGGTGGCTCGGGTATCTGGTCAGGATGCCTCGAGGCACGTCCGACTGGTGGGGGTCCTCGGGGAAGACCCAAGACCAGTTGAAGAGACTGTGTCCCTGGACCAAGAGGGAAATCTGGGCTGGATGGATGGATGGGTGCATGGGTGGATGGGTGGATGGATGGGTGGAGTGATGGATGGGTGGATGGATGGATGGATGGATGGATGGATGGATGGATGGATGGGTGGATGGATGGATGGATGGATGGGTGGATGGATGGATGGATGGGTGGATGGATGGATGGATGGGTGGATGGATGGATGGATGGATGGATGGGTGGATGGATGGATGGATGGATGGATGGATGGGTGGATGGATGGATGGGTGGATGGATGGGTGCATGGATGGATGGATGGATGGATGGGTGGATGGATGGATGGATGGATGGATGGATGGATGGGTGGATGGATGGATGGATGGATGGACGACGTCATTGCCACTTTACATTAGCTGTTAGCGTTATTAGGGTTTTCCATCCAGGTTGTTGCCTCCGTTGCTAAAGGGCACATGTTGTTGTGGTGAAATCAGAACCCAAGAGGACTCATAGAGGATTTTATTATAGCACCTCCCTTATCGGCCTTCCTCATAGGAGCCCAAGGTAGAATCCCAGTGGATTCGCCATACGATCCCCACATTGTATTAAAAACAGCTTGTTTCTGTGGCTTTCATTGGCTAACACCGACCCTCTTGGCTTGGAGGAACACACATTTTAGTTTCGGGGGTGGACACCACTGATATATGCTTCCAGGTATGCACCCCCCACATATATTTTTTCATGTTTTGCAGGCCAAACCACTCCCACCCAGTCGGATATCTGTGTCAGCCAGATTCCTGAAACCAATTAAAGAGCCGTGTCCCATCTTGTGAGTTCCGTTATTCCTCATGCAAACATGACATAACTATTGTGACACAGATTATTATTATTATTATTATTATTATTATTATTATTATTATTATTATTATTATTATTATTATTATCATTATTATTATTATTATTATTATTATTATTATTATTATTATTATTATTATTATTATTATTATTATTATTATTATTATTATTATCCATGTTTATCTTGTATGCATCAGCACGCAGATACGAATGTGCCAGTTCAATTTCATGGTAATACCAATTCATATAGAACGTAATATTAGCCGAGCTGGACATGACCGGCTGATGCACCACATGAGCTGTCGAGTGAGTAGAGCAGCCTCCACGAACCTAAGAGCTTCGCCATGATGGTCTTCTCTTACCAGCGTGGTGGCCAACGGGGACACCCTGAACCCTGCGATCAGGCTGCTGGTCCACCAGAGGATGCTGAGCCAGTTTGAAAGAATACTGGAGATGATCACAGAGAAGATGGGTCTGAGAGTCCTTGGCGGTGTGAGAAGGTAGATCTTTCCATTTTGATTGTGCCGTGATGCATTTCCCACCAAAAGATTCCTGACATTCCCTCCTTCTCTGGCGTAGTCTTTTTACTTATGACGGCCAGCCGGTGAGCGATGGAACTCAGCTGGAGAGCGGTCAGCTGTACGTGGCCGTGGGCAGGGAGAGATTTAAGAAGCTCTCCTACAGTGACCTCCTCTTCAGCAAACCTCGCGGGGCCCGGAGAGTCAATGGGTAAGCAATCCGTGACTCTGCATGAATTCTAACTCGCACTGCAAAGCCTGAAGCCAAACGGAGTTTGGCCATTTTGATTTTTGGTGCATTTCTATGGTTTTTGCTGAGTTTTACCCGACTGACGATGTGCTCTTGCAATACCACAGGGGTGACGTTTTATTTTTTATTTATTCATATTCATTTGTTTGCCCTTTCCTGTGCAGTAGTTCAGGAGTAGAAGACTAAGCCTACACAAAACCATCCAGTCCATCCAATCCACAACTAAAGCGATTGATTTCTTTGGTTGCAGAATGAAGATGTGCACCCTGCCACCAATCTACAGATTCCCAAAACAAAACGGAAATGTAAGAAGTATCTTTTTGCCACATGTATTCCAACTTGAGGTGACATTCTTTTACGTATACTCAGTGGTGACCTCCTGTTTTGAAGTATTATTTACCTTTTGTAGGTTTATAAATCATAGCAATGTTTTGGGCTTGTAATATGTTGTTTTTTTCTACTTTTTTAAATTTATTGAATTTAACGACAACCCAGGCTCTATTTGTGAGACCAGGTCGTGCCTAGGCCGTGCCAAGGGGGTGTGGCTAGCGCACTTTGCAAATTTTGTGAACGGCGCAGCGCGGCGCACCCACACATCCGTCCCTCAGTGGCAAGGGAGGGAGGGAGGAGAGAAGGCATGAGAGGGTTTAACACAGCCGACGTCTTTCGTCTGACATCAGATGTGATGAGACAACCAATCCAAGAATGTTCGTGCTGGTTCAGACGCTTAGTGGTTGCTGTCGTTGTTTATTTCACTGAAACGTGCGCAACACTCTGAAAAACCTGCCTGCGAGGTTTTGGTGACGTGTGTTCACAGTGCGCCTGTCAGCCATTTTACTGCTACGCCGGGTGCGCTTTGCCTGTGCCGAGAATAGACCAGGTTGGAGCTGGCGAGCTTTCAGCGCACCTTCTGAGCACTGTTTTGTCACAAAATGTTCACTGCGACAAGCTGAAAATGTGGACACCTCCCGTGGTGCGCCGCCACGCCCATCTTTTTGCAGCCCGGTCTACCAGATTACCACTGCACGGGGTGCGCCACCTTAGGCTGCGCCACGAAATTGTGTTAAATTAGACATATTTTTTTTATGGTTGTATTTTGTACATAATATAGTTATTATTGTGACTATATTATTCATACTTAGAAGTGATCACTATTTCTGTAGTGTTTGGCACACGAATTGATGGCGTCTGATTCCTCCAGAGCAAGTCAGGGGGTCGGCACGGTGACAGCGGAGGGAGTGAATGGAAGGCCTCGCCTCCGAGCCACAGTGGCAGCAACAAGGAGCACCTCTCCTCCATCGTGAGAGAGATCTCCCAAGCCAGACTCCTCTCCCTCAGGAAGAAGAGGAGCGGACAGAGCGTAACCTTGGGCCTCTGTGACAATGGTAATACACCAAAACACACGTTTTATCCTAATACTTTTACTAAATGTAAAAATCACTAAATGTCGACCCATCTGCCATTCCTTTCTTTGCTTCCACTTACATGAAATTGATCTCGCTGTGCAAACGGCCTCAAGTCTGATGATGTAATGCTCATACCCTGGAGTCTTAGGTAACCTGCTGCGTTCCTAAGTGGCCACTAAGAGGCGCTGTTGCTCTGCGCCAGCTAGAGGAAGGTCTGGCTGGCATGATGACATTCAACACTTTTACAAGAAACACATTACGTCATCTTCACTTTGCTCTCATAGCGTAAATATGCCCACAATTCCGGTTAAAGCACGCTCATTTGAAGTTTACAGATAAGGGGACTCGACAGGCTACGGATGACCTTGGTGTGACCTCTAATGCAGCACCACTCGCACAGCATCATCCATGCTGGCTGTGTTGTCATCTTTCATCAGCCTTTCGCCATTTAAGAAAAGGCGTGTGCGTGTTTCTTTGTTAAAATGCTTTAAAACGTTCATTTGAGGCATCTGATTGTTATTAGAATTGCAGAAGACTACGTGACATTTACTGGTCCCCTCGGGGGGCACTGAGCAGACCCCACACTAAGAAAAGCAACCAGATCGCTGAGAAAACAACATTCTAAACGAGTCCATCCATCCATCTTCTATGCTGCCTGTCCTCACTGACGAGGGGTATGCTGGAGCCTACCCCAGCTGACTGTGGGAGAGGCGGGGCCACCCTGGACTGGTGGCCAGCCAATGGCAGGGCACATGGGGACAAACAACCATTCCCACTAGAATCATTAGAATCATTTTAAAAATTATGAAAATGAAGAAAATAAACATTAGCAAAGAAAGTAGTAATGACAAAAAATAAAAATAATAATACTATCAAATAACGAGATAAATATTACATTTCAAAAGAGGATATTTATCTTTGATGTCATAGTTTTGGTCCAATTTAGGGCCCCACTAAGCATGGCGTTCAATAGCCTCGACGTTCAGTGATCCGTAACGTATGTCAACTTTTCCGAGGTGTTATTCTCTCTTGGAGGAAGCCCCCCCCCCCTTGGCCCCTCAGATGGGAAAAGTAAAAACAAAGCCAAAAGGTACAAAGACAGAAAGATGTCTGACTGGCAGAGGTTGTGGAAGTAACACAGCAGGAAGATGCTGTGAAGCTCGACCCTTACAACAAAAAGTTAGCATGCTAAAAGTCATGCTAACGATATTGGTGACCAACAGGAGGCGCTGGGGAATAAATAGAGAAATGTGAAAGATGACAAATAAGATACAGCAACCCTGAATTTGATGATTATGCGTCCGTGTGACAGCCAGGTCACCTTTTGTGGGTGCCGCCATTATTGGCTGTCAATCAGCTGGTGGGGGGGGGCAAGGGAAGAAAACAATCCAGCGGTTTCTGCTGGATGTCTTGTAAAGCATCCGACTTTTCTGCTTCATTAGAGTGAACACAGATGCAAGTGACAGTGAAGACAGCGGAGTGGGGGGGGGGCAGTGCAACAACTCATGCAGCAAAGGTCATTCAGTGTGTTTTTCTCTTTCTCAACCCCCCCCCCCCCGTTTGATTCTGGAGACAAATTGAAATGCAATCGGGGTGTTTTTCCCCCCGGTTTTCTTGACTTCCACTTGATGAGCAACGGCAGCAGAATGAGTGGTTTATTGGGAGGATGTGTTCAAGCTGTAGTGTAGTATAGCGAAAGGGATGTTATGTAAGGTGAACATAAAGAGGAAGGCAGATGGAACCTGGAAACGGAGTGCGTGTGCAATCAAATATGATGAATAGCCCGAGTGTTGGGGAGGGAAAATGCATGAACGTGTTGAAGGCCAGGAGATGCTAAAGGTTGGATAATTGCCCGTCATTTGGTTAATCTCTCCATTTGGAGTCATCAAAGCAGAAGTGAACTTGTCTGTGCCCCTTGCTGGGACCAAATTGCTGCTCTGAAAATCAACAAAAGAGCCTTTTAGCTGAGGAAGAAGAGGCCGGCAGATATGACCAAGATGAGGGGAAGGTGAGGTAATGGAGGTGGAGAAGCAAGGATGCCGTCTACTGCTGTACAGACGGACAGACTGCCATCTTGATGGAAGTGTGATTTGAACACGACACGCATTGGTTATAATGCAGTTGCACTTCAGGCTTGGTAAGGTCCCACGTTTGCACAGCCACTCGTCGATTTTTGTCATTTGGTCCCCCATCCTCTTTTTAGAACTTCTAAAGGCCAGGACCTGGATTGTGTCGTGAGTGAACAATTTTACAGTGTGATCTCATGCAGAGGAACCTTGGGTAGCTTCATTCATCTCTTCCAGAAGGTCCGACTCTAACCGAAACGTACTCTATCCAATGTGTGGCTGGACAAATATCGACTCATTTCGCCAACAAATGTGTTGATTGTTGATATATTTTAGTGACGGGTAGAGATTTCTTCCAGTTGCACTGAAAGTAGCAACACCAACCAAAGTAAAGAGCAAACCTTTGTGGAGACATTTAAAAGATGGAGTCTTCACAGGAAACCACAAAGACCAAATCTGCCATTACACTTCCTCATATCATCAAAGCCATTGGACTCAGAGATGGCTGGTATTTTAGTATTTGACATTCAAGGGAGGAAACCCAGTCAGGAATAGACCAAGGTCTACTTTGCAAACGTGTCTGTGAAGACATAATACGGCCCCTTTGTGTCGGACCTCTTGGAGGTACGAAATGTGTTGAGTGACGTTCAAATGGAGCCGGTTGGGGCAGGGCTGGTTGTGAAGCCTCAAGGACATTCGCTCTACACAAAAACCTTTTTATCAACGCGGCCCCACCTTTTAATGCAGCAGGAGCCAATTCAATTTACCGTATGTCCCAAAATGGAGCCGCATTATGTCCACGAGCCTTATTTCCTTTCTGGACAGAAGTGGAAGGTGACCACGTAAACACAACCTTTTCTAAAATGTAGACCAACAAAAACACTTTATCCATACAAGGGAAAACTGGCTTTCCCGATGGATGGAGGGATGGAGGGATGATGGATGGATGGAAAGATGGATGGATGGGTGGATGGAAAGATGAATGCATAGATGGATGGATGGATGGATGGATGAATGGATGGATGCATGGATGGATGGATGGATGGATGGATGGATGCATGGATGGATGCATGGATGGATGCATGGATGGATGGATGGATGCATGGATGGATGGATTGGTGGATGGAAAGATGGATGCATGGACGGAAAGATTGATGCACAGATGGATGGATGGATGCATGGAAAGATGGATGATGGATGGATGCACAGATGGATGGATGGATGGATGGATGGATGACATCTTGCTCTTTGGGTAAACTTACTATAGAAGCATATCCAAAATCTCCCAAAGGGAAAACAAGTCTCACACGAACCCTTATGGGACAATAATAATAATGATGATGATGATGATGATGATGATAATTATAATAATAGAAGTGACTTCTCTGCGACTTAGAGTAGTCAGTGTCCAGGTAAGGAAGCACCATAGCTTTACTGCCCCCCCCAATCTAAATAAACACTCAGCGGTTCTCGCTATGCCGTGCTAATGATAACCCTCACAGTTTGTGTTTCCTTCAGTGAACCGCAGCTGCTCCCCAGCATCAGCAGCACTCATGCAGCCCCAGGCCATGAGACCATGAGACCATGAGACCATGAGACCATGAGACCATGAGACCATGAGACCATGAGACCATGAGACCATGAGACCATGAGACCATGAGACCATGAGACCATGAGACCATGAGACCATGAGACCATGAGACCATGAGACCATGAGACTACTGCCACCCCTATGCATGAGGGCAAGAAGTAATTATCTGGCCCAATCGTCATAATTATCTATAATTGCAACGCTGAATTGGACTCCTGTGACCTTCTTACCTTCCTCATCTTGTCCTCCATTTCTGAATTGTAAAATCTCAGGCATGTTGAACTTTCCACTGTAGTTGAACCACAATCCAAAGTGTGTGTCATAGAATGTAAATGTAAATATAATCCAAAGAAGCCTGCTGTATATGTACACGTACGCGTGTGACTTCTTCAACGCTCAAGTCATCCAACCAGATCAGCCAAACGCTTCTGGTGTCATAAAATGCGATCCTGCCAGAGGGAATTATCCATGTTAGCATATGTAGCTATAGCGCCTGTCAGAGGGGAGCAGGGCTGAAAACGGCTTTGGGAGACGGGGGGCACATCCCCAAAGACAAATATGGCGCGTCTGTGTTCAAATGAGGATGAGTGACGGCAACATTGACATATTTTGTGTGTAGGTGTGTGTGTGTGTCTTGTGTCGTACTGGAAAAACATCCATCCTTCCCAATTGTCCTTCCTTTTGCTTCCTTTATCCGGCCTTTTCACGGCAGCAGTAAAGGTTCCCCATGACCCTTTGATGCAGGATTAGGGGATTAAAGTGCGGGGTGGCGGCGCTAATCTGCCACATTAATCTGCTAACAAGTGTTTCACATGTGACACATAACTGGGTAAGTGTGACACGCGGAGTGGAGGCTCTGGCGCACATTTTCCTCATGTCTGTCATTTTAATCTAGCCTGCCGTGCGGAGAGATACTCTGTTGACTCTACAAGGTTTGTTCAAACGGCTTTTATGCACCGAGGGCAAGATCTTGCAATTAAGGAAGATGAATGCTGGAGCGGACCAGTCATGGCTCTTGACGGGCATCTGTTTTGCATAACGCGGCATTGACCGAAATACAAGCTTACTGTCAGGAAATATGCTTTGTTATGTCATGTTTTATGTCAATTATTTCATTTGATTTGACCTGACTCATGGTTTTACAATTATACTGTACATACTGTAAGTACTGTACATACTGTACATACTGTACATACTGTACATACTGTATGTATTTACGCCCCAACACACATCGACATGCTATCAAGGCTGGAGGCCTAGCGTCCTCCACATGCTTATCCCCAATTCCAAGAGCCTTGGGTGTCCAGGCATCTTAGTTATCTTGTGGCTTACCTATTGTGGAGGTCAAAGGTCAGACTAAAGTTCCAACGGAGCGGTAGACTCCGTGTGACTCTTGGGGGCGCTACACGGTTCCTCGGTGTGCTGTCCTAGCAGGCGTGGCTTGCCTCGATGTGCCTGAGGTCATTGTGTAAACGTTTTGGTGATTTTAGAGCGTAGTTACCATGGTTACCGAGTTACAGTAAAGATGAACGCTTCCTTTCCGACTCGCTTCTGCTGTATGCTCCCAAGATGAAACGATGAGCCAGCGGTATTATTAACGTGATGATAATAATTTGACATTTAAGAATGATAGATGCAGAGGATGTGATCCTGAAAACCCTAACTTGACCGATATGCTGAATGCGCTCATCATAAGTATTGCAATCCCATGAAGTACATGTAGTAAAACTGCAGCGGGCATCGGTGTGCGTGAGCGAGAGACGCTAGCAGATGGAGCAGCAAATCCATCAGCGTTTAAACGCAGCAGATGGATTTGTTTTTTTCTCAGCGTGTCAAATCAGCGTAAACAAGCCGAGAGTCTCTCGTGGATTCAGGATATACGCTCATGAAATGTTTTAACGGGACCCCGGTCAGTGAACGCAGCCTCACTTGCTGAGTGGCAACATTTTTTAATTGCCATTCAGAGTTAGCGTCCATGTTGTTTTACACACCACCATAACTCAGCCGTGCGCTTGGTGGAGTCGTCCAGCCGGCGTAAACAAGAAATACACTTTGGGCTGCATGATGATGGCGGCCGGTGATTTAGCTTCATTAAGTGCGACATCACGACGCCGCTGCGTAAACTGGGGAGTTGAAGTCATAAATGCAGAATTAGCTTTTGTGTGTGTGTGTGTGTGTGTGTGTGTGTGTGTGTGTGTGCTTGCTCTCAATGCGATGACATCACTGCTAGTAAAAACATCTCTCAAAGACAATGCAGCATTCTGGGAAACTTCTCACTTGGTTGCATGATTGTGAGAGCGTTGTACCTGCATTATCTCGCTAAACGTTGTGAAGCGACAGGCCACGCCTCCGGTCACACTTTGCCTCCACACGGCAAAAGTCGGGGGCAGATGCATCGTTTGAATGTTGGACCGTAAGGATGGGAATGAGATTACAGGCTTTCAGTTCCGTGATGGTTGGGGCCCTTCTTTTGAAAATAAAATGCTAACATAAAATGCTAACATCCAGCTAATGTTCCTGGAAACATCTCCTTGTGTGCTGGCTCTTGAAAGGAAATACGTTGATCAACCATGCGTTGGATGTGTCAATCACAATTGATCCACACAGTAAAGGAAGTACCAAGAAATTCATGGAAATACTTGGAACCAAAACACATCTACTCACCAAAGATGTCCATTTCCCCCCCAGCCATGGTGGGTGTCTTATAGGCGTCAAATACCTTTGCTCTGATCAACCAATCAGAACTGGTGTGAGAATGAGAAGATCTCTCAGAAGAACCCGAATAGATGACATTGATATTGCAACGCATAGAAGTGGAAATCTGTGTTTTATTGTGTCTTTTCTAACTGATCATTCAGCAAGTATTGCCCAATTGTTACGTCCTTGGTTGACTTGACTGATGTGTTCTTTTGGCTTTGACTGACAGGTCTGCGCAGGCTCAGCCGACACGGTGTGCGTGAACGAGGGAACATTATTTGACCTTCTCATGAAGATAAACACACCCACGTGTCACCACACAACTATTTCAGGGTTGCAGTGCAAAGTAATCCAAAGTCTGTCATGGCCTTCAATGATGGACCCGTTTAGCTTCTCATCTCCTTCCTCCATGCGCTCATCGCTGAAAGAATATGAGCTACTTCCATAAAATATTCTTAAAGAGCTCTGTTGTTATTACCGTAACGTTTCATCTTCCAACGTAGTTAAACCTCAATCACTTTTGCTTTTGACATTTCTAAACGTCTTCCTAAACTCTCTCATCTCCATCAGGTCCATTCCTGCTTCCGCTGCTAAATGAACAAGTGAATTAATTCCGACATGAATTGGGAATTAGGAATTAGGCTGCTCTATTTTGTCTTTCTTGTGTGGTTCATTCCTGATTTGAAACTCCACATCCATGCCGTGTTTTCAAACACGTGTGTAATTACGGTGTTTATCACAGCCAAAAGTCGTATTCCTCGACTGGCACTTGGGTTTGATTCCGCTCAGGTCTTTGATGATCTTTGGTGTAAAAGCTTTGTTTTAGAATCCAACAAACTGGCTTTCCCTTATTGATTGGCCGAAATCAACCAGCCAATTATTAGTTGTTGTGTTGCAGAACGATGTCTTTATTCTTGGGTTGGCGTCGTGCTATTTCCATAAAGTATATAACTGATCCAAACCCAAACACCGAGCATGACAACCGTCATGGCGTCGTGAAAATGCCCCCAAGTAGAAATAGCCGCTCTTCCAGTCAGGTAACGCAGGTATTGCAGTGTGAACAGAAACATGGTGCAAAGGCTGGCCATTTCAGACCACTAATGGTGATGGTTTGTGGTCACCATGGCGATGACTCCAACTGTGTTTCACAGATTTCAGCCAGTTTTCCAGCAATGGGAATTTAGAGGAGATATTCCAAGGTGAAATGATGATGTATTGTTTGTTTAATGTGAGCAAACACACACGTACGTCCATATAAAGAGTAGATGGCGGACATAAAGCAGAAGGAACCTGACTCATTCCGCACCGCTGAATATAATGACAGCATTCATATGACATTTACGCTTTTCATCTGCCTCCGCCTTTCAGCTTCCCTGACGTGATCCTTCCCCTGAGAGCTTTTAAAATGTTTACTGGGTCTCCCTGGAACAATTCCATTGTCTGAGCGTGTTGTTTACTTGCATGACATTGGGGGTGTTTTCCTTCCTGGCCACCGGGTGTCGCTCTTGTGCCGTGTCTGTGTATACTTCAGGGGGCGAAGGAAAACAGGATACATGTTATTCCATGACTGTTATCTCATTCAACTTGAGAAGAGAAGGCAGTCAGAACGGATGAGAACTTTAGGCTATCAGGTTTGAGGACTACTCAGAACACGAAGTGGTCTTCAAGATTTGAAGTACTTGGTCTTGGCTAAGAAGATAAATGGAATCATATTTAATCAATCATATTTGTCTGGATTCACACCCCCCCCAAACCCCCCATTTTCTCTCTTTGTCCTCAGATGACCTCGATTCAAAGACTGAGGATGGAAACGCTGATAGCCGATCTCCTCAAGACCAGCCGGCTGAGGAGGTACGCTAGTGACCATGACACACCAGGAAGGGATGCTGGTGCAATGCCGTCTGAAAGCATGCATTGTTTTGGCTAAACTGCCAATGTGCAGCCTTTCATCCAACATTATTATTATGCATTATTATATTTTTGGTTTCCATATTATATTCCATAGTGTAACTAACTGTCCATGCACACTTTTAATATCATTCAGTTCATCGTGGGGGAAGTGTGTGCCCCTAAGTCCTAGCGTGCGAGCGATGATTGAGATGTATTTATGTATACTGTATATTTATGTATACTGTATATTTATGTATACTGTATATTTATGTATACTGTATATTTATGTATACTGTATAACGTAAGGATTTCTTGCTAAACAACCCAAATACTATGAAGTGGTACAACAAGTTGTTGGTGTGATGTTGCAGGAACCTACATCAGATGATCCAAAAGCATCAGTAGACAACGGTGAAAAGGCTGAAGAAAGGAAGGACGCCTCTGATCCAAATACGGCTGACAGGGACACGTATGGTCGTAAAGAAGAACAAGCAGATAAGGAGACGCATGGTCAAGCAGAGGGACACACGGAGGAAGAAACCGGGGCAGCAAAGACTGAATATGATGAAGACATCTCTGAGGAGCAGGCAGGGAATGCCAAGGAAGTGGAGGTTGGGAGTAGAGAGGCCTTAGATGACGGTAAGGATGACTTAGATGACGGTAAGGATGACTTAGAGGAGAGTAAGGATGACTTAGATGATGGTAAGGATGACTTAGAGGAGAGTAAGGATGACTTAGAGGAGAGTAAGGATGACTTAGAGGAGAGTAAGGATGACTTAGAGGAGAGTAAGGATGACTTAGAGGAGAGTAAGGATGACTTAGAGGAGAGTAAGGATGACTTAGAGGAGAGTAAGGATGACTTAGAGGAGGGTAAGGATGACTTAGAGGAGGGTAAAGATGACTTAGAGGAGAGTAAGGAGATTCCAGATGACAATGAGGAGGCCCCGGATGAGAGAAATGAGATCTCAGATGAGAATAAAGAGGTTTTGGAGTCTGTTGCACCCGAGAGTGAGGGCAAGAATGAAGATGTCAGTGTGGCAGCAGAAGGTCAGGATTCAGATGAGAGTTATGAGGACAAAGCAGATGACGTTAAAAAGCAGTCTGTGGATGAGCGCGATGATGAGGATGCTGATGAAAATGAGGAAAAGCTGGCAGAGGAGCGTGAAGAGGAAGTCGCCAACGATAATGAAGTCACAGACGAGAGTAAGGATGAGAATAAGTCACCTCCATCTTCTGAGGACCAAAACATGAAGAGTAATACCAAAGATCACATTCCTGACGATGACGATGATGATGAGGATGATAATGAGAACAAAAAGCAAAGTGACCAAGAAAAAAGTCAATAGCAGAAGAAGAAATAAACGGAGACCGACGCTGATTCCTGATTTCTTTTTTTTTCTGCATGTTTGTCATCCTTCAACGTTTGAGATGATGAAACAAATGCAATTAGTCAAGGTCACACAAATGAACATGGAACTTTCCATTATTAAGGGAGGAAACAAACCCAAAGGTCCAAGTCCCTGTGTGAAAAAGTGACCCCCCCCCACCCCAAAGCTACAAAATGGTTTGGCCACCCTTGGCAGCAACAACTTCAATCAAGCGTTGGCCATAACTTGCAATGAGTCTCTTCCAGCTGTGGAGGACACTCCACAGTGACCCTTCCCAGGTGACCCTTCCCAGGTGACCCTTCCCAGGTGACCCTTCCCAGGTGACCCTTCCCAGACACTCCTGGGAAGGGTCACCACCTTTCCATGTGTTCACCATTTGTGGATGATGGCTCTCACTGTGGTTCTCTGGAGTCCTAAAGCCCAACAAATGGCTTCATGGACTTCAATTCATCATCAATTCAGCAGTTGTGTTGTCATTGACTAAACGAAACATAGAAGTGTGACAAACACGCAAAAAGTAATAAATCAGCGAACAGTTCACACCAGCGTGCAAGGAATGCTTGGAATGCTAACATCCAAAGGAGTCGACTACGGAATGAAGATGCTGGGATGTACTGATGGTAATCTACATTTAATCAAAACAACAAGGCAGAGAAGTAGGAAATAATCAGAAAATAAAACCCGATTAGCTTCAGAGCTAGCGTTCATGTTTTCTAGTAAACCTTAAAAAAGAAGCATTAGCGAGCTAGGAAGTCAATGCTAATCGTAGCACGATGTTGCTTTAACTTTGAACGTGGACTGTTGAATGGTGCTCGGATGTTTGGAAAGACATAACGTAACCATCAGCACCTTAGACTGGTGATGATGGTGATGATCTTTAGCTGATGATGCCAGCGAGTGCTTTCCTGTTGATAGAACGTTTGGTGAAATCTTTACTTATGAAACTCATGTTTAGTATCTAGGAATTAGTACGCTGCGTTAAGTGATTAAGTGACTTATTCATTGAAGAGAGCATGTGTGCTATTTCCTGAAGCTAAAGAAAACGATAGTTTCACTAAACAGCGACCTCACACTGTAAGCATAAAAAGATTCTACATGACATTACGATATTACAATTTCAGATAAGATAAGATCATTTCAATATTTTCTCTGTAAAACCGTTTAACCACTGAGTGCATGAATCTGTTGATGATGATTAAACGGTTTGGTTAACTTGAGTATTATTATGAACGAGTGTGTGTGTGTTGTGGGGGGGGGGGGGGGGGGGGGTATCAAACAAGACATACAGGACATGAACCTTTTATCCCAAATGAATACAAGCCATTCAGGATCAGTACAAGCCTGAAGTTGTTGTCAGGGAGAAGATGATAACGCTACTGTGTGTAGTTTGATGTAACAAATATGCATATTAGCGCTCAATAACTTCATCAAATCTTAACTTTAAGCATTGGAGGTGGAAGCTGAAGGAGAAAAATACAGTCTGTTATCTGTGCAGTGTCGGAGAACTCAACTGCGGTGTGTTCAAGGACCGTCGGACAAGTGAGAAAGGTCGGATGGAACAAACCAACATGCGCATGGAATGTGATGTAGTTATTGACATTTTTTTGTATGTGTCTTCTTTGATTATTATTGCACCTGAAAGTTTCCCACGGCCGCTACGGGTGTGTGGGCGGGGTCAAACAGTCTCAGAGAGTGACTCCTTGCCAATCAAAAACATTTTGGCCAAGTGTCAGAGCGTAAGCGTGTCTTAGATTTCAGCAATAGTAGAAAACGCAGCCTGCCCCTCCAATCAATGGAACATATCAAACATGTCACGCATACGTAGTCCGTACTCGAGCCAGCCATCCATGTTCTATACCCCCCCTCCCTCCAGGCTTGTGGGCCGGTGGACGCCTGGCAAAAGAAAGGAGGACAACACCCTGAATGGGTCACCAGCCCAAAGTCGGCCAGGGTGGGCTCCTGCGACCCTGAACAGGATAAAAGGCAGAAAACTGAAGGAAGGAAGGCCGGTCGCTTCTTAATTCCATCGAAAACCAAACGTGAGGCCATCGGCAGCCATCTTACCATCAAGCGTTATTAGATTCCATGTGGGCGATGGCCTCGCTGTCTCTCACCAGCAACTTTTCTTTTTAATTTGCCATCCGTGCAGTCTTGGTGCTCGTGAGTCATCATTGCGCGTGTCGCCATGAGTCACTTCTGACTGCTCAAGGTGATCGTCCTATGGGGGCTATTTCCAAATATGCCATCCATTTTGTCTTATCTAGTGCAGGGGTCCCTTTTAGCGTGTGCTTGGCGGAGTTAATGAGACCCCGAATAACACACTTATTATTCAGTACCGCCCCTTCCAAATGACCTTCCTGATGGATTGCGGTGAAGACTTGTAGTCTAATGAAAGCTTGGAGATCGTTGCTTCATCAGAATGTATTGCCAACAAAGTAATGGAGTGTAAGAGAAGCAGTTCACGTCCTGGAGATGAACTGGAGATGCACAATGTGTGGACAGAAGCACAGTGTCACACAATGTTGGCCTGCAAATATTTCACTTTTATTATCCTTGAAAATAGACATAGTGCATGATGGATATTTATATACTCTTATTATTCTTCTTTCCTATTGGGGAATGCACACTTAACGTACATGGGGAGGCACACTCAAGGTCTAATGAGTCGAATTAAAATACAAGATTCAACCTGGAATAACATCTTTTTTTGGTAGTTACAGCGAAAATATACTCAAGATGGAATCCAGCCTTTGGTGGATGAAAGGATGAATACAATTAATACACAATTCACAGCATGGAACTACTAGTGAGCACATTTATTGATCACTCGCCAACTCCCTGACTACAATGGGGGTGCAATGGGGGTGCAATGGGGGTGCAGGGGAACAAGCCTTTGAACATCTTGGTGTTTGGTCTGGAACAGCTTCCGCATGATTGGGTAACATTTAAGATGTTGATCGTTAGTTGAATAGTTAGTGTCTACGAGCATAGCCTTGTGTCGGTGTGAAAACAAACCATATTGAACTTGGCGAGTGAAGGGGGGGGGGTTGTCTTCATAAAAGTTTAACTTATGAAGGTTCTCATTCCTAATGTGGGTTTGCTTAAGGGACCTGCAGCAGTGATGCAAGAAAATCACGTGAAGACAACTAAATGGCAATTGGAAAGGAACTATACCGTGTTGTGATTCTAAAGCAGTATTGCTCAAACCGTTCTTAAAATTGTTGTTCCCGACCACTCCCACTAAGCATGCTGGGTATCTTCCTCTTCTGGCACCTTCTGAACTTCCGAAGTCAAACGCAATCCGTTAACAGACATTGGTCAATCTATGATGTGCTTGACGTTAAACAGGAAAGGACAGATATAGAAATAAAAATGTCCCCATGTGTCACCCAAAACTTTATTGATCACACAAGTGTAAAGGAAGCTGATTGGCATTCATAGTAAAATGTTCCATATGCGTCATGGAGGTTTGAGGTTTGAACTCTTGACTTGGTGTATGAGATGATCAATGAGTGCGTTCTGCTTGCTGATTGGCTGCACCTTTATGGAATTTTGTCCATCATGTGAGACATGAAAATACGTCTTTCACGTTTTGTGCAATCCAAAGAAAGAAACACGAAATGAGAAGCCCGTATTGCACTGATAAAACCTTCTAAAGATAATTGCCAAAACGTGACCTGCATATGAACCGAACTACAGCGACATTGTCATTGTAGGAGCGACCGCAGAAGAACTACTTTTCTGGTGTAGTGACACAGTGCCTCGGGCCATGACCGACAGGTAACGTCAGCTACTGGAGCTTCTGCATCGCCTGTGAGTTTGGATAAGTTAGTACGTCATACGTCATAGCTAGATGCTCGTTAGCGCTCAGGCCATCAGTCGGCATCCAGCCAGAGCAGACATTTAAGTGACTGTTTCATTATGGTTTTTTCTTGTGCTACATGCTAACGCTATGAGAATGACTTCATGTTTCACTAAAGCTGGATCTGCCTCGCACCCAGCAACATTAACTCTGGGGGGTGTAAAGGAGTCTGCCATGATTGGTGGAAGCAAACGTTCTCTTTATGCCCCTGTTTTTGACGGACGTAGCGGTCGTTATGATGGGCTCTTTGGAACCGAAGCCTAAAAAAGGAGCACCAGTAATGCTTAAAATGACCAAAATACGGCAAATACTGTGAAGTATTAAAGGTCAGCATGAATGTGCCTGTTTCTACATGGTCACAAACATGCGGGGGGCTTATGGGCGGAATAGGTGAATCCATGACACTGCATCATTAGCTACCTCGTGCTAGCAGTTTTCACGATTTACAAAGCGCAGAAAAGAGAAACGTGTGTTCATGTCTCACGTAAGGATTGTGGATGATGGGCAAAATCCCCAAAAGGTTTTCATTAAGGCAAATCCACAATAGAATAGCATACAACTGTTATGGTTATACAGAATAATCCTTGTCCCGTACTGATACTGTATTTTTCTGGCCTACAATTAAGATATGCCTTTATTCGTCCCTCAGTGGGGAAATTTGTAATAGCACTACGGTTTTCTAGTGCTCCATGACTAATGCTTTTATTTGGGAACTATGACAAATATTCATGTTTTGACCAACAACCTGTGTGCCCATGAGTCTGCAAACATCGAAGGCAACAGAAGATGCGAAATAAAGCGTCATCCAATATCCAGGACCTTTCCTTACATTGCTTGGTCTTACAAATCCAGCCAGAGGTGCCGAAGAAGACGAGGTGGAAGATGTGACAATTGGAAGTTCAGACGATGCTGCCTAACTTTTCCAACAATTCCTTGTCGCTATACATATGTACAGTATAGAGTATATACTGTACATACAGTATACAGTATCGTGTGTAATGCTGGTGACTTTGAGTGGAAAGCCTGACTAGCCTTCTACGTTGTGCAGCTGTGACTGTTTCTGGTCTTCAAATGGACGTTAATCATCAATAATGCCGGCTCTTCCCCTCAAACACAATGTGGCGCCATTTTAAAAAGATGTTAGCTTGTTCAGTAGCTGCGTTCTATTGATTTATTCTCGGCTTGCTTTGTTTGTCGTCTTCTTTCCTGTGTGGGTTGGTGGCTAGCGCTTACAACCTCTCTGTGATGCTAAAGCCGTCTGGCACACATGGATGTTTCATTTTACGTCCACGCTAAACTTTGTCATCCTGATATTGAATCGTGTCAAACAAATGGAGGAAGGTGAGCATCAGTCATGCAAGGTGACCATTTAGGTGAAGACACCTGGCATTTCTGACATACCAAGTACAGTAATCCCCACGTGGCCCTTTTACGTTCCGGTGGAACAGATCCCAGCCAGCTGTGTTTGTGAACCGCACCCCCAGCCTTAAGACGCCCCCCAGAACCGTCCCTCGGCTCTCATGTAGCTCATCCACTTGACAACGTATTTGAAATTCTACCCTGTTTAGGTGCTCCGCACTCATGAATGACAATATAAGACGACTGATGACCAGATGGAACTGGAGTCACGGTGTAGAAGTTTCACCTTTTTACCTCACAACAACTAAGAAGCGTTCAAGGGCCGCCAGACAAAGTGGGATATCTCAACGCTTGGCAAAAAATGACAGCAGTGAAGTATAAAGACATAAACATGTAAAAGGTGGGGGCTTTTGAACGGTGGTACGGATGTATGCTGTACATCTTACCGGTATTATCACGTAGTTACACATTAGTACCCGCCTAGGTTTTTTTTTAACAACCTATTTTCTGAAAAAAAAAAAAAAAAAAAAAACAAATAAAAAAAAAGTTTTTTGGCCAAAAAGCCCTAAATGTTCAAGGCCGTGAATGCTGAATGTCGAATGTGCGGGGATCCACTGTACACTCACCCCCAGTTGGTATCCCATTACGGTACTCAACATACACCCAGTATTTGTACCCCCCCCCCCCCCCCTCCTTCAGCCAGACTGCTGTCGGGTCTCTGGTTTGGGGCTGACGGGCTGGATGTTCTGGACTTTGGAGAGTGTGACTGGCACCTTTCCTTCCCCGGGAGTTGGTGCTCTCATTATGGGCGTGCCTGTGACGGAAGCCAGGAGTGGTGTCAGCCATGTTAGCCATGAAGGACGCTGGAAGGCACCAACATCAGGAACAACCTTACCAACTGTTGACTGCAGATCAGCCAGCCTTTCCTTGAACTTTTGTTGCAGATATAATTCCTCTTTGGAGTAGCTTTTGGCAAACGCAGACAACAGGAACCCGACAGCCATCGACGTTCCCCCCACACAGAAGAGTACGGCCCCCGTCAGTTTGCAAACATCCAGAGCACGGTTGAAACTGACGGCCTGGCTGTTGGAAAAAGAGAGAAGTGTTGTTACGTCCCGTAATTGTATGAGCTACTTTTGCTTCACCCGTTGTTTTACGTCCCGGTTTTGAGGGTTCTTCTTTGGTTGGTCCCCTGTTGTTGGGGGGGGGGGGGGGGATTATTTCAGTTATTCTGGAATTAAATACTTGATTAACTTCGGCCTACCAGTGTGCCACCCTTCCCTGCCCGGGGTTTTCTTTTGTTTACTTTTGTTACATCGAGTCTTGGGACACGATTCAGTGTAATCAAGTGGCACGGTTTGGATGGGCCATGCTAGCATACAAGCTAATAAATATATCCAACATATCAATAAAAATGGCAACAAACGGCAGTCAGGACTCCTAAGTACACAATCCCGTCTCTGAGCCAGTATAACTCCAAGGCATGTTGTCGGGTACCTGTCCACAAAAAGGAGATCGTCTTCCCCAAACGCTTCAATCCTAGCCGGAGTAGCATAGCCCACCACGATGACAATCAGGCCAGCGAACAAGATCACAGTGCCAAACGCGAGACAGACCTGAGGTAGGAAAAATCATCAAATATTTTTACATGTTGTTTTAAATGTCATGATGCCAACCTACGTTTCTGCTTGAACTTGCTCAAGGTCAATCTCACCTTCCAGAGTAAAGAGCTCCACCTGCTAGGTGATCTCTGAATCTGAAAATCTTCATCACGTTCCCAGATGGAGGCTGTGCACTCCTCGTAAAACTGGATAACAAAGACATTTTCTATCGTTCATTTCCGTTCTTTGAGTAGACGTTTGTGATTGAGTTCTACCTGGTGTAGGTAGGAGCGGACGCCATACTGCTGGTAGTTCCCGCTGACTTGGGCTTGCTCGCCATACTCAGACCCACAGATCTCTGAGCAAGACGCCATCCTTCACGTCTGTCTGCCTGCTTGAGCAAACACAGATTGTAATGCATGGCTGACGCCGCCCACGCGGCTTTGCTGCCTGCATGATTAGCATCCTCATATTATACATCTACGCACCAGCGAGCACATTTAACCCCTCCCACTCGCTAGCCAAACGTTAACTAACCAACAGACCGTACATATGCAAGTGGATTGAATATTAATGATGTGTTTTGGATTGTTGAGAAATGATTATACGCACGAGATGCACTATTGTCAGACAAGTTCAGACATGCACTTTTCTTTCATACATACAACATTTAATATAACGTACATGTACTATGGACAAAGGTCGTCAGTCAGAGGTTGAACGGGATTAGACGAGTGTTGCTATGTCACCACGTTAATATAATAACAACATTGGATCATTCTGTGAGGAAATTTGGTGTCTTGCTGGAAATGACGTAAGGCTCATGTTAGTTTGACACTTTGATGGGGACACATATTCGGGGTTAGGGTCGAGCCCCCCAGGTCCTTTATAGACCAGTTGAAGTACCCTTGAATGAGACGGGTAGCAGTAGCTCAGTTTGTAAAGATAGGCTTGGGACTCCTACACGGCTCAATTAGGACCGCTTGATGGAGGATCTTGGCGCAACCCCCCCCCCCCCCCCCCCCCCCCCCCCAACTGCTTCAAGGAGTTCCATAGCTGCACAACACCCTCACTTTCACATGTCTGGGATTTGCCACCAATATTTTTCCCCCTGAGGTGCAGTCCAACCCTGGTGGAGACTGGTCTAGGATGCTGGTTGGCTTGCTTTGTATCTCCAAACTAACGTTCTCCCAACAAATATTGTCGATGAATTCATGTATTCCATGACTCACGATGTTCTATGCTTTTGTCAGCTTGCAGAAATATCATCTGCTATCCCTGTTCAGCTGAATTAACTCAAGTAACACAACAGAAGGGCTAATATGCTGTGGAGACATGGAAATAGTTTGTCTTGGTCATTACTCATTGATTTCATCTTGCTGGATTCAATCAGTATAATTTCATCCCAGATAAAAATAGGTCCGGTTAGAGGCAAAAGTAATTAAAGCAATTGGGGAATGGTTACTAAGCATGTTGGTCTAATTTGAATTAAATGTGGACACCAGGCATGGCTGAGGTGTGGATGGACCCTTCTTGTGTTATAGTCATCCAAAACATCAACATTAGCAGCAATGGGACAAGCAAATGAATTACTATATAATACAAACCAGTGAGGTTGTATGGCTTCATATTAGTGTCCTGATTTAAGTATTGTGCACCTTGGATTTGACCAAAATGGTAGAGGAAAAGAACGTTAACGTGGATTGGGATTGTCAGATGTCCGTCACAAGCAAGAAAACCTGATCTATTTGCTCAAAATGACCTGATCTATAAGAATTTATTGATAATGTTGCACCCATACCCTAGTGAGGATAAGCGGCATAGAAATGGATGGATGGATGGATGATGGATGATGGATGATGGATGATGGATGATGGATGGATGGATGATGGATGATGGATGATGGATGATGGATGATGGATGATGGATGATGGATGATGGATGGATGGATGGGTGGATGGATGGATGATGGATGGATGGATGGGTGGATGGATTGGTGGGTGGATGGATGAATGGATGGATGTTGCACCCATAAACTTAATGTCATTATTTCAGTATTCCATGGAACAGTAAGTCACATTTAACACGGTCTTGATAAATGAGTGCTCATTCCAAATTCCAGGAAAACTGCATTAATACATCACTAAAGGTGTGTAGCAAGGACAAGCTTTTCACTAAATAACTAAACTCTGTTTGGATTACAATCAGGTCCTCGTTCAAAAAAACAATACAATCAAAAGATTGTGAACGTAGAAGTCGTTGTGAGCTGGCCTTGGTGCTGAACGCCATTACGACCCCAGCATGAAAATATGCCTACGTCACAGGTGACGCTCATCTGAGAGCATACAGTACCTCTATGAGGTAACCCCATGCATACGTGCTTCCCAACCCCCACCAGACATAAATAGACACACATTACGTCCATCAATTCCATTTACAGTCTTTGCATTCGCCAGACTTCCTGGCCAAGCTGCAGTCGACGGTCACAGAACTGCAGGGTTGGGAGGACGTTAGGTTGCTCTTTTGTATCTCATCATTACATCCCATCTACAACATGACAACACACACACATTCAATGCAAAACTGCTCACGACCCCCCCCCCCCCCCCCCTAAATAAAATACCGTTGTTACGTTATGTGAAAGACGTAATTTTACACCATGCCGACGGAACGACGATGTTGGCAACAAGAGGAACAGTTTGTTGTAGCATGAAAATGAATATTTGGAAAAACTGCAACCCAAATTTACCCAAATGTACCAAAATTTACCCAAATTTACCCAAATTTACCTGTCATTAGCAGCTCGGAGACTGATCACTCGCTCCTGCTGGCTCGGCCGGCTCCCATCACTCTGAAGGCGCCTCTCTCTCTCTCTCTCTCTCTCTCTCTCTCCCTCTCTCTCTCCCCCTCTCTCTCTCTCCCCCGGGTCTCTTGTTTGTGTGCATGATTCAGAAGCTCTCGTCTACTGCGCATGTGCCAGTCCCATGACAACGTGATGATTCAGAGCTATATAGTGTATATATATATATATATATATATATATATATATATATATATATAAAACCAGGCAATAACTGGATGGGACTGGCAGGGACACTCATTCAAGATTCAACAAAGCAATGCATGAATGAGAGAGATGGGTAGATAGAGAGATGCATTCATATCATAACATCTTTCACTTATTATATTCTAAATTGTGTTTTTGATTCAGGTAATTACATTCAGTACAATCCCAAAACATTTACATCATGTACTCGGGTCTTTTTAAATCATTTTCCAGGATTTTGGTGTCTAAAGACTACCTTTAATCATGACTTCATAAACGGCTTTTGGTCATGAATTCAAAAGTCCTCCATGCCAAAGTAGAATGATGTTCATGATTGTCATGGCAGCAGTCAAGAATGGCCTTGTGTGTTCTTAGCTGACTATTAGAATCAATGTGCCGTCTTTTTTCCTTTTCAACTATAAAGGTGGTCAAATATAAAAAATAAATGTGAGTGAGGACATGAGAGCATGGCGACCCGGCAATCGATGGAAAACACACTGCCCGCCAAAACAAGCTTTCTGGGCGTTTTGTTATTTGTGGAATACAAGCTTTATTTTGCTATCTGTTATTCTACAAAGGAGGCACTTGTGTCACTTCTCCAGCTCACTGATTGGTTCATTCCAACCGTGAAGACCATTCAGGGGGTCATACTGGATGGACACATCTATTCCAGGGGTGTCCAACCTGTCACATGACCAGAGATTGGCAGTCGTCGGCCGTTTGTGTTTTGTTTTTGACCTTTCTCTTTCATCTCAACCGCCGAGGTCCACACAAACTAACCAAAGGTAAAGTCATGGAATGTCATATTGTGTCTATAGATCCATGCACCACATGTATAGTCGTGTGTTATTTACTGTCACATGATGTTACACTGCTGCTGATTGCATCATCGTGCCTTATCACGCCACTAACACGTTTGACTCCAGCAGTCGGTCCTTTTTATTTCCCACAATCCTCAAAACTCAGTCAGATGTCAGCACATTCCTTATTCCGGACCTCTTTTGGATGAAGCTCGGAGTTAAGCGCTGACTCAGGCTTGTCGTAAATGGCGCCCCTTAATCTGATTACACCGCCTGTGTTTACATTCATATCCTGTTTCTGTTTTACAACACGCCGTCTTCTCTCGCTTTCTCAACAAGTATAATCATTATTTCCAATGATACTGTTGTTATTGCATTTCATCCCCTGCACTTCCTGAACTGATCCACTGCGCAGACGGCATTCCCGTTGAAGGGGACTTTTCTCCTGCCACTGCTGCTTAGTGTTTGCTCATCGGGGATTTGAGTCTCCATGGAGAAAGGTCTTAGATCTGTTGGTGTTTTTGGCGCTTTAACTAAAGACATATTGACAAAGCGTGCTGCTCATTCAGCATGTCTCAGGGCCCGAAGGAACAAATGCCGTGTGGTGTTCCTTGGGATCCGTAGGTCAGCATCGCAGCATGTCGTTTGTCATTGCAACTCCTGCTACCAATTATTGTGGCGTGCCTGTGTCTCTGTGTCAAAGGTTGAGTCCAGGCAACTGGAATCTTATTGTTGAAGACGTTTCATGTTTCTTCTTCTTTAGTTGTAAACTTTTGGTTGTGGACTTTCACTTTTACGTCTCTGGTGGGTGGATCCCCTGGGGGTGGCTTGTTGTTGATATCGTGGTGGAGCATGACGTGAACAGCCGTCCTGCAGAGCAATAGGTCATTTGCCTGTTGGCTCTTTAGCGCCGCCCCAGTGGCTCCCTGGAGCTTTTTGAAAAATGTTTGAAAATGGAAAAGGGGGGAGGGAAATTATTTCTTGTTTTAATATGGTTTCTGTAGGAGGACAAACGTTTTCCAATGCTGTAAAAACGTGGAGAGCAAATATTAAATGTCAACATTTCTGTCAGGGAAGATTTGCGTCACACACGTTTCTATCAGCAGGGTGGGATGCCAGGTAGGTGCCTGTTGTAAACAAACCGGCGGCTGTGTGATGGGCCATGGATCCCAAAGGGAAAAAGAGAAAAATAACTGAGGAGAACCGAGGATTAAAGTTTATTGGACCGAATCATTTGCATTCATCTTACATGCCCGATGTTGAGAAGCTGACCAGTCAAGTCCGAAAACGGAAGTCCCATTAAACGGGAAGAACACAATCCTGTCATAGGCACATATTTAGTAACAAAGTGGCTGTTTTTGGAAAGCCATTTCCGATTTTTGTCAGTATATATTTGGAATGACACTGGAAATTGTTGCGTTTTGTTGCTCTGGTCCGAGTGTTACAGGCATTTGCCTTGGACAGCTATGTAAGGTGGACTTGCATGACCTTTGAACCAGCAAGTTCGTCCGGTCTGAAATGCCTCGGGGCCGGAATGTTTAAATAAAGTTGGTTGGAAGCAACAAGTAACACCAGGATAGCTACGTTGGTTGGGTAGATACGTTCTTGTTTTTTCGAATGCTCAAAATAAAAATGACATCAAAAATTAGATTTCTTTATTGCATTTCTTTAATTTCATCAAAGCAATGAAACGTAATTTATGAATATTGTAATGAAGTTAAACCTGAGGCGGCATCGTACAACATCCCTACAGGATGCACTGCAGGGATAACAAACGTTATAATATACATTTAATCATGAAGTCATTATGTATTTGTAGGCAATTTAGTAATCTTGATAGTATGCTAATATAGCTAATATAGATACATACATCATGTGTTGCCTTCATTATAAGGATTATGGAAGGCTTTTCATTTTTTGTGGCTCCAGACATATTTGTTATTTGTTTTTTTGGTCCAATATGGCTCTTTCAACATTTTGGGTTGCCGACCCCTGGTATAGGCGGAGAGATGTAAGGACATTGTTATAAGCAGACACCGCGTCCTCCCATAGAGAAAAATCCAGTGGGGTTTTTCTAACAGCTGGAGAGCAGCAAGTTAAATGTAGTCCTGAATGAATGGATGAATGTGACTCACCAGGAGGATTAGACACCCAAACTCACCAGGAAGGTGATGAGACTTTTACAACTAAGTATAAAAACGTTCTCTGGAAAGGTCACATGTAATTCATATGTAAATAGCAAATTTTTTCAGTGAATAAGAACATTTCATTCATCTCATTTCATACATCAAACATAAAACATAAACATTATCATCTCCCTCACTTCTTTTGAAAGAAGAGCTTTTGAAGTTCCGACTTTTCTTGACATCTTGAAACAAGACCCTATTTCATGACGGACACAATGCTGTCTCCAGCTAGGTCTCAGTCAGAGACAGAGCATTGCACCCAAGCCCCCCCCCCCACCCCCACCCCCACTCTGACTGCTCTAGCTAGACTACCAACAAGAGTAACCACTGGTTTCTCCCCTGCCAATCAAATAGTCTTGGTTGTAGGATGTGACACCTCCAAGTCTCTATTGGTTCAGTGTGGCCAGTGTGGCCAGTGTGACCAGTGTGACCAGTGTGACCAGTGTGGCCAGTGTGGCCAGTGTGACCAGTGTGACCAGTGTGACCAGTGTGACCAGTGTGGCCAGTGTGGCCAGTGTGACCAGTGTGACCAGTGTGGCCAGTGTGGCCAGTGTGACCAGTGTGACCAGTGTGGCCAGTGTGACCAGTGTGACCAGTGTGACCAGTGTGGCCAGTGTGACCAGTGTGACCAGTGTGGCCAGTGTTACCAGCATGACCAGTGTAGTGGCTATTGTGTTGATTGGTGGTATAGCCAGACAAAGCACATACTATTTTTTCCACAATAAATTTGAATAAATATAAGCTATAAGCAACAGTTGACTTCAAGTGATTGCTATAAATCATTAAGTGTAAATTACCATTTCATTTGTGCACATTAAGCATTAATAATGCACTTTTGTCGGGGGAAAAAACGCCTCCTTTCCTCCTCTAGCTCTCTCTCCCTGTGTGTACACACTGAGCATCTCAGCGTAGAGTGAGGCGGTTTCTATGGTGACATGAAAAGGTCACCTTCAGGGAGCTCACTGTGAGCGTGTTCAGAATGCCAGCCGAATAATCAGGCTTCCCGTAATGACTGATAACAGACCACAGCTCATTACAGACACTGAAACACGGAGGGCGGGGGGCTTTTAGGTAGATTATTAGCATCTGAGCAGAGGAAGTATTTGTACTAAAGGTATTCTTGCACTTGTACTTATTATGTTCATGGTTTGGGACACTTTTGATTTGCTTTGATCATTGCATATTCAGGAAAGCACACAATGTCACTAGATACAGTATAAATATTGATACAGTATATATATATATATATATATATAAACATACATATATACGGTATATAACCTTGTTACATGTCATCACCGTTATAAGACAAACATTGCAGTACTCGGGAAACGTCAGCGTCAACACAATGCAAACATAATATACACGAGTTCTTCCATTTCCTTTGCTGACAATAACAATATTCCGTATATGCTGTATAAATGTTATGGTATATGCAGTAAATCTAAGAGAGCACATAGTATGTGACCCCAGTAGTTGTTGTACTCAAATACCGAAGAATCAGTAATATCTCCAAGGTAATACGGTCATCCACTAACAATGGAAAACGTGAATAAACTGCATTTAACATTTGAAGATAGTTTACATTTATTTGTCAACAAAGAACTAAAGTGTAGCCGACATGGAGAACAGCTCAGAAAAGCCGATTCCTTGGTCGCGGTGCTGCCATCTGCTGGACAACACAAGAACTCATCAAGCGATGAAGTGCTGCACTGACTTGATCCAGCCATCCGTTTTCCACATAATCCATCCCGTCTTAGTGTCGTGGGTGAGCTGGATCTCCCACCCAACCTCCGGCTGGTCCATCACAGAGCAGTATAGCCGATATTCGGGACAGCCATGGAATTTAGGGTGGAGGAATTTAGGGTCTCCAGTGAACGTCAATGGCACGAAGACTTAGGAGTGCTCGGCTCCAAACAACGCAAGCACAAAGAAAACATTCAAACCAGGATTCTGAGAAGGTGAGGCAGCAGTGCAAACCCCAAAGTGCTAGTTTTGAACCTATTGCATTATTATTTGAACTGGTGATGACCATGAACACATTTCATATTTATTATAATGATCAAAGAAGAGACAAAACAAGGTGTCCCATGAAGACTCCAATGCTTCGTTCCTGAGAATGCATGGCCAAACTTCAAATATCAGATGTTTGCTTCATTTCTTTCCAACTTAAAAAGTTACAAAGCTTGAGTGGAAAACCTCGCAGACTTCTGATCACATCCACATTCTTTTGCCTACCACCGCCCTCGCCACACGTCGTGATGAATGTGATGTAGGCCGATGCGATCCATCCATCTGAAAAACCTTCTCCTTGGCCATGGTGTCCATTCTTCATCGTATTGATTCCTTTGTCATCTTGCCAGCGCAGGAAACTCAGACATCCACAGTATTTCATATTGCACCGACTGGAGGGGAATGGGGGGACTGGAGGGGAATGGGGGGGACTGGGGGGGACTGGGGGGACCGGGTTGACGCTCCAATGGACGTGACCCTTTTTTGAGGCACAGCACTGTCAGAAGAGGTCGGACATGTTGTTTAGATTTGGAATTAAAACGATCTAAAGAAAGTCAACACATCTCTTCAGAACGAAGACACTACGGCCATGTCTACATCGTCCTTACGGTCTTAGCGTCGTGGTGAGCTGGACCATCTCCCAGACAACCTCCGGCTGGTCCATCACAGAGCACATACAGTCGAGCCAAGCCAGCTAATTTGACCTGTTGGGGAAACAAAAAAGCACATTTGCACAAATTGTACACACATTTGGCTACCATAAAAATGGCAACATGAATAAAAATACAAATATCAGGCATTCGGAAGATGTGATATGTAGTTTAATATCTGCAATGTGTTTGACATCAGCTTGCTGGAATTGACCGTTGTTTAGCTGACTGCTTGTTAATAAAGTGATTGGAGCACAATCCAGCTTTAAGAACTCTTACCAACACGTTTGAAGGAATAAAATGTATAGCTGCTCACCATGAATGAATGGAAATGAAAACCCATCTATAGAACGGATGAATTCCGAGTCACGCCCTCGCCTTTAGCCTGGTTGCTAGACAAGAGCTACAACCATGGCGCAGCCAAGAAGTTGGCTGCTGGAAGCTCCTCCTTCCGAAAGCACACATGGCGCCGCCGTCTTGCTCTAACGCCATGTTTTTGCTGTACTGTGATGCTAATCATTTTATGCTTTATTATCATGATGATGAACGTATTTTCAAAAAATCAAAAACATTTCAAATCAATCATAAATAATCCATTAAATAATTACATCCATTAAATAAAAAAATAATTGAATTTGCAAATGCAGAGTGGAAAATATGCGAGGATCCTCCAACTTGCCTGGTAGCAAACCTATTTAAGAATTGTAATCGTATTTTAAGAAGTGATGCCAAGCGACCTCCATGTTTTAATCTCATCATTGGAACATTTGCCCTGAATTGTCATCAGTCGTACGTCTGTTGTGTTGACGTATCGCTCTGTGCTGTAATTGTCACTGCTTGGCTCTCCAGGCACAACGTTACTCATGAGATACACTTAGCAGCAATTCATCATGCTAAGGCCCACCACATCCACCCGGGCGCCCCCCACATTTGCCACAAACCTTTTAGGACGGCCAGTCTCTCCATCTTTGGTGTGTGCTATTTCAGTTACATGTGTAGTTTTCCATTTCAAACCTGTTTTGTATATTTCTGAGGTATAGTGTTAAGTTGCTGCGTGATGAGTTTAGTGTTGTTTTGAGAGTGATTTACATTTGCAACAATATAATCACAACATTTGGAGGATAGGATGTAGGTATTTTGTGTGCGGACAAAAGGTAAGTCCTTGTTCTTGAGTCACTGCCTCACCAGCCATGAACCTCTCTCTCGCTCTCTCTCTCTCTCTCTCTCTCGCTCTCTCTCTCTCTCTCTCACACACACATATGGACTTTATAGGACACATACATCATACGGCCTTAAAGAATACAGGCCTTGAAGTTCTGCAGGAATTAGTTATGTTTGTCTGGACGAAGCCCCCCATGCAGCAGCAGCTCCGTGTTCTACTGTTGTTTTTATGTTGCACAGTTCCATCTGTCATTGATTTTACACACGCTCTTTTCTCTTGTTTGCTTCTCTGTTCTCTGCGCTCCTCTCTCTGTAATTGGTAATTTAAATGAAAAAGCGTCAAACTGGGGATTAGAGTCACATGCATGCGTCTCCAAGGGATAGAACAAAAGCATCCGGGGAGGGGGGTTGCCATGGTTACAGCAGCCATGTGGCGTTGGACAGTCAAGCTGCTGATATACTGTATTTGAAAAATGTTTGTGAATTTTTGCTATTTTCTGACGACGAGGTTGGCTTTCTGGTCCAAACCGAGCCTGATACACGTCATCTGTTGTCGTATGTTAATGCTAGCATGCTAATATCATGTGTGCGGACGGGCAGGCAGGCAGACCGGCCAGCTACCGTCACCACGCGGCAACAGCCGACCACGCTTCACCAAAGCCTTCCAATTACACAAGCCCACCATGCCAAAAGTCCCCTCTTTTCCTTTCAATAGATGGGACGTCTGGGCTGCATTCGCTGCCTGCCCCCCCCAGCCCCCTCCCTTCGCTCTTCTCATGGTGCACCTGCCTCCCACTCTCCAGGCCAGCTATAGTCGTCCTATCAAAGGAGTCGGGCTCTTTTTTCTTGCAGAAAGCTAATCCAACACCTGTCTCCAGGCTTTATTCGGCAAATAGAGAGCAGTGTGCGTGTTGCTCGTGAATGCGAGAGCTCCGGGAGCCTGTGAATACAGTATGTGGAACTCAAGTGGAATGGAGTATATGTTGGTGTTTTTAAAGGCGGGGGGGGGGCACACTATGTCATTTCTACAACATCAATCAACCAAAAAAACGTGTATGATGCTTTTCTTTGAGGATTTGAGAATGGACATATGGCAATACAACGGAGGCTGGATACTTTTCAGCCGTAATGTGCTATCAAAGGGCATTTGGGGATAGATGTCTGGGTTTCATTTAGCAGGGGGGCAGATAAGTACTAGCACTAGACCGACAGAGGTTCTTCCTGTGTTCTTCAGGTGTTCACTCACAGTAACTCTAGAGTGCATGTCTATCAATATGAAAGTACAGTGGTACCTCGCTTTTTGTTCATAATTTATTCCAAAAGGTGAGAAGAAACCCGAAATGTAGTAAAGCCAAGACGTTTTTTCTCATAAGAATTAATGTACACACAATTAATCAGTTCCAGCACCTTGAAAGATTTCAAAAAAATTGGGCTGTCAAAATAAGCCCATTAACAGCGCTAACTCATTTATGAGTTAATTGCATTCAATTTTGAAGCGTGATGAACACATATGCATCATGGCAAGCCGTGCGTCTCTGAGTCCTCAGCATGGTGGGGGCTTTGTTGGGACACCTAATTGTACTGGGCTACTGACTAGCTCGTCACACGCAGTATTGTACCATAACTGAGACGGAGGCCACCATTTTCTCTACAAAAACTACCTCATATCAACCGA
Source organism: Doryrhamphus excisus (assembly GCF_037039965.1). Classification (NCBI taxonomy): domain Eukaryota; kingdom Metazoa; phylum Chordata; class Actinopteri; order Syngnathiformes; family Syngnathidae; genus Doryrhamphus; species Doryrhamphus excisus. The sequence goes on from NC_136361.1 coordinate 24,420,707, forward strand.
GGTCTGACTGTAGTTGCAAACGTCTCCAGATGTCATTGTCTAACTTTCAGATTAGATTGATCGTAAGTAATTGATTTCATTGATCTGGCCCATGTGCACAAAACACAGAACATGTAGCGTTCTTGTTAATCCATTAAAGAACATCGGGAGTCACGGAAGCGTTTGCTATTTTTTAGGACAGACTTTAATTTAACAGGACAACTCACTCAATCACGGCCTCTGAAGATTCGCCTCCAGCAGCGGGGTCTCTCAAATTGGAAATTGGAGGTAAAATAAATCTAAGATTGCTTCTCTCTCTGTAGAGTCCCAAACATGGCTGCGGGGGGGATATTAGAGAGACGGCTGAGCGGCAGAGTTAGATGAATAGATGGCAACATCCAAAGAAAGGAAAAAAAAGACTGAAAAGGAATGAATGGAAAAAAAACTGAACATTAAAGTGTTCAAAAAATGGAGGATGTTTTTTAAAAAGAAAAAGTGCAAGTAAGTGAAAGTGTCGTCCATGTCTGGGAGGACCGCTTCTCTAGAAGGATAACATGTGGGCTTGATTACCCATAAAAGCGATCCCAGCAGCATGGCTTTACCAGTAAGGCATCTCTTCAGTCCAAATGTGATCATGTAAATCTCAGATGGCCAGATATTCCGGTCCATTGGGTTTCCACAGGTCATGTGACCCTTTGAGCATCAATCCAATGCACTGTTCCTTCTTAGAGGTCTAGAATTTCCTACTTTCAATTGGCACATTTCAATGTTTTTGCTTCGAAGTGACAATTGAAATATGGATATGGTATCAAACGGCGACAAAGTGCATGTCATTGGATATGCATGGATCAGGCCCTTTAAACATTTGCATCCGAATGGTGGAGCGGGTGTTTTTTCATTAGGAACAAAGTTGGCCAGCACGTCACAAGATAACCCAAACACCTTTTTCTATTCTTCATACATTCGAAATGATTTGACTCAGTATTGCTAAACCCGACATTACCCAATTACCACCTTTCGTCCACCTGTATCCCACGAAACTCAACAAGCCAGCCTTGACTTTGGCCCTACTCCATGCGTGCTCATCTCAAATAAGAATGCAAATGATTTTTACTTAACTTTGACTTTACCACGAACCATGACTGTACGTTACTGTCATATTTCTCTCTCTAACTTGCTGCTCCCGTCCCTGAGCATGGATGGAAGTCTGCAATAGTATAAATGCAATCACTTTGGTTTAGCTATGAATTTCTTATCACTCTGCATCCGGCACACGGTTGCGGGTTATCTACTTTAGCATTGGTCCGTGTGCCAGACAGTGCACATCACTGATGCTGCAAATGAAGGACATTTACCAATCAGGCAGATTTTGAAGTCAACAAACATACAAAACGGGGCTGACTGCACACAATAATATTCTGTTTATCTAAACGGTAAACACACAGTAATACACCATCTACAAAGACATTGAACATACACAGGCACGGTGGTAAACATTCTCTATCAAGAAATGTCACAGGTATGAATATACGATAGCGTACTGTGGCATTTCATTCTGACTTTGGGATTTTGGATTATCCCGATAAGGACCAAGAGAGCACATTCCATGGTGCCTAAACAGCATATCAGCGGGTGGAAATTGGATGTCCCTCACCCATCGGATTCCCATGCTTTCCTTTCCTCAAGGATGTATTCCGGACATGTAAATATGCATGGGGGTTTATCTCAACTATTCCTCACTTCATTCATAAGAAATCAATGCTTTCGATAACAGCGTATACTGTATTACTGTGTACAGTTATACAGTACACTATTAAAACCACACACTACAATGTTATGTCCATTCATTCTGTCAGGACAATTTACCTCAAGCTGAAACCAACTTGGCTTCTGCAGCAGGACAACGATCCAAAACCACCAGCGAGTCCACCTCTGAATGGTTGAAGAAAAACAAAATGAAGACTTGGCCTAGTCAAATCCTGACCTGAATCCCGATGCCGTGTATGACCTGAGGGAGGGGAGGGAAACTGCTTTTTCAAACTTTGCCCATCATTCATAATAGTTACGTGAAACATGGACAAATATTTATTTCCCTTTTCTGTGCATTTTAACAAGACAAAAACGGCTTAGTATGAGCTAGCTAACAATGCACATCATTTGGACGTAGATACCTACTTCAGCTCTCTAAGCCCTCTAAAAGAACCTTTTATTGCTATTGTTTGACATCCATGCTCTGATCACATATTAAATTCACTGATGATAACATGTAATACTTACAGTATCTTGCCGTATTTTGATGATTTAAAACGTTACCAAAACTGCTTTCCTTGCGCATTGATTTCCCATCGCCCAGATAGCTTATGCTACTTCCGTCAAAAACGACAGCAGATCCAAAACATGCGTTGACTGTATTCTGGACTTCCTGGTTAATCCTGGAGTACGTGTTGTTTTTTCTCCCAATGGCTTAGCTGCCAACAATTGGACCGCCTCCTAGTGATAATAGAATTCCACGGTCTCACCTCCTGTACGATACGTACTGTGTTACTGTGACCCGTGAACATTAATGTCCTATTTGAATCGATTGCAGTTCAGAATGTCACGGCCATACGTAATCTTAAGGATGACCTGCTAGAAATGATCGTGAAACATACTGCACTGGCTCCTATGAATCTGCATTTTAGACTAACTTGGTGCTTTCATTTGTCAGAGCCTAATGGCGCTATTAAGGAGCTCGTTGGCATTTGCTGGCCTGCAGAATAAATTCATGCATGCTGCATGGCTGTTCATGCCAAAAAGGGGCACGCGTACATTCATACTACGAATAGACACACGCAGGCTGCTGTGTGTGTTCCTGTAAAGGTACCATCATGTATTCAGCCCACTGTCTGGTCTGACTGACCACCCGTACCGTCTCGCTGACGTACTCCCTAGGGGGTCACAGTGACAATTCCTACTGCTGGCTGCAGTAATTTAAATAGATGACTATGATATTCGGCTTACTGTTTCATGCTAGGCCCTACGACCAATAGGAACGCTTGAACCACAAGCTCATCAAAACCAACGACAAATCTAGTGACTTTTTCTGGCATCGTTGGGAAGTTTTCCGATATTTGGGGACTTAAAAGTGAAAGCACGCCCATACGCCCAACCAGTATGGACATGATCTCACGAGGGACGCTGATGATGATGAATGATGAATGTTAGTGGTGTTATCAAGGGCTCGTGTGTTCGTATGACATCAATAAGGCGACTATGCATGCGGATTATATGCGGACCAAAAAGGCAGAGGCCACATTTTCGTCCGAGGTTCACCCCTGGTGAATTGCGACCCACATGAATGGACATATAGTGTGTAATGTATTAAACAGCCGCTCTAACGTCTACAAGAAAACGGTTCCACAATCATTTCACCAAATGATGCAATTCCCAACAGAGAAAAACGATTGTAATATGTTTTTGTAATGTGCATTATGTTAATGACGCGTTGCGCCGTCGGCTTTTGGATGTAATTATATGTGATTTCAGTGACCCTTTTCTTTCGTGCCATACACTTCCTTCACTCCCGATCATATAGCTTATATTATTATTTTGAAATATAGCATAACCAATTTCCTTTTTCTTTCTCTCTCTCCTTTCTAATTTAGCCCAATGACTGATCCCCCACTTGCTTCAAATAATAAGAAACTCCCACTGGCCTGCAAGACTCATTCCCCAAGCATCCATCACTCCCAGAGTCACATTACTGGCCTTTACCAGCACCAGGATGTTTTTCTCCTTAATTGTAGTGGTATACATACCTCACCCCCCAATAATAAATGGTCTTGTCCTCCATTATGGCCATTAGGGAACTCACGCTGAGGGCAGCACGCCGCCCACAGTGAGGAGAGCTTGTTCTGCATGAGATGTTGCAGCCAAGCAATGAAAAAAACATCTCCTGCATTTGAGACACGTCAGGGAATTTGCTACGTTGACGAGAGCATTGAGTTGCAGGTCTAATATTTCTCCATGTTCCTCTTTCCACACAAAGTCGCACTGAAGGGGAGACGTCACGTTGGACGGTAGACAAAGACTCCCAGGAGCAATGCTATTATGTGTCTGCAACCAGATGTCTCAAAGCAGCAGCCAACCTCTGAGCATGGAAATGAAAGTACCCTCTTTGGCCAGAAGATGGCACTATATCACCATGGCATTGCAAAGAGCAAGTGTGCCTACCTCATCATAGAGATGCAGCCTGCCTGGCAAAGAACGTTTCAATGAGATGCCCATCAGTGTTGAAGGACAAGGTAAACGCCTCAACGCATGGCATCATCCCTCTGGATGGATGTGCTGTCTGCACCATGCAGTAACGCAGACGTCTGGACATGCGGGGTCCACCCTGGACTGGTGGCCAGCCAATCACAGGGCACGTATAGACAAACAACCATTCACACTCACATTCATACCTATGGACAATTTGGAGTGGCCAATTGACCTAGCATGGGATGACTGTAGTTTCACGACATTCCATATAAAATATCACCTTCCAGCCCTACTGCAGGTGGCCGAGCCTACATTAATTTAGCACCAAAATGAGGAACCAATAGCAACTTTTTTATTCTCTTTCACTCTTTTACTGGAGTTGACCTCAGCACCGATGTCACCCCAATGTGCATCTCTAATGTTGGCTTTATTGTTCAGGCAAACAAAGAATGATGGCTGTGTGTATTTCACCATCTAGGTAACGCTGTTGATGGTTCCTTGTTGTTTATCTCTTTGTGTATCTGTTAAATCAATATAAAACACACTCCGCCCCCCAACACACACACACACACACACACATCTTTGCACAAAATGCTCAACTCTCTTCAACAACACCTGCGCCTTTATGATTGATTTTTTAGTGTTAATCTGGGACGATCCATCCATTTTCCAGCCGCCCGCCGTCATGTATGTCACTCTTGGTGCCCGACACCAACAGGCCAATTTACAGGCGGTGACACCAGAAACGGACAAGGGAATCATTACAGACACTTTCATAAATATCAGCTGCTCTGTTTCCTTTAATGGTCAGGAGTCAGAAGTTTACGCTGTGGAAGTCCCGGAGCTAACAGACTCAAGGATAGATCAATGTCAGTCGTCATGGGGGAATGAAGCCGCTATGGAGGAAAAAGGGGGGACAGGAAGGAGCTTCAGGCGCTGAGAAGTCATATCATAAAGTCGTCAGAGTGGCTATGGTGGTTTCAAATCATGAATTCTTTAATGTACTAAGTCCAAATGGTCCCCTGTGCCCCCGCAGTGCCTTGCCTGGCACTCTGAAAATAATTGAGGACTTGAGCTGGAGAAGAGGGGGGTGTGAGTAAAGAGCGTGAGTGAGGACAGCCGACCGCCATGTCGGGTGGAGGCTGAGGAGGAAATGAATAGATGACAGAAAGAGAGAGCCGCAGTCCCGACCATTTACAAAAATGACCTTACATCTACACTTACACCACTCTCTTGTGACTCACGGGGCCATCATTTGTTCAGGCCCCCCGCCCCATATCATGATGATAAAGCTCTCATGGTGGATGGGCGGGGGCGGAGGGTGGAGTAATCTCCTGACATTTCAGGGGACGGACCTCAGAGGATTACTTCTTTCATCTTGGGTCATTAATTGCAATCTTCAATCAGTTTGCTTCCGGATCAATAACACGGATGGAAAAGGAAAAGCATGACGGGTGGCGGTGGAATATAAAAACCTGAAGAATCAAAGCTGCTGTTAATGTTCGATTCTTAGTGGCGAAAAATGACAACTCTGTCCAGGGGCATGGTGGCATGTGCCCCCTCTATTTGTTTATTTGGGCTGTGGGGTCATTAAGGATGAGCCCTAGGAACCCTGCCTAGTAACATTTTCTCTGTGATGTTATTCGGAATTTAGAAATGCTGCAGTCGTCCTTCGCCACTTCCAGCAGTTTTTCAAAGATCCATCCATTAATAACAACTTTAATAACGAATTTCACGGCGCAATACAGCCTGTTATGTGGCAAAAATATACATAAGCCAAAATGAAGCATCTGCAAGCACAGAAATGTCTAAATGAACTAAAATACAAATATGAGGTCATCAAAGGACGCATCCAAAGATGCTGATGAAATGTAGTACTCCAAGCTGGTCGCTAGGTGTCAGTACGGTGCTGTAATGTTTGGTGAGGCTTTTAAGGCTCAGTTATCTCACAGCAGGTATAATAGTCTGGAATAAAAATCCAGAATAAAAATATGGGCTACTGTGGTCCCCATGCAAAGCTGAAACTCTGACGTCACTTCCTGTCTGCTCCTGCTTCTCTAACACACATGAGCAACATGTGGCTCTTATTTATGTCTTAAATGGCTTATTTGCTCATATTGCGTCTGCTATATTGAGTATTACGAGTGTAAAGATGAGTATAGTGCAATTCCATGTCGAGAAGGTTCTAATCATGTTAAAACATGCATTTTGAAGGTTTAAACAGATTTGTTATTCTATTTTTAAATAAGTCTTAAGTCCACGTTGACGGACTGTACTTACTACTGTCAGGTCCGGAACCATCTAACCACAATTAAGAGGGATTGCTGGCATACAGGCTATTACGCAATCATAAAACATGGAAGTACTTGCTATTTGGGAACCTTGATAATTGCCTTTTAATGTTTCTCACTCTAGTAAGTACCGGCCACTCTCTCTCTCTGCTAGTCAGCCATTCATTAGAAATCATCATTCAGTAATTTGAAAGAATTAGAGTTTTCATGAAGCCCATTAAAGGCCAAAGGTCACCCATTTCATCGTGGCCAAGGCTCATGCTATTGATGTTCGCTGCTTTCCATTCTTTGTACCAAGCTGCCTGCACGCAATTGCTGGGTGTACTCCTAATATCTGACTTTGAATGGACCAGTGATGGAGACGTGGACCTGGTTTTTCACATCGTCTGTTTGTCCGGTACATTTTGGATATAGAATCATTTTTCAATTCAATTTACCATGACTTTTATTTTCTGCAACAATAAGAGCCCAAATACTTACTTAGTCTGTGTGTTCAGCACGAGGGGACAAATAACCCACATCAGCACCCCTCCCAGCATAGCCAAGGGGGGAGGAAACCAAAACGGGATTGGGTTATTCCAAAGATGAATGTGCCTTGCAGCTTTCGGGCACACAACACAAAGCCAGCGAAAGGGAACATCGGCATCATCTGATGAGGCATTCCAAATGTCTCACGGGAACCCGATGGCTACAGGCTAAATGACAAATATATGTTGTTGGTGGTGGAGAGTGATTCTGCTGGCTGCCCTCAGGTGTTCCGCGGCTGCCAGCGCTATTCTATTTGTCCTTGAAGATGTTGGCTGGGAATGTTGTCATCTGCTCCGATCGCCTCCTTTGTTCCTGCTTTATCGTGTGTACAGAACCCACTTCCAATTGCTCCACTCTTGTTGTGGTTGCAACGTGACTTTCTACCAAATCCTCACTTGGATGAATAATGAGCTATCATGACGTAATGGTCATTAGGCCATTCCCCGTGGAACATGTCTCCCGTATACGGTTCAAGAATATCTATCTCACCAGTGGACGCCGTAACAGGATATCCGCCAAAGCTCAAAGCATCGCTTCCTCCTGTCATGGTTACATGTGTACTCCCACAAATCCATTCCTTAGCTCTGATTGGTAAATACTGGACTAACTCCACACGCGTAGCGGACGGACATGCACTGCTATGTGCAGCAAGACGCTACAAGACGGCGGCCATATTTGGAAAAATAGCACAGCATGTTTAAAGAAGGTAAAGCAGCTGATCAGAATCAATTAAAAAAATCATTCAAATATCTGCAGCATAAGCAAAATCAAGGCAGGCGCCTTTCAGCATCTCACCACCACGGATGGATACTGCGAATAATGTCTCTTATTACTCAACTAATTCATTATTGAGCATAATGTCGACCAGGCCTAAGGTACTGTATGCTCTTACGGTGGACGCCCACTGACAAATATAAAAGCCGTCACCCCGGAAGTGAAAATCAACGTAATCGAAGCTCTGGGAGAGGAGGAAGACATAGCAACCGTGGCTTCACGTTCAGTCTTAGCGTGTCTTGACTGTGGCGTCCACCAATATGGATAAAGATGGTATCCTTGACCTTGCAAAGGAATAAGTCAGCAATGTCGTGGTCTTATTACTGAGATGGAAGGGTTGCTTACGCTCGTGCAGGAAGACCTGAAACAACGTTGTATCAGTGAGCCTCGTGTGGATTCAGGAAGTGATCCTGTACTCCCAACCAGCACCTCTTCTCCTTCCTCCCAGTCAACTACAGGGATGAGGTTGTCCTCTTCTAATTACTGTTGGATGTCATGTGATTTCAGGACTGTATTTATTCCCTTCATGTGTTTTGTGTACAGTGGGAGTGACTTGGGAGTCCATCCAGGCGTAGTCCGGACTTTCATCACAACTTCACTTACGTCAGAGTCTAGTAGCCGTTGATGGAATGACACCTTGGTCTTCCTTGGGGTGTTTGCTTTGACCTCTAAAGTAACTTTACGGTTTCACCCAAACTGAATCAATGAGGTTAGTTGGAAGCCTAAATGAAGAGTGCTGAACTGCGACATTCACACTGGGGGGGGGGGGGGGGGGGGCAGCGTGAAGGCTGAGGTGGGATGGAAAGTGTCTAACTGCCATTTTTGGTTTGAGTTACGATAAAGAAGAATAACTAATGGCGGAAAATGACACGATTGGAAGACATGACATCCTAAAGGATACATTAGTTCTTTTTGTCCAAAAACCCAGATATGGATAATCATTTCTATCTTCCACAGTGTGCTGAAAGTATTTCACAGAAACCCTAAAGGATCCTTTTAAATATGGAACATTGGCGACACTTTCAGCATAACATGATGCCGCTTCAAACGTACAGTTTCATTAGTGTTGCCAGTTTCCCCATCAGAGACGTTGTTCCCATTTGAAAGTTGTGTAACTCAGGCTTGGAGATAAATCGTTCTTTGTGGGGAGGCTGACACTCGCCTCTCATGTCTTTCTACCTATATGCCTGAATTATTGATATAAGACTCTAAGAATGCCTTCCCTGTGCAGCGTGGATCTTCATGCTTATGCCCAAAGACAAAACATGGTAAAACCCCATCAGAGGTTGAGCGATAGAGTTTGAATATTTACAGTCACTTAATGACATTTCCATTCTCTGTGCTCGTCAGAAATAACAAAGTCTTGCATTTACCCTCTGCATCTGCTTAAGTCTCTCCCCCCCTCCCTGGGCCCCAAGTGGCTCAGAAATCCTACTTTATAGCAGAGAGGTGTCAGAATTTTAAACAGGCCGTCTTTATACCCGCTTCCCCGAGCTCTTTCCTTTTAATTCCTGGAAGACTAGACCGTGGTCGCCTTTTAACCCTCACCGCTTCCTCTACTAGAATAATGTTGGCTTGGGGTTGCTGGCTGAGGGAGGGAGGGAGGGAGGGGGGCAAGGTGTGGAGGGTCGATGGCGAGTGGATGAAACACTGGGGGAAGAAATATTATAGATGCCCGAGTAAAAGAAGAAGAAGATTTGAATGTACTGGTGGAGAGACACAATCCATGGCCGGCCAGCAAAGGATGACGTTCTATTATTCTCTGATGGGACGCTGACTAGGCATTTAGCACAAGAACGGGAGGGAAAAACCAGCCTGCAGTATTTTATCACTTGCCAGACAAACTGATGACAAAGCATATTCACACAATGGGAAGTCCTATTGGGGAGTTTAAAACAACTTTATAGGGGGGGGGGGGGTAACGGCCTTTTGGGGGGAATTTGATCTTTTTCATCATCAACTGGGTAATGGCAAGTTGACTTTCTCTTTTTTTACCCTCATAATATCTTTGTTCATGATTTGAACTACAATTAAAATTAATTAAATGAAAAAGAATTAATAGAATATTATTTTATGGATATTAGTAGAATACATCCATCTATCCATTTTCTATCATATACTCACTAGGGTGGGGGTATGCTGCTGTGTGATGCTATCCAACCACCCATCCACCCACCCATCCATCCACCCACCCACCCATCCATCCATCTATCCATCCATCCATCTATCCAATCCATCCACCCACCCACCCATCCATCCATCTATCCATCCATCCATCTATCCAATCCATCCACCCACCCAAAAATAAAGAAAATACAAAAAACAATAATATTATCCCTGATACGTAGTATATATTATTAATGTATATAATCATACGTATAACAACATGCTGAGACAAAGCCTGTATCTAAAATGTAGGACATGTATGTTCCTTTTAAATGAGCCGGGCACTAAAGGGCATTGAATCGTCAGAAGTCTCCAAATGAATTGTCTTTAAATGAAATTCCGCCGTATGAATAATTGCCCAAAATTCCCTCCCCTTTGAGTCAATCTCATGTGTGAAGTCAACGCTGTTAATTAGACCTATTTTCATGTTCAGGGAACCAGCTGAGCCTTCTCCGCTCTCTTTCTCCCTGGCTTTCTCTCCCCAGCGTTGGTCCTTAATTACTGAGGGACTGCAGGCTGCCCGTAGCAGGCATTAGAAAGACCTGTAATGTCATTAGCCAGCACACTAAAAATCAAGGAAATTCTGGAAAAATGAATGCTATCACGTATTTATCTTTTGTAAGTGAGGACGTGTAACAAAGCAGCTCCATCGCATGTAGTCCATATGCACACGTCTACCAACGTCCTCTGCGGCGTAGACGTCTTTTTAATGAGCAAACGTGAAAGCAGTGTTTTTAATTGTAATGATGCAAATGCAACGGGCACAGAGGAGGTTGACATACGGCCCACAATGACACCTACTGGGTGTTGAAAATTGGATTCTCACCACAGTGGTTGCTTCCGTTTGTTGTTCAGCGCAGTGGAGTGAGCGGGAGGTGTGGATATTGAGTGGCGGGATAAAGTACACATTCTCACCAAAGCACACGTACGCGCAGGTTTTGACACTTTTGATTGCATCTGACACCACGGGAGTCCGCAAGACATGAAAAGGTGGAAATTATCCATTGATTACAGTCCTCTGTTGCAGCTTTTTATATGGACTGAATTGAATCAGTCGTGGCTTTCGCCGCCTTTGCAACGCCTGTAGTTATTGGGAAAAAATCATAATTTAATGCAGCCGTAATCGCTTCAACAGCAAAAGCATCAGATGCTTGGGACTCCTGGAGGTCCACATGGCAATGCATGATCCTGTTGATCCCAAAAAGTCTACTGATTCAGCTGACTTTATTACTTTGAGTTGCCTCAAGGACATTCAATTATATTCAATGATTAAGTTTTATTACAGATCTGTAATCATATCAAGAGCATAAATGTTTCAACCATAATGCTGTTTGTTTTTTTAGCAATCTTAAATAAACTGATAACTGCCTCCAGAGTCACATGTCCTTCTCATCAGTAGTCGGGGGAGGAAAGCGAGGCAGAGCTGAATGATAATAACATAAAATACATTTTAATATTTTTCCTTTGATCTTCATTATAAACTTATTCTCTGTATGATTCATTTTAAACACTTACTTGTGTAAAAAAAACTTCACTTGCTGATCAAATGTAGTGTAGAAAGCTAAGACGTCTCTCCCCGGCTCGCTCTTCTCTTCCAAGTGTGCAAGCCCTGCCGACCTTAAGTCTGTCAGTGCACTGAGTGAGATCACGGCGCCTGCCTGCTGTTCTTTGTCAGGATGTTCCAATATTGTAATGTTGCAGAAACATTTATTCTACTACATGACTTAATGTCAATGTGACATCATTGCTGACTGGACAACAAAATACAGAGATACTGCATGTAATACACAGAGGTACTCGCAGTACTCTGCTCATCCTGAGGGGTGGGGGCAAGTGTGAGTTTGTCCCCGCCATCCTTCCATAGAGAGGAAAAGCCAACAGGTTTTTATGATTGTTTTTTATGATTCATGATTGTACAGTATGCCCTATTGATAGTAATGCCGGATGATATAACAATACAACTGTGTGTAATAATAAACATGATCAAATCAAGATGTTTGTCATTATGACCAACACAAGAATGGAAAGCAAGCAAGGACAGCATGAACATCTTCCACGGCCAACTGATGAAGATTGAAGGGGAGACCAAAGCGCTTGGGCTGAATGCTGTTTGCTGCGTAACATGCATGCATGCATGCAACAAATGCATCCTTAGGAGAGTACCGTAAGGTCACCGCCGTCCCTCGCAGCTCACTGGAGCTATAAGTTGATAAATTCAGAGGGGCGTTTGCCCTTCAAGTTGCACAATTTGCTAGCAGCCCTGGCTGTCCAAGGCCCGCCCTAATCTAATGCCGACTGTCTGCTGGGAAGAAAAATGGAAAAATTGTTTGTGAAAAATGAGCGTCAAAACCTTTTCTTCAGCGCCGTGACCCTAATCAGAAGTACGGCCAGTGGTAGCATTTGAGATGTAAAGCCTCTAAATGTCGGCAATTATGGATGAAGTGATTGGACACGCCGCTATTCCTTATTGGCGTCACTAAAAATAGTGCTAAGTGGTCAAAGCGTCTCCTGCAGCAACGGTGATGCTGCGTGATGCCAGACGGTGTCCTTACATGTCACAATCATGCAATGCGCTTTTCTTGGTTAAAAATAATACAGATAAATACACTATTTTATTTCAAACATATTTGAAATAGATTTGACAAAATAATATTGATCATAACAACAGAGGAGGAAAAATGAATTTCCACCGCCGTGGAACCTTTATGGTTGAATATAATTATATTATATACTATATACTATATATACTGTATTAATTCTGATGGGTTTTTTTAACCACTGAAAAATAAAATCTTGAACGTTGCCCTGACAAAACTTGTATTAACGGTACAAACGGTGAACTAACATTGTAACAAACAAGTTTAGTCTTTAATCCCTTGTTTACTGTGATTACTTGGTTCCAGACCCGACCGTGATAAGTGAATATTATCATGATATGATATTGTCATAGTTGGATCATAGAGAAGCTGTTATCAATATTAGAGCCCTTGATGCTCATATTAGCAGACATAGCAGACATAATAACGATAAATAAGCCATTAAGACATAAACAGCACAAGACTAGTGCTAGCTTGTATTGCTAGGAATGTTACCTCGAGGAGCAGAGTGAGGAAGTGAGGAAGTGAGGAAGTTAGGAAGTGACGTCTGTGAGTTTGTGTGGGTTTTGGCTGCAACAGTAGCCCTTGTTTTTAAGAGGGATTGTCGAGAGATCATTCGACCCTGCAATAAAAGGCTGTTGTTTTGGCAATAAAATCTGATGTTTTGTGTGTCTCACCGAACATCTCAGCAACGTCACTGACACCTAGTGACCAGTGTAAAATACTACATATTCCAACATCTTTGAATGCGTCACCTGAACCTTATA